>NC_135312.1:81775720-82145720 GCF_048772815.1 Callospermophilus lateralis | reverse complement strand
TTTTCACAAAAAAGTCACTCCAACTCAACTTAAAATTCAATGATGAAGTCTCACACTTCTGTGCCTTAACATGTAAAATTTATTATGTTCCTTTTCCTATTAAAAAAAAAAAAAAAAGAAAGAAACATCAAGGCAATTTGAAATTGAAATGTAAGGGAACAGAAATTAAATTTCTGATATAAGAGAAAGGTTCCATAGATAATGCAGATGAAAAATTAAATATAAATAAAAGACAGTTAACATTGGGGGAAATATTAATGATATTGGATTTGGCAACAATTTTGTGGCTATGACATCAAAAACACAAGCAACACAAAATATATATAAATTGGATTTCATCAAAATTAAGAACTGTTCATCAAAGGATACTATGGAGAAAGTGAAAATACTACCTTTAGAATGAGAGAAAATATTTGCAAATCACATATTTGATACGGAATTAATATCTAGAATGCAGAAAGAAGTCCTACAATTCAACAAGAAAAATAAAGCCAATTAAAACATGGACAAAGGACTTGAATAAGCATTTCTTCAAGAAGATATATAAATGGCCAATAAATGCATGGAAAATGTTAAATATCACCATCATTTGGGAAAACACAATGTAATACCACTTCATACTCATTAGGATGGCTATTGTGAATACCACTTCACACTCATTAGGATGGCTATTGTGAATAGAAAATAATAAGCACTGCAGAGGATGTAGAGAAAGTGGAACCTTTGTGATTACTACCAAGAACATAAAAGAAATGTAGCTGGTATGAAAAACAGTTTGACAATCCCTCAAAAAGTAAAACAGAATTATCACATGACCCAGGAATTACACTTCTGGGCAGATACTGAGGAACTGAAAGCAGGGATTCAAACAGATATTTGTACACCAAAGTTCACAGTGGCTATAAATAAATAAATATATAAATAAGATAAAATATAAATTAAAGTTCACTATTATTTACAATAGTCAAAAAGTGGAAACCAAACCCAAATATCTATAACGAAATGTAGAATATACATACAAAGGAATGCTATTTAGCCTTAAAAAAAGAATGAAATTCTGGCACATGGTACAACATGGATGAATCTTGAAAACATGCTAAGTTAATAAGTCAAAGACAAAAGGAGATATATATATATATATATTTTTTTTTTTTTTTTTTTTTTTTTTTTTTTTACATGAGGCATCTAGATTAGACAAATTCACAGAGACAGAAAGTACACTAGAGGTTACCAGCTAGAGAGTTGGGGAGGGGGAATAGAGAATTATTGCTTAAAAAGTACAAAGTTTTGTTTGAGATGATAAACAAGCTGTGGAAATGGATAGGTGATGCTTGTACAACACAAATGTACTATAGGGAAAAAAAGTAAAACACAGCCCTGATCTATAAGATGGTGAACCTCGAAGACATTGTACTGAGTAAAAGAAGCCAGTCACAAAAGATCATATATTGCATATTCCATTTATGTGAAAAATCCAGCATAGACAAATTCATATAGACCGAAAGCAGAATGGTGATCACCAGGGGGCAGGAGAGGAGGAAAATAACTGCTAAAATAAGACAAGGAAAAGTTCTGGAACTAGAAAGAGGTAATGGTTGTACAACATTGTGCATGAACTAAACACCGCCGAATTATTCACTTTTATGTTATTTGAATTTGAATTATTTACTTTTATGTTATTTGAATTTCCCCTCCATTTTAAAATATACTAATTATTTTTTAAATATCTAAAAATATGAAATAGAGCTCCACACAGATAATAGTAGCATTAAAAGTTTCTTACATTTTAAAGCAAGAGCAATGTGCTTACTACCCACTACTGAAGTACATAGGGAAAAGATCCTTTCTATAAAGTCATGTTAAAATCACAGGATTCTAGGTATATTTAAGATGAGTACTTGTCCGAGGAGCTCCCTTGAACAGGAACTATGCACACACCTTTAAATCCTGAGTAAAGAGGTACTGGTCTGGTATTGCACCCTGCAATGCACGTGGACTTTACCTCTGCTTGGATAAGAAAGATGCAGCTTGGGGAGTGGGCGTCACCGGATGGGGTTGACCTGTTTGTTGTAATCCTACCCTTTTGCCCTTTTTTGGATAGAATATTCCATGGATTAGCTCCCCCATTAATAAAACCTGGGTTTGAGGCGCATTCTCTCTCTTTCTTGCCTGCCTTGCCTCTTTTGTGGGAGTTGGGTCAGAAGGGCCATCACAGAATCCAAAGAAAAAGGTATTTCTTTGTGTGTTATTATTTCATGCCAGTCCAGTTCACATGAAGTGACCCTAATTGGTTTAGTCGTGTGTCATGACAAGTACTTTTAAGCTACTCCAGTTATAAACTAATTAAGAAAAAGAACCAGGTTTTCTAATATTTCCATTCTGCTGTACCATGTATAATCATGTGTGATAATGCTGAAAGTACTTAGCAACATGTACCATTATACAAAGTCGATCAAAAAGAGTTTGTTCCAATCCATTTTCATGAACTGCATCAGAACCTTGAATAGTAGGAGGCAGCTGTTTGGGGTCTCCAACAAGAATCAGCTTTTCACATTTAAACCTTAAAAACAGAATTTCAAAAATTAATCTAAGCAATGAGAAAAAGAGTATATTGACAACATTTATTGGATTTTCCAAAACGTATTTTAAAAATAAAAATCCTAAGATGTGTATTGAGACCTGATAAGGCTAATAGTGCTAAAAAGTAGATTAAAGGCTTTGAAATGTTATCCATTAAAGAATCTTTTGCATAACTTATTTTTTTTCCAAATAAACCCTAAGGAATATCCCTTCTCTCTGCATGGAGTTAGTATTTCAGAGAATACATATAGAAAACACTGATTTTTAGAATCTATAAACTCTTAGAATTAGAAGCTTTCGTATAATTGATTTTGCTTGTTTTAGAGGTGAGGTAAATTAGGTTCTCAGAAGCAGTCTTTCTAAATAGAAGTAAGATACAGTGGGAAAGAGTCCAAGCTTTGTAAAGAAAGCTATTATTCAAATTTTAACTGTATAATATTCTATGGACATAGTGATTTATTTATTCTCTTTATGCTTCAGTATTTTTACCACTAACCTTATCAGTAATAACATCTCGCATGGCTGTTATAAAGATTAAATAAAGTAATAATGTATTCAGTATACAGTAGGTGGTATATTACCCCACTGTTCTCACCCAGGGCCTCATGATTCTTCCACCCCTGGCTCCTGGGTAGAGTGACCAACTCATTCTGGTTTGCCCTGGACTATCATAGTTTGAAAACCAAAACCCCCATGATTCAGGAACATCCCAATTCCCAAGCAAACTCTGACAGCTGGTACCCTACTCTCTTATTAACTGGGGACTGAGCAAGGCCTACTGAGTCCTAATCTGGTACTCTTTCTACTATCTGTAGGACTCCTCAAGAAGAAATGCTTTTGTGTGTGTGTGTGTGTGTGTGTGTGTGTGTGTGTGGTTTAGACTATATCCCCTTCCCCTAAAGATGCTTTAAAAGCACAGTGTTTTTCTTGGCTAGGACAGCTTAGAAATTTTCATAGTCTTCTAAATTTTAGGAGACAAATTTTCGTTTTCAACTTGTTCTTCTTTATAAACTTTTATACTCTTTCATAACCCAAAAAATATTTTCAAAATCTAAACACTTGAATTATATCTGAGTAAGGGAACTAAAAGACATTCTTCATTAGAATTGGTTTCAAACTATGACTAAAGAGGAACTTTTAATCTGGTAGAGAAATCTGTAACATCCTAGGAGAATCCTAGCACTAAGGCTCTCAAGGCTTTAAGGGTTATGTGATTCAAATTTCTAAACTATACACTATCAAAATTTTGATGCATTTAATTTACTTAAAAAAAGTTTGCCTCTGTACTATTTTTAAAAATATGTCTATGTACTTGAATTGCTAGGAATTTTGACAAAATTTTGGTAGGAGTTTGAACTCAGAATTTTTTTTTTTTTTTTTTTTTTTTTTTGAGAGAGAGAGAGAGAGAGAGAGAGAGAGAGAGAATTTTTTTAATGTTTATTTTTTAGTTTTCGGCGGACACAACATCTTTATTTGTATGTGGTGCTGAGGATCAAACCCAGGGCCGCACTCATGTCAGGCGAGCACGCTACCGCTTGAGCCACATCCCCAGCCCTCAGAAAATGTTTGAAATAATTTTGACATGTGAGTACTTTTGGAATTTTTTACGTTACCTTGCAATGGGAAGGAGAGCGGCTGGTTCTGTTATTTGACTACACTCATCCAGCACAACCACAGGGAACTGAAGGTCATTCATGCATGGGAATGGGCAGGCTGCACAGGTAACTCCAACTACTCGAACCTTTATTAAAATCAAAATGCTATTAGTTGACAACTATTAAAAGAAAATAAGAGAATATGTTTACCAAAGAACTTGTAGGCTAAAATCAAAAACCATTTTATTTCTACATTTTTTATTATTCCCAATACAAAATGGAAATCACAGAATATAGGCTACTTAACTAAAAGCCCATTAATATGAACAAATAAAAGGTGCAGTTTGATATCCAGAAGGAAGGTATTATAAAAATCAATGATTTAAAAAACATCAAAGATGATGTATTTTACCTTCTAGATGAGCTTCAACAATACAACATGCATTATGACAACAGAGGCCAAAGTTCTTCACAAAGAACAATGAACATGCTAGTAAAATATCCTCTGCTTAACCTTGAAGCACACTAGGTACTTGTAGCCTTTAGTATATTTGAATCTTGCAAATCTTAAATATTAAGCAGAATGCCATTATTCTCAAGCAAAAAGCCTGAAAATCTAATATTTAATCTCTATAGTTAAACAATAGAAAAAACGTTGAATTGTTTAAATGATGTGGCCATTGGTCTTGTAGCTTATTAGCTGTATACATGCACACACATGAGTACATAAATTTGTGTGTACGAGTATAAATATGTATATATACACCCTATGCATATTCCCTTCTAATAATCTCAAGTACAATTACACTTCCTCATAGCAAGGGCAATCCATATAAACTGACCATCTCTTCTTTCAACAAATGTGATTTACAAAAATATAATTTACAAATTACATATTGCTTCCACAAAGCCTATGAAACAAGAAAATAATATAAACACTTAATTTTCTTAATAATAAATAACATTACACAAAATAGCTCTGTAACAGGTTTACCTTCTTTTGTCAAAAACAGAAACAAAGGGCTGGGGATGTAGACCAATGGTAGAGCACCTACATAACATGCACAAGGCCCCAAGACTGCAAAAACCAACAACTACAACAAAAAATCCCCAAAACAAACATCCTAAAGTCATACTTATATTAGAAATTCCACAGGATTTATTCAGTACTTTCAGAATGTTCAATCCTTGAAGCTCATATATTGCTTTTGGCACCACTTTGAAATATCATTTGTTGTCTAACTCTTGTAACTACATCTAACAAAAACAACTTTAAAATAAGGATCTTAAGTTTATAAATCAAGAAGCATTTTTTTAATGCTTTAATTTAAGGAAACATCTATGATGGGAATGTACTTAGTGGTAGATCCCTTGCAGAGCAAGGCCCTGGTTAAACCCTTAGCATTGGGGGAGGCGAGGGGGGGAATACATACACACACACACACACACACACACACACACAAACACATATTTATACGCACACAAATATATACATGAAATATACATACAAATATATATTACATGTATAAATACAAAAAGCCTAATTATGATTTTTCTTTAAAGAATTGTATTACTTTTATCTTTTAATTTATTATTATACTACTGAGACTCAAACAATAGAAGAGATTTTGTTATTGACCAGGGGTAGTAAATAATTACGAAGCATTTTTATAAATTAGTTTTATTGTAAAGACATATCACTTTAGAAATGTGTCAGGCCTGATTGCTTTATTAGACTGAGAAATTTTACCAAAGTATTTTTAAAATGCTTCCTCTAAAATAGTTTTCATTGTACATAGGTAATAGCAATGAGCAATATATTATTATAACTGGACTTTTATTTAGAAAATTACCAAAGAAACCATTAGCAGTTATTCTTATATATCATTATTATATTGGGGGAGTAAAATGGTAAGAAGATTACATAAATGGTTAATTTGTATTCGCTGAACATAGACAAACTAAGCCCCTCTGGAATTAAAGAGAAAGCAGTCCAGAGTCAACCCTAAAATTCAGATACAAAAAGTTAGTCTCAAGTCCTCTGAGAACTTTTAGACCCAAAACTTGTGTACTGGTTATTACTCCCAATATCTCCCTCCCTCCCCATGAGATTACTCTTACATAACCATATCCTTTGCTGTGTGGCTTTGCAGTATTTCCCACTAGAGAGGTAGGCAGAAAGTATTTCCCTACCTCATTGAGGTTGAACTTGGTTATATGACCTGTTATAAGAAATAAAATATTGGCAGATATGATGTGAATAGAAGCTTTAAATGTGATCTAATTTATCCTCTGTTGACTACTGCCATCTGTCAAGAGAACATCTATCATGCTGTAAGGCAAACCCAAGAAGACTATAGTTAGGGTCCCTTGTGGAGTCTTCCAGCAGGTTATGTTTTTAGTGTAAAGCCAAGGTCATGAGCACCTTGATTCAGCATATGCAGTCAAGTTCATAAGCATCTGCTTGTAAGCATGAGCTCACTTATGTAACCTGTTGGCAATGTGCTTTCTTTGGTTGCACACACAAAAAAAGGCCTTGGGGCTGAGGGCTGCTTCCACCTCTGAATAAAGCATGCCATGGGCAGTTTTCTAAGAATGAGAGACCAAAGCTGAGATAACACCAGTTGACCTGTAGAGTCAAAAGCTGTTGTCTTAATTTTGCCGGGCATGTTGGCATAGTCCCATAACCCCAGCTACTCAGGATGCTGACAAAGGAGGATCATCAAGTTTAAGGCCTGTGTGGGAAAATTAATGAGACCCTGTCTTGAAATTGAAAAAAAAAAAGGTATGGGGATGTGGCTCAGGGGTAGAGGGTAGCTGCACTGGTACTCAATCCCTAGTACCACACACACACACAAAAAAAGTATTGATAATTATATTTATTAAGTAGTATTTTAGCAACAATTATCTAATACAGGGTCTCAAAAGCAGGATGTCTTGCAGAAAGTGACCAATGTTTGTGTGGTCCAGGAAACCAACAGTTTTCTTTTTCTCCAGTTTCCTTTCTTTTCCCTATGTTCTCCTTTCACAGGAGAAAGCTATTACTACTGGGGGAGTAACAGCTAATGCCCAGGCTACACTGATGAGAACTTGATTAAGAGGATGATGCTCCTTGTTAAAGCTTGGAATCCTATGTGGCCAATTTTGGCTCCCAGTGCCTGGAAGCAAGTGTCTGTGCCTCCTGGATTCTTGGATATACTCAGGCCCTGGGAAGCCTTGGCTTTCTAGGAGAGCATCAAAGATAAATTTTCACTTTGATAATTTGCCCATAGTCAGAACTTTTCTTTACTTCTCCTAGAAAAACCAATTTCATTGAACATGCCAGGAATCTATTCCAAAACTCTTCTCTTTCCTGTTCAAGTTTATAAAAAGATATGCAAATAGGAAGAAGAAGAAAGTATGACTCAGGCCTAGTAAATAGAGTCTGTTCACAAATTTGAAGACTGCTTTGTGGCAAACATAAAACATGCACTGGGTCAACTGCATCCAAGGTTACAGATATACAAACCTAATTGAATCTAAGCTACCATGTCAGTGTGTTTCACTGAAGAAAATATTCTTCCATTAACAGAAATTAGGAGAATCTGAGTAGTGTCTATAAATTAAGAAGCAAACTAAAGCTATTTCCCCTTACCTGCTTCAGCAGGGTTTTGTTGGTCCCCAGTTTATGCTGCTCAATACTTTTTCTTACATAGACTCTTTCCACAGGGGTCAGATCTTCTTTCATTAGTGCATGTAGTTCTTTTAACTGTTCATTTTCATTTTCTGAACCAGCATGCAAGCTAAAAAAAGAATTACATAAAAAAGTACTTCTCTCTCTTTTTTTTTTTTCTACCAGGAATTGAACCCAGAGGCACTTAACCACTAAGCCACATCCCCACCCCTTTTTTATATATTTTATTTTGAGACAGGTCTTGCTAAATTGCTGAGGTTGGCTTTGAACTTGTAATCCTTCTGCCTCAGCCTCCCGAGCTACTGGGATTACAGGTGTGCACAGTGCCCAGTAAAAAAGAGTACTTCTCTTTATTTCATTTTTCACATATCACAAAACAGCAAAATATAGATTTGATATTCTAAGTTAGATTTTCTAATTAGATTTTCTAAGCTAACCAATGAAAAGATAAGGCTTTCCACTCTTATTTAAAAATCAAATTTAACATAAGAATTATTTAAAATTATCATAATTCTCTGAATATCCTGTGGCTTTCAGAATTTAGCATCTTACCTATAAGGTAAAATTGGTTTGGCAATCTTTCTTACACTCCCAACTCTGATAAACTTTTCAAATCCAAGGCTGAGAAGGCTTTAAAGAAAATAAAATAGATATTATTTACAAGATGAAATATAAAACAAGGTTTCATATAATACTTATATTAAAACTTATTTGTATAACAGTATATTCTAGGGTTATATAATTTAATGTAAAATTACTAAAGTCAAATCAAGTAAATGCTACACAGTTAAAAGAATTCTTTTATAAAACACATTTTATAGAGATTTCGGTTAATATATATTTTTTTCCCCTTTTGCAGTGATTGTGATAAAACCCAGGGATTTGTGCATGCTGGGCAAGTGTTTTTACTCCTGAGCTACATCCCCAGTGCCATTTTATAGAGATTTTTAAAATATTTATTATTTTCTGCTGAGGGCTCATTTAATATTTGTAAAATACCAATGTCAGTATTTGTCACAAATAAAATTACCCCTGAATATAGTAATATGGAAAGCAACAGATATCATATATTTAGCATCAAGGTTTAATAAGAAGAGCCTCGTTACATATGTTATCTCAATTAATACTCACTACTGCTCTACACATTATCTCATGTTAAAGATTAGGACAATGGCTAGGCACAGTGGCGCTGTAATCCTAGTGGCTAGGAAGACTGAGGCAGGAGGATTGAGAGTTCAAAGCCAGGCTCAGCAACTCAGGAAGATCCCATTTCTAAATAAAATATAAAAAAAGGCTGGGGACGTGGTTCAGTGGTTAAGTGCCCCTGGGTTCAATCCCTGCTATCAAAAAAAAAAAAAAAAAAAAAAGAGATGAGGACAATGAAGCTCAAAGTTAAAATAACTTTACTGAGGCTACATCATTAAAAAGTGAATTCAGCCATGATTCAAACCAGGCTGGCCTGTATATGTCCACAGGCTATGATCTTATCCTATATACATTATCCATGACTAGGGCTTTGTGTGGAAGGTACCTTCATCTACCCGTCCCTCTTACTTATCTTATAGCTATAGCTGTATGCTAAGAACGGAGTTGGAGCTCAATAAATATCATATCCTCTAAGACACCTCTACCACCTCAAACTGAGAATTTAAAGATCTGGAGGACGAAAGCAACTATAGCCCTCCAAAAAGAGTTTTCCAAAATAACACCAAAACAAACAACAAACAACCCAATCAATAAATGGGCTAAGGAGCTGAACAGACACTTCTCAGAAGATATACAATAGATCAAAAAATATATATAAAAAAAGATTCAACATCTCTAGTAATTACAGAAATGCAATTTTTTTTTAAATAATATTTTTTAGTTGTAGTTGGACATGATACCTTTATTTTATTTGTTTTTATGTGGTGCTGTGGATCGAACCCAGGGTCTCGCACGCGCTAGGCCACAATCCCAGCCCCAGAAATGCAAATTAAAACTAAGATTTCATCTCACTCTAGTCAGAATGGCAGTTATCAAGAATACAAGCAACAATAAGTATTAGCAAAGATATGGAGGGGGAAAGGCACACTCATACATTGCTGGTGGGACTGCAAATTGGTGCAACCAATCTGGAAAGCATTATGAAGATTCCTTGGAAAACTTTAAATAAAACCACCATTTGACCTAGGTGTCCCACTCCCCAGTGTATATCCAAAAGACTTAAAAATAGCATACTACAGGGATGCAGCCACTTCAATGTTTATAGCAGCACAATAGCTAAACTGTGGAACAACCTAGATGTCCTTCAATAGATGAATAAATAAAGAAACTGTGGTACATATGCATAATGGAATATTACTCAGCATTAAAAGAGAATAAAATTATGACATTAACAGGTAAATGGATGGAGTTGGAGAATATCATGCTAAGTGAAATAATCCAATTCCAAAAAAACAGGGGGCAAACGTTTTCTCTGATAAGTAGATGCTAATCCATAATGGGGTGGGGGGTCATGGGCTGAATGGAGAAACTTTGGATGGGGCAAAGGAGAGGGGGAGAAGGGGCAAGGGGGTAGGAAATATGGTAGAATGAAACAGACATCATTAACGTAGGTACATGTATGATAGCATAAATGGTATGATTCTACTTCATGTACAACCAGAGAAGTGAAAAATTCTGCTCCATTTGTGTACAATGAATTAAAGAACTTTCTACTGTCATGTATAACTGATTAGAACTAATAAACTACTCATCATCATCTGGGAAACACTCCCAGTGAAGGATTCTTTTAAGCTTATATTTTCTCCTTCAAATGTTTACCACTTCTCCTCAGCACCTAATTCGATTTTATTTCTGGTATTTTATTTCTGCCAGCTTGCCTTTATTGAGTCTTTCAAAGCATTTATCTTAGTTTTATTAGAAATAACCTGTTACATTAACATTTCTCTGGTTTATACATTTCATTAAATCAGGTGATAAAAAAATAATAATTATGAAGAAATTTATTTAGTGTCAATACATAAATAGATATCATTTTTTAAATTTTTCATAGTCCTCATTATAAAGAAGTCAGCTACTTTCAGTCTGAAATACTAGTTTACATTGTTTTTAACATGTTTATGTTAAATCTGTAACAATAAAGGGCACAGTATCCTCAACGTACTACTACCACAGGGTAAAACATATGTGTATTTACCCATACTTCTTCATTTCTTCTCAAGAAACTTTGTCCTATCCTGTCCATTACAATAACAAAATACATTGTCTGTTCAAATGCACAACAAAAATGTTATCTTACTGTGAAGAGATACATAGGTTCAGCCTATCTGTGGTTGAGGCAACAATTCTAATTATAGACTTACATTTCTCAGGTCCTTTTTAAAGACTCAAACATTAAAGAATCTCTTTTAAGTGTTTCCTTTTAGTATTTAGTACTTACCCTTCATTCTAACTTCTTTTTTTTTTTTTTTTTTTTTTTTTTGGTTTTCTAACAGTCTACTCTGATATTTTCATTGTAGGTTTAGCAATGTAATGTTCTTTCCTGTGTAGTCCCCAGATAACTTCTCAGTATCTTAGACCAAACAATGTCATACTCAGCTACTCTTAAATTTCTCATAAATCTACACAATGGTAGAACTTTTCTGAAGGACAATTTTGCAAAATTTATTAAAAAATTTAAATATGTTCCCATATTTTATTCTTGGCTTAGGCTTGTTTCCTAAGGAAAGAATCAGAGTATGATAAAGATTTATATTGAAGGATCATTGCCACAATATAATTTATAATGGTAAAAATTTGGAAAGAACTTATTGATCAAAATTGTTTAAATGGTACAAGAAAATCACTGAATATAATAGAATTATTTAAAATTATGTTTTCTAAGATGTAATGCCACAGAGAAATAACTTTTAAATTAAAAAAAGTAAGACACAGAACACTGCATATTGTTAGATCCCACATTTAGAAAGTGTACATGTATAAAAAAGATTGTGAAGAAATGTAACAAAATATAAACTACAAAATCTGCATATTTTAACCATAGCATTAATTTATGTGATTATAAAAGTTAAATTTTTAGGGCTCAGGATGTAGATCAGTGGAAGAGCGCTTGTCTAGCAAGCAGCATGCTTGAGGCTCTGTTTTCAATCCATAGTACCATAAAAACAGAGAGGAAACAAAGTTAATTTTTAAGAAGACTAGACTTGTAAATAATGGATTATTTCTCCTATTAAAACTCATAAAATGACAAAGTTTTTTGGTAAAAATTAAAAATGTAAAATATTCTGTGTAATTTTCTTTGCATTTTTAAAATCTTATGCAATCACAAAAATTTGATATCTGCAGAATAGAGTGCTATTGTAATCTTTGGATCCCTCTCACTGAAATTAAAAACATAATCTACTTAAACTGTTCAGCTTTGTTAATAGTGTATATTTTAAGGCAGATGAATAAGATATTGTTGAATCCCAGACTGTTGGTTCTGAGATTTTAGTCTACTTCTAAGGTAACAGACCCAAGATTCATGGGTCAGAAAGGACTTTTAGCCATGGCACAGAAAGCAATGTGGATATCATAGTATTTGAATCCCTTTGTCCCCAAGTTTCACAGGAAGATGAAGAGTATCCCTGTGGATAACTGCACATGCAGTGGATTGAGTTAGAGGACAAGAACACTGAGATGGGAGATCCACTATTTTTAAAAACAAGTAGTAGGCAAGTTCTTAGTCCTGAAGGATGATATTAACTCATCAGTTAAAGCTGCTTGCTATAAAGACTACCCTGAGAAATGCCCATGGTGGATACCTCCCCCTTGGTGTTTGATTTTATCCTACTTATTTTTTTTATATTTATTTTTCAGTTTTCGGTGGACACAACATCTTTATTTTATTTTTATGTGGTGCTGAGGATCAAACCCAGCGCCCCGCGCATGCCAGGCGAACGAGTTACCGCTCGAGCCACATCCCCAGCCCAATCCTACTTATTAATTAATAGTTTAGCTTGTTACTTAGCACAGATGCTAGCTTCTGGGTATAAGACAATGGCCTTGAGTACTTGGCATACCCAACAAGGATGTACATGGAAACTCAGGGCCTGTAGTGGATTGCCTCTCTCAACAATAACCTAAAACATCAGCTACTCAAATACACTTGTCATACCTACCCAAGAAGTACTCTGTCAACAGCTACATTAGTGGAAGAAGAAATCAGAAGTTTCCATGGCCTTGCATTTTCAACTGTAAGAGCTTCAGTCTTTTCAAATAGTTGTACAAAGAACAAAATCACCACTGCCAGCAAATAACTCTTCCCTGCTCCAAAAACACCTAATTATTTACAGAAAGAGAAAAAATTAAAGTGATATGATAAACACATTTCTGAAAGTACAAGAAATATAATCTGTCACATTCTCCTTTATTTAATTATTTGAAAAAATTGACTACCTACTACGGAATGGCTAAATAATTAACAAAATACTTCTACCTTTAATGAGACCACAGTCAACCTAATAGGATAAGCAGATAAAGAGATAATACAAAAGAATATGGTAACACTGTTATGGGATCAGAGAAAGAAGAACATCTCCTTTGGTGAAGAGGGGGATGTTACAACAGAGTTCGTAGCTATTAAAAATTTTTTAAAAGAACTTTAAGAATTTCTATAAATAGCAAATAGGCAAGAGATGAGGCAAGGGACAAATCACAAGAGGATAAAACATATGTTTGTTATGACTGAAAAATCTGAATCTTATCTTAAAGGTTAGTGGAAGTCATTGAAGGATTTTAAGCAATATAACTGACTTATCAAATTGTCTCTGTGTGTGTGTGTGTGTGTGTGTGTGTGTGTGTGTGTGTATGTTTAGCAAGTGCCCTACACTGAGCTACATCTCCAGCCCTCAGATAGTTTTTGAAAAACTATTTGGAGCCAGGCATCATGGTGCATGCCTTTAATCCCAGCTACTCTGGAATTAATGGAGTCTGAGGCAGGAGGTCAACCCAGGCAACTTATTGAGACCCTGTCTCAATATAAAAACAAAAAGGGCTGTGTACATAGCTCAGCGGTAGTATTAGAAAATAAATAAATAAATAAATACAGAGAAAGGAAACCTAAAGGTGGATCAATAAGAAAATTGTGTGAGATAATCCCAACATAATAAATATTAAATTTACTAAGCGTATTCCATTGTGCCAGATACTGTTCTAAGCATTCACTTACGTTGAGTTATTTAATCCCCCAACCCTCTGAGGTAGATGCCGTTATCATTTCCATTTTACAGAGCAGGAAATTAAAGCTAAGAGTTAAGTGATGTGTCCAAGATCATATAGCTAATAAATGAAAGAGCCAAAGGCAGAATTCTAGCTCTAGAGACTACCCTCCACCGAGTAAGCCACATGGAGATCTGATGATGGACTGGAATGTGTGGATTCAAGTAAACTGGAAGGAAAAAATCATTATGAAGGATGGATAGCAGTCAGATGGGACCCACCTCAGTGATTGTTCTGATGTGGAAAGATAAACAGTAAGAAAGTAGAAGATTAAGTAGAGAACTAACCTATGGAGAATGAGCTACACAGAAGCTAAAATACAGAGAAAGGTATTAGTTCTGAATAGAAGAAAATAAAGCTCCCTTCACCTGGACAGAGCCAAAAAAAGGGCAAGAATGAGTCTAAACTTACGTAAATTAAAGGAGCTCAGGACATTAAAAGAAGTTTCTGTTACAAATTTAATTCCTATTTTAGAGGCAAGATCAATTTCAGAGGGGTGGAGGAGGGGCAAGGATGGGGTTATGAGAATAACGAAGTTCTGGAATAGCTGCTGTGGAAGATGAAAGAGTAAATAGAGTAGGAATATAAGCTTTGCTGATCAGGGTTGAAGTCCAGTCTAACAGAGGAATACACAGATATCAAGACCAATCTGGACTCTTTAGCAATGACTAAATAATGCTGACCATTCATCAGATATGCTGCCAATTTTTCGTTTCAAGGTAGTCAGATGTGTTCTAATTTAACAGTTTACTCAAGTGGGTTCTGGGTTCAAGTTTAAAAGTATTTACTCACAGTTATTCTGGAAACTTGTTTTGACTAGGATATTACGAAAAGATTACCTTATATAAGTTTACATAAAAATATATTTACTAGGACTGTTTTCTTGCTTCTTACCATGTATGACTGTGATAGGTAGGGTATGGGTATGCAGTTCCTTCCCTTCTTCAACACTTTCACGGGATGCCATCATTTGAGCTATCTGAATTAGAGCGGTAGCTTGGTCCTTGTTTAACTTGTGTGTCTGAATTAACTCACTAGCTAACTGCAATGTTTCTCCCAGGCTAAGTAGTTCAAATTTTGTATTGATATTTGCAAAGGCTGGTGGAATAAATTTTCTCTTATTTTCTCTCTTGTTGCTAACTGTAGTTGACGGAGACCTAGTAAAAAAGGCAACAAATCACAGACTTACTCACAACTGGCCTTCATTTCACAAACACACAGAAAACATTTTGTGGGTAAGGTGGGGAGGACATATGGATACCATCCTCAACTTAGAGGAGTGTGCAAGAAGACTAAACTTTGTTCAATATTTCCTATCTGTGGTGTGAGTCTACATATTTTACACATTACTTTATATACTCTTCAACAACATGAAGAAGTTAATTATTTCAAATACAGATAGATATATACAAATATTAAAATGTTTCCCCAAAACTCAACACTGTTAAGAATCAGATAAGTAACAGTGTTTATTTCAGGTAAAACTGAAAATATATAAATGCTTTTATTTCTATTTCTATAAAGGTTCAATTCATTTCAATTGCACAAAAAAATAATGGAATCATAAGGATATTTTTTAATTAACCATAAATCTCTTTTGTTTTGACCAGGATATTATGAAATATAATATTTAATTAAATTTAATTAAACTTGCAATTTTTAATATAATTTTTTTATTTTGGAATTTTTATTTGCTGGAGTTCCAAAGATAACAGAGTATTCCTAAATATTCCTCACCCACTTCTTCCCCTTATGTTAACTTTTTACAGTGCTAAGATATATTTGTCAATACCAAAAGACCAACATTTGTTCATTACTATTAAACTACAGTCTTCTTTCACATTTTATGTTTCCTAACTTCAGTATATTATTCTATTCAAGTCAGATTATCATACTACATATAGTAATCCATAAGGATATGTTTTACCTAGAATTTCATTGGCATGAGAAAAGCAAAACACTCCAAATGAGTAATAACAATCCAAATTGGAAAAATGGGCTTTTTCTATTATTTGAATGCATTTAGGACACTATAACTTCTCATTTTTTAAAAAGGATCATGGTGTTTGAAAAATTAACTGGTAATGTTAAGAATAAAATCAGGGCTGGAGTGCTTGCATGGTATGTTTGAGGGCCTGGGTTTGATCCTCAGCACAACATATAAATAAATAAAAAATCTATTAACAACTAAAAAAATTAAAATTAAAAAACAAAGAATAAAATCAAGTCAAGTTGGTGGGGCGTGCCTATAATCTCAAAGGCTGGGGAGGCTGAGGCAGGAAGATCACAAGTTCAAAGCCAATCTTAACAAATAGCAAGGCCCTAAGCAACTCAGTGCGATACCTTCTCAAATAAAAAAAATTAAAAGGGCTGAGGATATAGCTTAGTGCTTAACCACCCCTGAGTTTAATTCTTGGTACCAAAAAAAAAAAAAAAAGAATAAAATCAGTATTGACATATGCACTGTATTCAAGCTGTAAAATAATTCTTATAAATGCCAAATAATATACAGTATCAAACTATAGATGAATTATTAAATCATCACTCCAAAGATCTTTAGAATATTATCCCTTGATACAGAGAAAAAATTCACAGTATACTTATTTATTAGCCCAAACCACAATACATAAATAAATAAATGGGAAATTTTGCATATTTCCCTTTCTCTTTTTATTTTTTCAAATTTTGTTTATTTGTGTGGGGGGATGTATTGGAGATAGAACTCAGGGACTTGTGCATGCTAAGAAAGTATTCTATCGATGAACTGTGTCCCCTACCTCCTTTCTCTTCTAATTAATGACAGTAATTTCATATTCTAAAAAATAATTAAATTTTTATTTGTAAAATTTAAATAATGTACTTTTATTGTATTTTTATATTCACTTTCAGTTATCATTTTTTAATACCAACAACCCAAAGATAAATGATGACTTACATTGTTAACAAATATGGCATTAGAGGTAAAGCAGCTGGATTAAAGTAGTCCTGAATATTTTTCAAAGTCGTCAGCTCTGTGCTGGCATTACAAACTAATAATGCATGGACCACTGCTATAAAGAAGATGAGAAAATGAACACTTGATGAAAATAAAATGACACATAAAAAACTGGATTAAATGTCTTTATACCTCAGAGTTCAACCACTAAATTAATCATGACAAAAAATAAACCTTTAAGTACATGCAGAAAGGTCTGTGAACTTCTATCCATTGAATTATTATGCTATCTACTCATTCTCTTTCTATGAGTATACATAAATTGCATAACTTAAATCAAATTTAGAGTTCTGCAAATCAGTAAATGAATAAGAACACCTGTTTTGAGTTAGTGCACTGAGGCACTGCTTGATGGCCAGCAGTTCTCTTTAATCAGCATACGAGTTGAGCTGTACGGAAGTACTTGTGTAATTTTAAAATATTCTCTTGCATGTCTTTCTTAATTATTTTATTAAAATATATGGAAAACAGGAAATTAGCATGCTGATACTGATAAGTAAATAACTGCAACAAATATGAAAATCTCCATATGAGAAGGATAAACATTTATTAGCTTTTTATTAGATTTATGCTGGTTGGACTAGGTTTGTTCAGTTAAAAAAGGAAAAATCAAAATCTAAAAGCATAAATGAAATAATATGAATATGTCATTAAATGCTTTGTCTGGATCAGTTATGAACCAAATTCAACTATTAGAAATCATTAAGAGATCAAAATGTACAGATAAGTTTACAGATTCATAGAACTAAATATGAATTCAACTTACTAAAAGTTTTTTTATTACAAGAAAAATTTGGTGGGTAGCCTGCCTTATTAATAATTTTTCAAAACAGATAAGATATTCTCAAAGCAAAAATCATACTCTTCTGGCTCAATTCAACCTAAAATCTTCAGGACCTTCCCAAGGTGAAAATAAATTGTTCACTAAATATATTTTCAAATAAACTATAAGGATTAGAACTTGATGCAAGAAGTTCTTTGAAAAAATTCTCATTTATATGCCTATTGTTTGTACTTTTAAAAAGTCAAATATAAACTTGTAAAATTCAACTTTAACCTAATGCTTAAATGAAGATTCAAGATTTCATTATATTGCTTGCCCTATGGGACTTGAACTCCAGAAATAATGATATATTAAATTTTCATACACATTTTCAGGAACTCATTGCATATAATAGGAGAAACCACTATAGCTTTAAACACCATTGGTTTGTTGGCTTTAAACAATCAATCCCACATACAGTTAGTTAGCATTAGTGCTCAAAGTTCATCATATGTCTTTCAACCTTTTAAAATACAAATTAAGATACACATGGTAATACTTACTGTTAGTAGGCCAATTAGAAGGGAAATAACCTTTCAAGGGCAGTAGCTCCACCTCATTGAGAGATGATGGTCCAAAGAAAGCACTGCATGCAATAAAAGTATCCAGTTCAAAGTCTAGGGTTTTTGAAATCACCCAAAGATCATCTAAAAAAACAAACATTTTACCCCCAGCTTTATTGAGGTCTGAGTGACACAAAATTGTACATAATTAATTAGGTTGTATGACATGTATTCTTGAGGTGAGCAGGCTGCTGGGGAAAGAACCCTGGGCCTCACAAATGCCAAGCACATGCTCTGTCACCAAGCTATGATCCTAGGCACAACATGATATTTCCACATAAGTATACCTTGTGAAATGATTTCAACAATCTAACTAATCAACATGTCCATCACCTGACAGAGTTATTTTTGTGTGTGTATAGTGAGAACTCTTAAAATCTATTCCCTTTGCAAACTTCAAATACACAATATGCTATTATTAACTATAGTTATGCTGTATATAGGATCTCTAGAACTTGCTTATAAGTAAGTTAGTACTCTTTGACTACTATCCCCATTTTCTATATCTCTCAGCTCTTAGAAACCACCATTCAGCTGCTTCTCTAAATTCAATTTTTTTTTGTGGGGGGGGTGTGTTTTGTTTTTGTTTGTTTGGGTTTTTTTTTTTTAATTTTTTTAATATTTATTTTTTAGTTATCGGCGGACACAACATCTTTGTTTGTACGTGGTGCTGAGAATCGAACCCGGGCTGCACGCATGCCAGGTGAGCGCGCTACCACTTGAGCCACATCCCCAGCCCCTTGTTTTTGTTTTTATACCAGGGATTAAACCCAGGGTGCTTAACCACCAAGCCACATCCCCAGCCCTTTTTAATATTTCAT
Source organism: Callospermophilus lateralis (assembly GCF_048772815.1). Classification (NCBI taxonomy): domain Eukaryota; kingdom Metazoa; phylum Chordata; class Mammalia; order Rodentia; family Sciuridae; genus Callospermophilus; species Callospermophilus lateralis. The sequence continues at coordinate 82,126,427 of NC_135312.1, read as the reverse complement.
TAGATACAGGGTCTACCTGAGTTGCTTAAGGCCTTGCTAAGTTGCTGAGGCTGGGTTTGAACTTGGGATCCTCCTGCCTCAGCCTCCTGAGTTGCTGGGATTACAGACATGTGCCACTACACCCGGCTAAATTCAATTGTTTAAGATTCATATATAACATTGCCAAATTTGTGTCTGCTTATTTCACTTAGCATAAAGCCCTCCAAGTTCATACATGCTATCACAAATATTAGAATTTCCTTCTTTTTCGAGACTGATGTATATTCCATGGTATAGACATATATATTTGTTTTCTTACTGAGTTGTTCGAGTTCCTTATATATTTTGGATGTTAATTCCTCATCAGATATATGTTTTGCAAATATTCTCTCCCATACTATAGGGTGTCTCTTCATTCTTTTGTTTCCTTTGCTATATAGAAGATTCTAGTTCAACATAGTACATTTGTCTATTTTTTTTTTTTTTAGATGTCCATGCTTTTGAGTTCTACTCAAAAAATCTTTGCCCATTGGACAAATACCTTAGATTGACTGTTCTTTGTTTCATAGATGGTGCTTGTTGCAGTGTCCTCACATGGTAGAAGGAGCAGAAGGCCATGTACTCAGAGGGCAGAAGGGACCAAAGGGGCTAGGATATTTCTTTTTTATTTTTTTAGTTTTAGTTTACAATTATGTGGTGCTGAGGATCGAACCCAGTGTCCCTGCATGCTAGGCAAGCACTCTTGCCACCACTGAGCCACAATCCCAGCCCCTGGGATATTTCTTTCAACTTAAGTTTTACAAGGCCACTAACCCCATTAAGAATATAAAGCATTCGTGACTTAATCACTTTCTAAAGGTCCTACCTCTTTTTTTAATTTTCCTTGGTGTAGGGTATGAACCTAGGTTATGGCACATGCTGGGCAAGTGCTCTGCCACTGAGCTTCACCCCCACCCCTAGGTCCTACCTCTTAATACAGGTTGAATACTCCTTATCTAAAATACTTGAGACCAGAACTGTTTCAGATTTAGGATTTTTTCAGATTGGGGACTATTTGCATATAACTTATAAGATATCTTAGGGATGGGTCCTAAGTATAAGCATAAAATTTATTTATGTTTCATATATATCTGTCCATACAGACAGAAAGCACTTTTATAATTTTTTAATAATCTTTTGTATGAAACAAAATTTCATTGTGTGGAATTTTCTACTTCTGTCACATCAGCACTAAAAAATTGGGGTCTTTGGAGAACTTTGGATTTTAGTTTTTCAGATTAGGAATTTTCAACAATTTTCATGGGACTTAAGTTTCAATATATTAATTTGTGGGGGGACACATTCAGATCATAGAAACTACTTTAGGGGAGTAAAATTTCTAATCAAGAGGCTGAACTAACTACAAAATGGGATCCTAATTAGAATAAATTATACTCCATGCATGTATAATATGTCAAAAATACATTTATCATGTATATCTAAAAAGAACAAATTTTTAAAATGAGGGAAAAAATGTTTCTGAACTAGAATGATTGCTGGCTCCCTTCCTGCAGGGAACAGAGAGAGAAGTAGAGAAACCCTCTGGAGCTGGAATGCTGTTTTGAACTGGAGTGCCTACAGTGTATCACTGATGATTCTGTCCTCTTCCACTTACTCCTCCTCCTTTTTGTGTGTGTGTGTATTTGGTGCTGGGATGAAACCCTGGGCTTTGTGCACACTAGGCAAGTGCTCCACCACTGAGTTACAACTCCAGTCTAAGATTCTGTTCTTACTTTCCACTGGCCCTCTCCCCAGGCCCCAATGCCCTGGAACAAATAGTACCTTGCTATCCATAAGTTAATTCACATTTCTGGTCTAGAAATCCTCTGTGCTATAGTTTGGATACTGAATGTTCCCCAAAGGTCTATGTGTTAAAGGCTTAGTTGCCAGGGTGGTACTACTGGGAAGTAGTGGAACCTTTGAGAGGTAGGACCTAGTGGAAAATTGTTAGGTCATTGGGGGCATGCCCCTAAAGCAGATTTTGACAACAGGATTCTTTTTTTTTTTTTTTTTTTTCTGGCTCAGGAGGTCAGTAGTTTATTTTCTGTGTGCTCCTGCCTTGATATGCTGTCTTGTTAGAGGCCCAAAACAATGAAGCCACTTGATCACAGACTGGAACTGCCAAAACAATGAGACAAAATAAATCATTTCTCTTTATAAGTCAGTTTTCTCAGATATTTCATTACTAATATACTCTGGAAAAATCAGGGTAACAACAAAAGCACTGTGCTGTAATGAGCAGACAAAAACTGGTGGTAACTAAACTAACTGATCACAGGGCAGTCTCCATCCCACCTCAATTTCTCCAAACTCTGAGGGCTAAAGAATTTTATAATACAAAAATGTTATTCTATTTAATGGTGCTTTTCCCTTGAACCAAACCGTTTACACTTGACCTTATGGGTTATTTCATGGGTGACTGTGGTTTTCTGGTGGCTAGGTCTCTCCACACTATAGTTCAACTGCACCCCCGATTTCTGGAACTCACTGAAGCTGACAAGTTTGGGGTTGGTCTTCCCTCATATGAATTTCCAGAAAGAAAAGCAGTATGAAAAAATAAAATAGCATGAAATAGCTCATAATGTTTATATTAATTACACATTGAAATGATATTGCTTTGAATATATTTAGGTTAAAGTTTATTATTAAAAATTTTTTTAAAAAGCCTTATTGAGGATTCTCCCAGAAGGAAGGAAAAACTAAAACACAGAAAATATAAAAGTTAAGCAAGCTAGAGGATAAATTCAGAGGTGCTAACATCTGAATAATAAAAGACATACAAAGAAGGAAGATTATTTGAAGAAATAATAAAGATCAATTTTCCAGAATTACAAAAAGATAAAGAACCTCAGAGTTAAAAGTCTTATAGTGTGGCCAAGAGAAGAAAAAAAAAATTAAAAATCCACATTTAGACACAATTATCAGGAAATAAAGGTAAAATCATAGATAAAATTTTAAAGTTTCCATTCCAAAAGAACAAATAACAAAAAGAAAGAATCAAAGTACCCTCAGAGTTTTCAAAAGTAACAATGGATTCAAGAAGACAACCAAGTACATAATTACTAGGTTAAAACATATGAAATTGTAGTTTTTGTAGGTCACAAGTATTTAAGGAAAAAAAAAACTCAGAGCCTAGAATTTTATTTCATTATTTTATTTCTTGCAGTGCTGGGGTTAAAACTCAGGAATTTGCACAATAGCAAGACTGTGGAACCAACCTAGATGCCCTTCAATAGACGAATGGATAAAAAAATGTGGCATTTATACACAATGGAATATTACTCTGAATTAAAAAATGACAAAATCATAGAATTTGCAGGGAAATGGATGGCATTAGAGCAGATTATGCTAAGTGAAGTCAGCCAATCCCTAAAAAACAAATGCCAAATGTCTTCTTTGATATAAGGAGAGTAACTAAGAACAGAGTAGGGAGGAAGAGCATGAGAAGAAGATTAACATTAAACAGGGATGAGAGGTGGGAGGGAAAGGGAGAGAGAAGGGAAATTGCATGGAAATGGAAGGAGACCCTCAGGGTTATACAAAATTACATACAAGAGGAAGTGAGGGGAAAGGGAAAAAAAAAAAAAAAACAAGGGGGAGAAATGAATTACAGTAGATGGGGTAGAGAGAGAAGAGGGGAGGGGAGGGGAGGGGGGATAGTAGAGGATAGGAAAGGCAGCAGAATACAACAAACACTAGTATGGCAATATGTAAATCAGTGGATGTGTAACCGATGTGATTCTGCAATCTGTATACGGGGTAAAAATGGGAGTTCATAACCCACTTGAATCAAAGTGTGAAATATGATATATCAAGAACTATGTAATGTTTTGAACAACCAACAATAAAAATTAAAAAAAAAAAAAAAAAAAAAACCCTCAGGAATTTGCCAATGCTAGGCAAGTACTCTGCCTCTGAGCTATATCCCCAGTCAAAAGTGAGAACTTTATAAAAAGTAGTCGGAGAAAGACAGATAGTAAATAGATCCACACTAACTCCAAAGTTACATTAGCACTACTCAAAGTAGCCTGACCTGAATGGTTCGTAATTGTATGCCATGAGTAACTTGTGCTAGAATGTAATTCAACAAATCAACTGTTTTAGTCAGCTTTTTCACTGCTGTGACTAAAGAATCTGATCAGCACAATTGCAGAGGAGGAAAAGTTTATTTGAGGGTTCAAGGTTTCAAAGGTCTCAGTCCATAGAAAGCCTGTTCCATTCCCTGGAGCTCAAGTTGAGGCTGAACATCATGAAGGGAGAATATGGCAGAGGAAAGTGGCTCACATGGTGATCAGAAAGCAGAGAGAAACTCTACTCGCCAGATACAAATACATATCCAAAGCCACGCCCCAATTCCCACCTCCTCCAGCCACACCCTACCACTTCAGTTACCAGTCAATCCCTATCAAAGGATTAAATCACTGATTGGGTTAAGACTCTTACAAGCCAATCATTTTTCCTCTGAACCTTCTTGAATTGTCTCATATGTGAGCTTTTGAGGAACACCTCACATCTAAACCATAGCATCAACATAATGTTTCTTCACTGAGAAAGTCTTGCAATAAATAAGACAAAATAGGGCTGGGGATGTGGCGCAAGCGGTGGCGCGCTAGACTGGCATGCGTGCGGCCGGGTTCCATCCTCAGCACCACATACAAGGATGTTGTGTCTGCTGAAAGCTAAAAGATAAATTTTAAAATTCTCTCTCTCCTCTTTCTCTCTCTCTCCTCTTTCTCTCTCTCTCCTCTCTCGCTTTAAAAAAAAAAAAAAAAAAAAAAGACAAAATAACTAAACAAGTTTGCATAATGACATAGTGATTTAAATACTGAAGTAGCTGTTTCCCTCTGTTGAAAACTATTAAGTTTGGGGACTGGAACCAGCTGCAGATGATACTCCAAATATCACTAGTCTAAATAATGTCACCCTAAGGAAAAAGGAAGATAGAAAGTGAAGGAGAGGATCTAGAAAAGAACAAAGGATTGTGAATGTTTTCTAAGAAGTTGTTTTACTGAAGGAAAGATTAACTATCACTTTTTAAAACGGCAAAAAAGAATTTAAAAGAGCAAATAAAGAGTGGGATAAACGAATAATTTAAGATTGTAGGAACATATACGAATGTATCAATGATTATAATTTAAATCTATTTGGGCTTGTTCTGTTTACAGGTCAATTTTTTTTATAATTGACACATACAGTGTTTATAAGAAACATACCTATGAGAACACACAAAAGTGTTCAAAAAAGATTTATCAAGTACATATTAGCAAAAACATACCTGGCATGTCTATATTAATAAATTCATTTTAAGAAAAAGGTATTAAAGTTGTAGAGGGTCTCTATATGATAATAAAATTTCCATTTATCAAGAAGACAAGAGTAACTTAAAACATATGTGCACCTAATAAAATAAGCCTAATATATGAAATGCAAAAAGTAAGAAAATAGCAAGAAGAACGTGAACCATTGAAGATTCAATTATCTCCCTGAATTGCCGATAGATGACTAACCAAAAATTGGCAAGACTAGAGAAGATCTGGAGAAAGCAATTACTAAACTTGATTTGTTTAAGAGCTCGGCATCTAATAAAAAGAGAAGGCATATATTTCTCATTTTCTATACCATTAAAAAAACCTAGATGAACTTTAAAGAATAGTATTACGAAAACCATAATCTGCTAACTAGTAAGTTTGTAGACTTAAATCTGCCTGCAGATGATACTCTGTAGGTTAAGTTAAAAGTTAACATAGAAATTTCCTTAAAAACATGCTTACTAACTTGTATGCTAAAGATGAAACTATAATATAAAATTTAAATAAAATTAATTTAAATGAAAAAAAGTACTTCACAAAAGTAGAGTGGTACTTTGAGGGAAATTTACAATCTTAATTTTATATTAGAAAACAGAAAAATCCTCAAAATTAGCAAGCTACATATCTGACTTAGGATGTATGAAAAAGATGATTACACTAAAACCTAACAAAATAAGAGAGATTTTAAAAATAAGAGTGGAAGACAAAAAGAAACCAAAACCAAACCAAAATAAAACAAAGATACTTGCTGATCTTTTGATCCACAAAGGCAAAAGGTTGTGCTTTGAAAAAACTAACCAAATAGGCAAGCCTTAGGCATCTATAATTATATCACAATGAATCCTGTTATTATGTATAATCATTAAGTACCAATAAAAAGTTTTTAACAAAAATTTTAAAGTAAATAAATAAGCACTTGAAATATAGCTTAGTAGTAGAGGGCCTCTGGGTTCAATCCCCAGGAGGGGGGGAAGGGAATTTACAGAGATATTCAGCTGTTTGTAAATGCATCATCACCATGATCAGACCAACTTACCTTTGCTATAAACCGAAGAACTTTCTTTCCGACTCAATTTAAGATAAAGTTTGCTTTTCTGTTCACTATAAAATTCAGAATTTACAGCAGTAAACTTTTTTAGTTTGCCGTACTGTTTTCTCTGAAAATCAAATCCTTTCCTGAAAAAAAGAATAAAAATAAAAATAAATTTGAATATTAAAAAATTTTTAAATCTTTTTTAAAAACACAACATAAAAAGGAAAGGACCAGAGTTCTGTGCATTTACATACTTTCATACATGCATATGAAAAATAAATATATTCCATCAAAGGAAGAAAACAGCAATATCACAGAATTGTCATCAATTGATTGGACTGATTGCAGTGCTAGGGATCAAACCCAGAACCTTGTACAAGCATTCTAGGCAAGCACTCAGCCACCGAAGTACATCCCTAGTCCCTATCGTCAGTTTTAAAAAGATGAAGATAGGAAAAAGTATCTAAAAAATAGAGAATATCAATTTCTATCACAGTAAAATAAAATTAATACTTGTCTCCACTATCTCCATATCTTATAGGTTACTGTGATCTTATAGGTTACTGTGATGATTAAATGGAATAAGACAAAATACTTAGAAGAAAACCTAGCATCTAAAAATTCCCAATAAATTATTATTAAGTTACCATGCATATGGCATTTATACTTTTTTAATAATCCTACTTCTATACAAGACATGCTTCTAAAATGTATCATTCTATCATCCTATAGTCTATACAGTTCAAGATTGTGAAAAATTATTATCTGGCACTACTAAAAATTATTCCTATGGTTTGTTCAACAGAGTCCCCTGAGATTATGAAGAACAGCCCCAACTATGCATAAAAATGGTTAGAAAAATAGCCTCCTTCCAGTTATTCTGATATTTCTGAAACTGCTTGATATTTAGAGAGGGTTAAAATAACCTTAAAGACTCCTTTCATTTTAAACTTATAAAAACTAAAATATTCTCTCTGTTAGATACTTTTCCATCTCAATCTCTTTTAAAGCTGTTGATAATCCTGTGAGGGTTGCTATCTTCTGATTTATATTATTTATTAATGTATATTTATATATTACATATTTATTAATGTATATTATTTTCTGATAGTAATTACAGGCAATTATTTGGTACCATGAAACATACCTCACCAAAAGATGGCATTCCTCATAGAGTGGTATCTTTTGACTTCTTAAATACAAGGCAATACTCTTAATATCATTTAAAACCATGCTGGGTTGAGACTCTTCCTGTGTTAACCATCCAGGAGTTACTTCCTCAAGCCACTTGAAAAATTTACATTGATCCACTTTGGGTCTGTCACATGTATAAAAGAGACGACCCTAAGGAGGAAAAATACATTAAAATTTAGGGCTAGGGGTGTAACTTAGTGGAGGAGTACTTGCCTAGCATGCATGTGGTCCTGGGTTCAAAGCACAACACTTTAAAAAAAAGAAAGAGGAGAAAAAAAAGATATTAAAATTTAGTAAGAAAGATATTTTTATTTTTATTTTTTTTTAAATTATGCTTGTCAACACTTATGAAGACTGCTTGGCCTTACTAATATACTCTACAAAGTCACAATACAACTTAATTTTTTAAATAATTTAAACAATATGATAAAACTTAAAACCATGTACTTTTCCATGTTTTCTCTTTACCAAAAAGAGAAAAAAATTATATTATTCTGAGAATGCAAACTTATTTGAAATTAACAATAAATTAAAATTTATTATTTCTTTGATGAAGTGTTCATTATAGACAATTTGAAATCTATCCAGAAAGAATAACAAGCAATATCTCTGCATTTCTTTTCCAGCTTTTTCCTCACTTACACAAAGACACATAAATGTATATAGTGGTCTTTTTTTAAAAAAACTTAGATGACACATTTTCTATTCTATAATCTAATCATTATACCCAACAATATAGTATAAGCATGTAACCATGTCATGAAATAATCTTGAAACGAAAACAAAGATTTTAGTAGCTATATGATATTTCATTCTTTATGGCTATGATATTAGTTATGAATTCTTGCTTTTGGTAACTAAATTTAAAATCAACTTTACATAATTAATGAAATAGGATATGCAAACAGGTTAAGAAAAAATAATAGGTTAAGAAAGCACAGTCTTGCAAATGAGTACAAGCTATCACCAATACACATTTTACTAACCTTTTTCCATGGTATGTTATCAGCAATATACATTAAGTCAGTCTAATTTTCTATTCTTCTGGTATTGTTAGGATTATAAAGTAGACTGATTACAGCTTTCAATTCTTTCTTTTTTAAATTTTTATTTATTTTTATTTTAAGGGCAGAAATACTGTGAATTGAACCCAGGGGTATTTTACCACTGAACCACACCCCAGCCCTATTTATTTGCTTTTTGGTTGTTTGTTTGTTTGTTTTGAGGCAAAGTTTTGCTAAGCTGCAGAAGCTGGCCTTGAGCTTTTGATCCTCCCGCCCAGTGTCCCAAGGATGGCATGTGCCAATGTGCCCAGACAACCTTCATTTCTTTCAGGCCCATTCCTGCATTCTTCTAAACCCTCATGTGGAACATATTCTCCTTCTCAGTGGTATCACTGTGTCTTGGGCATATCCTTCCAGTTTACCAATTACAGTAATATAAAAAATTTTCTTTCATGTTATCTCTCTGTCCATTACTATGAGGTGAGTTCCAAAGTAATTTGAAAGTTAATCTTAACTCATATTTTTGTGTCCCAGAATACAGCTCATTCTTTTCATAAAAACTGAGTTTACTCTATTATTAGTTCCTAATGCTCAAACAGAAGGCTCCTAAATCAAGTCTCATTCATCAAGCTTGCCATAAAGCAACAGTTACCCAATTATGCATAAGACAAGTATTAGGTGTGTGGAGGAACAATACCTTATTTGGACCTTCCTTTTTAACCATGACAAGTTTTGCAGGTTGATCATGATGACAGGATGGCAAATTATTTTCTACAGTCTTCATTTTCTCTCCTTTCAATGATGTGTAAAACGATGTGTCAACTTTTGAAAGAGCTTTGTGTAATCTTTGTGCCAACTCAAACAGCAATATATTTAGATGTTCTAAAAAAAAAGTAGATATAGTTGAAATTTAAATACAAAATAATTTTGTGTTGTTGGAGGGGAAGGGAGGGGGCATGAGATTAGAAATGATGGTGGAACGTCACGATCATTATTATCCAAAGTACATGTATGAAGACATAAATTGGTGTGAATATATTTTGTATACAACCAGAGATAAGAAAAATTGTGCTCTATATGTGTAATAAGAATTGTAATGCATTCCTATGTCATATATAAATAAAAATAAATAAATAAGTAAATAAAATATTCAAAAATAAAAATCCTTCTTTATAAAAAAAATTGTGTTTCTATCACATGTGCTCTATATTAGCCAAAATTGATAATAGCCTTTAAATAGAATCAAAATAAAACATAATACAAATATCCTTTGTTGTTATGGTGGTGGTGGTAGAGGTACTAGGAACTGAAGCAAAGAGGATTCTTCCTCTGAGTTTCGTTCAGGAATGTAACTATGAGACAAAGTCTTGCTAAGTGGCTCAGGCTGTCTTCAAACTTTCAATCCTCCTACCTCAGTGAAGTGGCTGGGTTTACAGACATGAGCCAATCCAGTTTTTTAAGGTGGATGTGCCCTTGTATTTTGAAGCACTCAGACCTAATCATACATCATACTTAAATTTTTCCATTTAATTAAACAAGTCATGGAACACTTTTTTTTTTTTTGACCATATTTAACTCTGGTTGAAGAAGTTGCAAATGATTTTCCCCGATTTATACTTCTACATATGTTAACAAATTGCTGAAATAAACACAGAAATTTTATAATCATAATATCAATATCTTTTTTTCAAAAATGAAACTGAACAAATCAACATTAAGGGATCTGTTTTTTTTTTTAATTTTGATTTGTTATATATGACAACAGAATGCATTACAATCCATATTACACATATACAGCACAATTTTTCATGTCTCTGGTTGTACACAAAGTAGAGTCACATCCTTCGTCTCTTCTTATGTGTACTTAGGTTAATGATGACCATCGCATTCTACCATCTTTCCTACTCTTCTTCCCCCCACTCCCCTTTTCCCCTTTGCCCCATCTAGAGTTCATTTAATCCTCCCATCCCCACTGTCCCACAGCATATTATGGATCAGCATCCTTAAATCAGAGAAACCATTCGGCATTTGGGTTTTGGGGACTGGCTAAATTTCACTTAGCATAATAAAGGAATCTGTTTTAAATAGACAAAAATAGAAGCTAAACAAGTCACTTATATTGTTATAAAAAATATTTGATTTTTCACAATTTTGCATTACCCAGGGCCAAACCTCTACAGAAAGCCCTCTCTCAGAGTCCTGCTTTTCCATACTCTCTGGAAATACTTCTATTTTAAAAAATGAAAAATTATGAGGCTGGGGTGGTAGCTCTGTGGCAGAGCACATGGCTAGCATGTGTGAGGCACTGTGTTCGATTCTCAGTACCAAATAAAAATAAACAAATAAGCTGGGCACAGTGGCTCAGGAGGCTAAGATAGGAGGATTGCCAGTCTCAGCAAAAAGTGAAGCACTAAACAACTGAGACCCTATCTCTAAATAAAATACAAAAAAAAAAGAGCTGGGGATGTGGCTCAGTGGTCAAGTGCCCAGTACCCAAAAAATAAAAAAACAAAGGCCTGCTGTTCATACACAACTACCAAAAAGAAAGAAAAACTATAATTTTAAAAAGATAATTTTTAAAATTTTATAATTTTTCTGTTTTTTTTTTTTTTTTAAGAGAGAGAGAGGGTTTTTTTTAATATTCATTTTTTAGTTTTCGGTGACCACAACATCTTTATTTTATTTGTATGTGGTGCTGAGGATCAAACCCAGTGCCTGGCGCATGCCAGGTGAGTGCGTTACCGCTTGAGCCACATGCCCAGCCCTCACTTTTTGTTTTTAAAGCTCTATTTTGATCAAAAGTTAGAATAATAGTTACTGTCAAAAACAAGTAAACACATGGAAAACAAATCTGAAGTGGAGAATTAATATACCTGAAAATTCAAAATACACTTTCCCATAGTTCTATTACACTAAGTGGCCATCAGAATAAAATAAAAATATAACAGTCATACCTATGATGCAAGAGGTAAAGGTTTGCTTATAATCAGCTGGAGACTGAAAAACAGTTGGTATGTGAATCTGTCTTTTGGGAAGATAAGCACATTTTACTTTTTGTCCACTTGGGAAGCATAGCTCTGAGCAGTTTATCTCCTGAAATGAAATGATTCAATTATAAAAGCTCCAAAAAAAAAAACCAGTTTATCATTGAGGAAATTATTTTTTATAGATATGTTTAAGAGGGCTGGGGATGTGGCTCAAGCGGTAGCTTGCTCGCCTGGCATGCGCGGGGCGCTGGGGACGATCCACAGCACCACATAAAAGTGAAATGGAGACATTGTGTCCACCAAAAAAACTAAAAAATAAATATTAAAAAATTCTCTCTTTTTTTTTTTAAAAAAAATAGATATGTTTAAGAAAATATACTAACTTTACTTTTGGTTTCTTGAGTCCATGAAAATTGTTTTCTAATTTAAAATGAGAATACAGATAGAGCCAGAATAACAATGCATAAGACTTTTAATTTTAAATAACATTTTTGGCTACCTCTTAATAAGTCCTTGAATATTTTTTTCCCTCTCTTTTATTTTTTTTGTTATATATAACATTAGGGTTAATTTTGACATAACTATAAAGACATGGAACACACTTTGCTCTAAGTCAGACCCTAGTACTTCCTTTTCCCTCCTTTCCTCTCACCCCTTGTTCCCTTCTCTCTACTCTACTGATCTTTCTGCTACTTACAGTTGCTGTTTTTTCCTAGTTAGTGACTTGTATATATACATAATAGTGAGATTCACTGTCATATATCCATATATGTACATAGTAAAGTTAGGTCAGATTTATTCCACTTACCACTTATCAGATTTATTCCCTTATCATTCCCTCAATCCCCTTCTTCTATTCTTCTATTTCGGTGGAATCCATCTTCCTCTTTACCCACCCCTCCTTATTTTGATTAGTTTCCACCTTTCAGAGAAAACATTCACCTTTGAATTTCTTGGTCTAGCTCATTAATTTTTTATTTTTTATTTTTTAGCCAGGAATATGTAACTGAATGGATCATTGTATATCTCTATTTCTTGTTATAACTATAATAAGAATTATAACAAGGGGCTGGGGATATAGCTCAGTTGGCGGAGTGCTTGCCTCGCATGCACAAAGCCCTGGGTTGGATCCCCAGCACCACACACAAAAAAAAGGAATTATAACCAGTGTATTATAAATGTACCATTACCCTAACAATAATCCAATTGAAAAATTGACTTCATAGTCATAAATAAAAACAAGAATGGTACTATTTATATTGGAAGTAGTCATTTCTAATACAGAAATAAGAGCTAAATGTATCAAATACTTATTATATGGAAGACATAGCACCAGATAATTTCAAACATACAATTTCATTTAACGTTCACAACTAGTAGGGAAGACTTTAAATCAAAGGAGATGACATGACTATAGCTAGAGCTCTAGATCAAAAAAATCCGTATATTCCAAAGGTGAAATTGCACCTGTGTTTCTTTTGTTGAAATTTAGGCAGCAACTATTGGAAAAAGAGACTGGTGCATTTCCTCACCTGTAAATCCTGTGCACTGTAGTTGTAGCAGGTGGACTTTCCTAACACATTTTGACCCTCCTCAGATTTGGAAGTCTGCTTTAAACTCAAAGAAAGTGCATTCTTTCTGGAAACCAAATCTTGACTGCTAAAACCTTGCTGCTGTTGATAGAGCATGCCTTTTATCATTTGCAAATGCACAGAGTCTAAAGAACTTTCATTCAGAGCTTCACTCTGCCCTTCACAGGAGTCACTAAAATGCATCCCAGAAATAGCCTCAGTGAAGAAGCCATCTGTTCCTAGATCAACTCTGTTTGGAGTAGTCAAGTTACATTGGGATGTATTTTCATATTTTAGCCACTTGCTTTGAGATTTTGTATTGAGCAGTGAAACATCCCTTGGAGTCATTTTCATAGCTTCTTCAGAGAAAGTTTCACTTTGGTCCTCAGACCCAAAGCTAAAGGGAAAAACTGCTGACTCTTCCTGCAGGTTGAACATGGGGAAACCAGAAGACTCTGATGTGTCACAGTTGAACACAAATGAATAAGAATCTAAGTTAGGCAGTTCAGGAGAAGGAACTCTGGCTCTACTTACTAATGGGAGCCGTTGAAGGTTTTTATTCTTCAGAGAACTAATTTTTTTCATTCCTGAAAGAAAACAATGCTGATGCTGATTAAATAGAAAATGTACTACCAGTCATCACCAAGGCTAAAGTACCAACTTGCTCTATAAATAATATATATATATATGCATACACACTTAAGTATATGCATATATATTTTTATTTCATTTAAAAATGGTTTTAATCTCAAAAATAAAAATTTCAAAGATATTTTATAGATTTTAAAACTTTTAAGACTGATAAACTTGAAGTACTCTTTTTTTTTAACTAAGGATTTTTCTCCTAAAATTCTGATATTATATTTATATAGAACTAATGGTTTCAAAGCATTTCAAAGCCAAGAAAGGACATATCATTCTCTTTTTACAGATGAAACCAAAGGGGCCCAGAAGTAACTTGTCTACCAAGTGGCAAGATCATGATAAGAACCCAGAAAAACGTTTTAATATTTATTTTATATTCATTCTCCAGAGACTGAATTTCATGGCTCACTTATGACTATGTGATTGTAACTTCCTTTATATGTTTATTATATTCATGAATGATCATGTTACTCTTCAGCATAAAGATTTTAGCTTTATTTTGATCTATTAGAATATTATAAGAATACAATTCTGATAAACTCATGGCAGATTTTTGCCTGAATGAGTTTTATAATTCCTCCTATCATCAGCTTTGGTATAAAGAGGCTCCTAGAAATGTAAGAAGCAATAAATATTTGTTGAATACTTAGAAATATAAATAATACTGTGTGGAAACTATGCAAGCTTAAAGTTTTCATCTGACAATGCTATAGATTCTTGTTGTATAGTAATGTACCTTTCAGACAACATTTCTGTTTTGTGGGAAATAAATTCTGGAGATCATTTGGGAAATAGTAAAGCAGTAGGTGAGTCAATGAATATTCTTTTATAAACTGCTATGTTGTAATTCTAACAAGTTGGTCAAACAATACTGACAGAAAATTTAAAACTCCATTAAGGAAGTGAAAGATTGATGGCATAACTATAAAAATCATGTTAATCCCTTGCCATTACACTTGTTGTAAAATATCTGCTCCTTCCATTCTGTCTCCAAGCCACCTACTCATTCACATAAAACTTTTTTCCTCTTTATATCACCCACTTATAATCAAAAAATTTAAATATAACATCATCCTCACCCAACATAACTTCTGAATGAAGGGAATATATATTGATGAGATGATAAGAAAAGAGAGAGGAAGCCCAGCACAGGGGTGCGTGCCTATAATCCCAGCAACTCTGAAGGCTGAAGCAAGAGGATGGAAAGTTTGAGGTCATTCTGGGCAACTTATGCTCTGTCTAAAAAATAAAAAATAAAAAGGCTTGGGGATTTACCTAAGTGAAAAAACATCCCTGAGTTCAATTCCCAGTATTACTTTTTAAAAAAGAAAAGGAAAGGAGAAAGAGGAAAATAAAAGTTAGTGGAAGACCTATAGAATAATAGTATACTTATTAAGAAGCAGGAAAGAATTTACAAGAATCAAAATATATGAAAACACTGAGGCCTGAGAGTGCAATGATGATATCAGAAGTTGAAGAGTTTCTTGATACTGCCAGAATCCCAAAGCAAAAAAGGAAACTAAGGTTATGCTAAGGTCAACCATCAGCGTTGAGGAGACATTTGCAATGAGTCATTCCTCCGAGAGAAAAAGTGGTCATAGAGAGGTTACACTGTGGAGTTGCAACTGTGAGAAGTGTCAAAGACATTTTCAGTGGCATGTGATAAGACAGTTGGAGTGAGAAGTAAGAAGGAACTAGAAGGGAGTATTGTAATTGAGACCACTATCTAAAATAGAAAAAGTCAAAAGAAAGAAAAGATGTGGGAAGGCCTCAAGGGCTATGATACTGAATCTAGTTCCAAGATATTTTTGGTTAGTAACTATCTATCAAATAAAAACTTCACTACATGGACTAATAGTGATTTGAGTAATATAGTCTCCAAGCAGAGAAAGTCAAGATCACCAGGTAAAGTTCTTGCTTTCAGGGACTCTTCAGAGAATTCTAGAACACCTTCATTTCTTGAGTTCAAAGAAAAAGTAGAAACAGGACTCAATGTAGAGAACTTTTGTTCTGGTGACTTCACCTATTCAGAAAGAAGAAACAAAATAACAGACAAAAATCTTAATACATTTTTTCCTTATAGTTTGAATGAATTTTAGTAATTTACATTATAAAAATAATGATTTCAGGGGCTGTGGTTGTGGGTGTAGCTCAGTGATAGAGCACTTGCCTTGCATGTGTGAGGCACTAGGTTTAATCCTCAGCACCACATAAAAATAAATAAATAAAATAAAGGTATTGTGCTATCTACAACTAAAGCAATTTTTTTAAAATAACAATAATGATTTCAAGCACATTCTAAAGCTATGGTGAGGGCAAATTATCATAAAACTTCCTTCAAAAAGGACAGGATAATTCATTAAAATCAACAAGAATAATAGAAGTAAAACAGAACACAGGGGCTGGAGTTGTAAACATGTATGAGGCACTGGGTTCAATCTTCAGCACCATATAAAAAAATAAATAAAACAAAGGTATTGGGTCCATCTACAACTAAAAAAAAAAATTAAACAAACAAACAGAGAATACAAAGTCTTCAGATTTATTTGAAGTGGGTCCAATTCTCATTAAGAGAGAACTGGGTTATGAGGATTTGGTTCTAAAGATCAGTTACTATCGTGAGAGACTCAGGTTTCATATTTGGACTTGTGAAAGTTTAAATTCCTACACATAGTTTTCTCTTATGTCCTCAGATCTGGGGTTTATCTATACTTGACTGAAACTTCAACACATTATTCCTCAATAAGTGACTTTTTAAATTTATCCCAATTCACTATTATTTTCATTAGATCAGCCTTTAATTTTGCTGATGCTAATTCCAGAAATAAACCATCTTAAAAGCTAATATGATGATCATATTTAATATGTTTGTATAAACAGAATTTAAAAATAGACATTTAGAGATGTTAATAGTGGTTTCTGATAGGAGTGGGATCAGAGGCTGTTTTACTTGTAATTTCATACTTTTCTGAATGGTTTGAACTTATAAAAATAAATATGCTTGTATGTATGTATGTTCATTTTGTTTCTTTTTTTAATAAATATACAATATACATTTATACATTTAGGGGAGGGTGTATCTGGGCTTGCCTGGCAGGTGCAGAGCTCTGAGTTTAATCCCCCGTACCACCAAAAAAAAAAAAAAAGAAACCCAACAAAACCAGAAACTACACACACACCACACACACACTCACACACACACACACATATATATATACATATACATTTTTTTAAAAAACATTTTCTTGATTAGCTACTGGGTTTGGGGTGTTGTGCTGGGAAGTAAGAATGAGAAAATGAATATTCATGGTCTCCATGCAAGGGGCTCATTCTAGTGAAAGATACAAACAAATGGGAAATTATAACTTGATCAACATGATAATAATAGCTTTTCTATATTATCAAGTTCTTACTATGTACCAGGGACTGTCCTGAGCACTTGCTATTGTTAACTTTAAGTATATACTCTTATTTCCCTTATTTTGCAACTGATGGAACTAAGGAAAAAAGCAGAAAACAGTAGACTTGCTTAAATTCATCCAGCTTATACACAGCAGAGTTGGGAATTTAAAACTGGGCAATTTAGACTGCATTTCCCATTGGATAAAAATTACAATAAGAGGAAATGCTGATTGAATATTCTACCATGTTCCCTTACTCCTACTACCTTCTCCACAAATTTGCCAGAATTCTTTTTAAAATTTAAGTTCAAGTATTTAACCTCTCTGATCAAACCCTCTAATGGCTCTCAGACTCTTTCAAAGTACGAGGCAGCTCTTCAAGTGTCCTCTGTGGCCCTATCTGACCAGTCTACTTTCTACTCTTTTGTTGGGGGTAGGAGGTGGTGTCAGGGGAAAGGATTGAACTAAGGGGTGCACAACCACTGAGCCACATCCTCAGCCCTATTTTGTATTTTAGAGACAGGGTGTCACTGGGTTGTCTAGTGCCTCACCATTGCTAGGGCTGGCTTTGAACTTGTGATCCTCCTGCCTCTGCCTCTGGAAGCACTGGAATTACAGGCATGCACCAGCAAGCCCGGCTTCCTGCTCTTTGACCTCACTTCTACCACTCTCCCTTTCGCTCATTCCTAACTCACTCCACGGCAGCCCTGCTGTTCTACAAACTGACCAGCCTTCTCTTGCCTCAGAACCTTTGCATTTGTTATTACCTGTGCCTGGAATATTCTTCCTTCCTTCACCTAGTTCTCTACTCCAATGTTATCTTACTGAAGAGGCCTGACCTTACCTACTTAAATAGAACTCCATCCTCACCTGCATTCCCTAACTTTCTTACATAGCTATATGATTCTCCACAGCACCCAAAACCTTGAGTAGTGTATATTTTCATTGTCTGTCTCCTTTTACTCCTCCTTTATGAGGACAGAATTTACCTGTTTTATTCACATGCTTATCTTGATAGTGTAACATAAAGAAATGTCTGCTGAATGAATGACTGACTAAATATGCCATTCTTTTTCATGAGTTTGCCATAATGTCAATTTTCTTACCTCTCACTCATTCTTTGTTTCTCTAAACTGTTTTTTACAAAACCTTACCATTTAAATGAAACTGATCTTGCCAAGGTCACCAATGACCTCTGAGTTGCTAAATGAAATAGGATACATTTCTGTTCTTATTTTATTGGCTATTTCAACAATAATTGATCTATCTCCATTCTGAGAATGGGAGATAACCCAGGCTCTCTACTCTCTATACTTTTTAAATAAATCCATCCATTCCCATTGCTTTAAACTTTTCGTTGTGCAAATAAATGTACAAACATCTTCTCTGGAACAAATCCATGTACTCTAATATTTCTACTTGTCTTTTTCACAGGCATTCCTTTTCTCTGTCTACATACTCACCAAAGCTGCTGCTCCCTACTATGGATTGAATTATGTGCCCCCCAAATTCACATGTTGAAGCCATACCTCTCAATGTGACTGTTCTTAGTGACAGGACCTTTAGAAGAAAGCTCAGTTAAATGAGGTCATAAGCATGACACCCTGATCTGATATCAGCAAAGACATCAAAGATCCCTTACTTTCTTCTTTATATGTGTTAGCACACATGCTCTCACTTTCTCTCACCCTCCCATTGTTCTTCTGTCTCTGCCCTCTCCAAGGCACACAACAAGGAAAGGCCATGTGAGGACATAGCAAGAAGGCAGCCATCTGCAAGGCATGAAGAGGTCCTCACAAGAAATTGAGTCATCTGGAACTTTGACTTCAATCTTAGGAAAGTCTCTTCAAAAAATGATGCAGGAAAATGGATATTCATATACAGAAGTAAGAAACTAAAAACTATGCAACTGGTAAAATAAAATGGGAAACATTGTGGAACATTGGTTTGGGCAAAGTTTTTTTTTGGATATGACCCTAAAAAGCATAGGCAACAAAAGAAAAAACTGACAAATGGGGTTATATCAAATCAAAAAGCTTCTACACAGTAAAGGAAACAAGAGAGTGAAGAGAAAACCTACAGAATGGAAAAAAATATAAACAAACTATTTATTCAACAAGGGATTAATATCAAGAATATATTACTCAACAGAAAAAAGTAAAATAATCTGATTTAAAAATGGGTAAATAATCTGAATAGACATTTCTTAAAAAAAAATAATAATACAAATGGCCAATAGGTATATGAAAAAATCCTCAACTTTATTAACCACCAGGAAAACAGAAATCAAAACCACAATGCCATATCATCTTTGCCCCAGTTAGAAGGGCCATTACAGAAACACACACACACACACACACACACACACACACACACACACACACACATATACAGAAATGCTAGAAGGATGCAAAGGGGAACTCTTATCTACTGTTAGTGGGAATACCAATTAGTAAAACTATTATGGAAAATATTAGAACAGAACTATGAGATGACCCAGCGATCCTATTACTGGGTATACAGCAAAAGGAATTGAAATCATTATGTCAAAGAAACATCTGTACTCCCTAAGTACTGCAGCACTATTCATGATAGCCAAGATAGGTATATACTGATGGATGGATGGATAAGGAAACTCTGGTGTACTCACACAATGGAATATTTTCAGCCATAATAAATGATGAAATTCCATCATTTGCGGTAATATGGATAGAACTGGAGGACATTATTTTAAGTGAAAGAAGTCAGGTACAGAAAAACAAATAGCACACATTCTCACTTATATAGAAACTGAAACATTTATTTTATAGAATTAGAGAATGCAATAGTGGTTACCAGAGCTTGGGAAGGGTTTGGGGGAGAGAAAAGGGGAGATGATGAGAGGATGGCTAACGTGTACAGAGGTACAGCTAGACAGGAGAAATAGTTTCTACAGATGATGATAATAGACAAATTAATTGAATATTTCAAATAGTAAGATTCTGAATGCTTCCAACACAAAGAAGTGATAAATGTCTGAGATGACATATATGATAATTACTCATTATATATCGTATACATGTAATGCCAAACCCCATAAATATGTATAATGTCAATTATAAATAAAAATATTTTCAAAAATGAATCAAAAATAAGTCTAAGTGAAGATGAAAAGTTTTAGAGATCTGTTTTTAAACAATGAAAATATGCTTACTACCACTGAATTGTATACTTAAAAATGGTTAATATGGCCAGATGTAGTGGTATAGGCATGCAATCCCAGCTACTTAGGAGGCTGGGGCAGGAGAAGAGAAAGTTCAAGACCAGCCTAAGCAATTCAATGACACCCTATCTCTAAATAAAAAGGGATGGGGATGTAGTTCAGTGATAGAGCACCTGCCTATCACACATGAGGCCCTGGGTTTAATCCCCAGTAATACCAAAAATAAATAAATAAAAAGAAAGGCATAGCAAATAATTATATAAAATGAAATAATTAAAAAATCTAAAACTGGAAAAAAGTGGTTAATATGATAAATTTTATGATTTATGTTTTTGCCACAATAAAAAGGTTGTTTTAATGTTTTTCAAAGTCTAAATAAGGGCTGGG
Organism: Callospermophilus lateralis; assembly: GCF_048772815.1. Classification (NCBI taxonomy): domain Eukaryota; kingdom Metazoa; phylum Chordata; class Mammalia; order Rodentia; family Sciuridae; genus Callospermophilus; species Callospermophilus lateralis. Next base: position 82,105,676 of record NC_135312.1, on the reverse strand, counting down.
AATATAGCTCAGGTGGTAGAGTGCTTGCCTCACATACACAAGGCCCTGGGTTCAAACCTCAGTACCACCAAAAAAAAAAAAAAAAAAAAGTTGAAGTAATAAGGTATTCTATAATGTTTAACTGACTACTTTTCTTCTGAGTGCCATATAGTGATAGAGTCTTAAAATGATAGTATTTTGGGGCTGGGGTTGTAGCTCAGTGGTAGAGCACTTGGCCCGCATGCATGAGGTCCTGGGTTTAATCCCCAGTACCCCATATAAATAAACAAATAAAAATAAAAGATTTTTTTAAAAAAATGATAGTATCTTAGAATTTGATGAAACACAGAATATTTTTTAAAGTTCAGAGACTGCTATATGTTAGTAATACATCACACATATTTAAGAAGGCACTTATCTCTCTTGGCAGCTTTAGTTATTTTGCTTGAAAACATTTTTTTTATAGACTTAGGATATTTAACATATAACCATAACTGATATTTGTGAAAGTAGTAAGAAATAAAACAAATGGGCATAAGTTTCTTTTTCAATATAGAATACTCTAATTTATTCATCTGTCAAAAAACAGACAGATTGAGAAACAGAAACTCCATCTTTGATTTATGGTTCCTGTCAATACACTCCTGTACTACTACTAGTACTACTTTTTTTTTCTTTTAATTTCTTTTTTAGTTGTAGATGGACACAATACCTTTGTTTATTTATTTTTTTTAATGTGCTGAGGATCAAACCCAGTGCCTCACACATGCTAGGCAAGCACTCTACCACTGAGCCATAACCCCAGCCCCGCTGTACTTCTTTTTCTTTTTAATATATTTTTTTAGTTGTAGATGGATACAATATCTTCATTTTTATTTGTTTATTTTTATGTGGTGCTGGGCACCGAACCCAGGGCCTCATGCATGCAAGGCAAGCGCTCTACAACTGAGGTACAACCCCAGCCCATCTTGTACTTCTTTTGTACAAAGATTTAACTATAATCTCTTTATAAAATAATATTGACATAAATAAAATAATTTGCCAAAAATACAACCATAAAAATATCTTTACCTGCAAGAAGTCAGTCTGCATACAAGTGTTAGGCAACTCTGGTGTCAAAAAACAAGTATCTGGCATGAAGTTTTGATATTCCATGCTATCTGGAAACTGGCTGTATACTAGCTGTGAGCTCTGTCCTCTGACCATTACACCACTAGTAGCTGATCCTTTCACTTGGTGTCCTTGAAACTCAACAGGCTACAGGTAAATTGTTAAGAATAAGTATATATCAACATATATATTCACAATGTATTTACACAGATAAGAACATATAACTCAGATTTTTATTAAATATTCTCTATGTAAATAAGTACTAGAGAGGACTAATTTTAAAAATTAGGATATACTCTTTTATTACTCTAAAACAAATGTTAAGGATAGCTAATTTAAAGAGCGTTGATTTAAAACTACATTCAAGTTAATTTACGTTTACACACAGATTTAAAACTACATCAATAAGTATGAATTTTTCATTAATATAGAGTATAATGATGAGAATGGCTAAGCCAGAGAGACTATTTCTTTCTCTCTGTTTCACTATACATCACACAAATATGCAACACACACACATTATATATAGCACATTATATATAACGTATACATGTTATATACTACAGTGAAGTTTTTCTGCATCTGTATATTAATATACTCTATTGACAGCAAAGACCTTTTTTGCTTCATCTAGGTGTAACCTGCATTTATAATGCTTAGCATACAGGGAACAATCAAACATATAATAATAGAAAGGGAAGAAAGAGAAGAAACGCAGAAATATTTTCCTTTGCTTGATGGATTTGTAGACTATCAGGCTTCACTATAAGATGAAAAGTTTGTACCCTGCATCCAGCAGAAGATCCAGTCTTACTGCTCTCAGAGCAAAGGCTTAAGAGTATGATTCCAATAGAGACTTGATTCTCAGAGTTTTTGATCTCTTCAGAATTGTATGCAAAGCTTCAAATAACTCTCTGCTGCCCTCCTGAGGGTGTTAGCAATTTTTACTCCAAACAGTAACAAAACTCACCCAGAATGTATGTGAAAATTGCTAATGGGGCCAAAGAAATGTCCATGAAGAATTCAGTTATTTCTAACAATGAATTAACAAAATAACAATAATACATAATCTAAGTATACTGTTATTCAAAAATGAACATTCTAATCACAATTTAAACGGAAAATCAGGGTTTTAGCTCAGCAGTAGAACGCTTGCCTCATACATGGGAGGCACTGAGTTCAATCCTCAGCACCACATTAAAAAAATAAAGAAAGAAAGAAGAAAAATCAAAGCTAAATGCTCTTTTATATAGGGTTTTTGTTGAGATATTCTTCTGAATTTAAAAACATACATGTTACAATTGTTAAAAATCCTGAATAGTTCTGCTTTGTTTGATGGGGAATATCCATTCCCCACAAGGAAACAGTTGTTTTGTCTACTATGTTGCCATACAGATCTCTTTCAGAGTTTTTAGAAAGTACACTATTTTGAAACCCAATCCTTTACATGCTATTGTTGCTGCTACTTTCCCCCCAGTACTGGGAATTGTCACTTTAAAATTAAGCTATATCCCCAACTTTTTTTATTTTTTACTTTGAGAGAGAGTCTTGCTAAGTTGCTGAAGCTAGCCTCAAACTTTTAATTCTCCGGCTCAGTCTCAAGAATAGCCTGAATTACCGGTGTATGTCACCATGCCTGGCCTGTTTCTGCATATTTTTGATGTAGAGAAGGTACACTACTTTTAGAGCTTCGACTACACGTATCTATATATCCAGTCAAAAGTAGAAGTGCAAAAGTGGACTATAAGTTAAAGATTCTTGTTTTGTATGTCATAGAAAAGCCTGAATGTACTGTACCTAGCCTTAGGTTCATCCCCTAGTATATATTTATGGATACTGCTTAAACTGTATTATTAGCTCATTAATATTACAGAGAAGGTTCAAGACAAAAAAAAGGAGGCAGCCAAGGAATCATTAAATAGTCTTTTATTATTAAAATCAGGCTAATTTATTATGTCCACTAATCTGCCTATAAAAATTAATACCTGCTTAACACACACACACACACACACACACACACATATACACACCAGGAAAAGACAGAGTTACACAAATCAATGTTCTTCACAAATTTTACCTAGGGTCACAGGTTTTTCTTTCTATTTGTTTAGGAATAACAGCTAGAAATACAATCTCTTCTTCACTTCCCAAGGAAAAGAACTAAGATAAAATATCGGTAAGTTCAAGTTATTTATCTAGCTTAGTAGACTAGCTCTGCAGGTGGTTCATAATTTTGATGGTAAAATACTTACCTAACTTAATGCTAAATTTTTTTCTTTGAAAATACAAACTATCCCTGGCAAAAAAAAAAAAAAAAAAAGCTTCTAACAGATAAGGTACTTTGCCAATTGATTTTAAAACTCAGCATATTACAAAAGTCTAGTCTTAAATTTTTAATTAAATCTATTAACCCTATAAAGAATTATTAAGTACAAAATAAGTTACCTATCAAACCTACTACTATGATAATATGGATCATTTAATTTAAAAATTAGTATGATCCTACCAGGAACCATGGTACATGCCTATCATCCCAGCTACTCAGAAGTAGGATCACAAATTCCAGGCCAGCCTGTCTCAAAACTAAAAAATGAAAAGGTCTGGGAATGTAGTTAAGTGGTAGAGTACTCCTGGGTTCAACCCCTACTGCCACACAAACAGAGAAAACATTTTGTCAATAGAATAGGTTAAATAATGTGTTTTTTCAAATAATGGTCACTCTTCTTTGCTAACACAAAGATAAGCACAACTGCCAAAAGAGTAGTTCTTAAAAATATTCAATTACATTTTAGAATCAGAATTTTCTGACAGTGAATTTTATTTATTTTTTATTTTACTTTTTCCATATTTTTAACTGGTACATTATAATTATACATAATGATGGGATTCATTGTAACATATCCATACATGCACACAAAATGTAACATAATTTAGCCAATATCATTCCCCAATATTTCCCCTTACCCTCCCTTCCTCTTTCCCCCTGGTCCTTTTCCTCTTCTCTACTGATCTCTCCTCAATTTTCATGAGATTCACCCCACATCTTTCTCTTCCTTTTTCATCTCCTTCTCTATTGTTTCTACATGTAAGAAAAAATATACCACCCTTGATTTTGACTTATGTGACTTAACATAATGTTCTCAAGTTCCATCTATTTTCCTGCAAATGACATGATTTCATTCTTCTTTATGGCTGAATCAATTGACATAGTGAATTTTAGAAATCAGCATAGTACTTTCTCTGATGAAACAGCTCCTTTGCTATGTGTAGCCAATTATATAAAAATAAAGAGGTGGCAATAAGTGTATCTTTGAAAAGAATCAAGTTTTAAAAGTTCCTTCTATACAAACATACATGAAAATGTTATTTTCAGACAGCTGTAATAAGAGTCATTAAAAAAAATACAAATGAAGCTGGGCCCAGTGACACATGTCTATAATCCCAGTGGGTCAAAAGGCTGAGATAGGAGGATCCGGAGCTTAAAGCCAGCCTAATCAAAAGTGAGGTGCTAAGCAACTCAGTGAGACCCTGTCTCTAGATAAAATACAAAATAGGGCTGGGGATGTGGCTCAGCAGCAGATTGTCCCTGAGTTCAATCCCTAGTACCCAGAAAAAAAAAAAAAAAAAAATGAACTTCTATTTAAATTCTAAAAACAGATTAATTTTTTTTTTTGCTGTGAAAGACTGTAAGATCTTTTTCATTATTACTAAATCACTACAGATTTTTTTAAATGTGATATATTTATTTTAAATGGAAACTCATTCAGGGGAAAAATAGTGATAGTATTTATATGCAGTTTATACTTTGTAAAACTCCTTGAAAAGATTTAAAACTATTTTTTCAAGGGAAAAAAATAAGCATGTTATCATTTGTTAGCTAAATTACTAGTTGCTAGTTGTTCCAGATTTTATACATTTATCTTGTTATATAAAGGCGAACAATGGCAAGTCACCAAAACACAAATGTTTTTGTTTTGCTTGTTCTGCTTTAGGCAAGTGAGCTGCAGGTGCAATTATTAACAAAATTCACAATGCTTATAAAAGTAACTGTGAATTTGTTATTTAACCAAATGTACTGATTACGTGGAACCTTTATACAAAAGGCAGCAGGTTCATCTAACAAGTAAAGGGTAATTAACTACAAATGAATTTGAACACTGAAAACATATAATGCAAACTTAAAATATATGCTATACCTACTATACAAATATAATTTCTGAAGTTGGGGATGTAGCCAGTGGCAGAGAGCTTGCCTAGTCAACACAAAACCCTGGATTCAATTCCCAGTACCACAGGGGGAAAAAATATACTTGTGTGTGTGTGTGTGTAATTTCTGGCTGTTTTACATTATAAAAGATAACTCACCTGCAGAGACCGAAGTGGTTCACTTGGTTCAACTTCATCTTCTTTTAATATCTTAGAAATAGAATAATAACATAAGATTAATTAAAGGCAATAATAATTTACCAAAAAATATAATTTTCTATGAGCATAAGAAATGCAAAATAACACCATTAACAATAAATAAAAACCAAAATGTTGGTAAACGATATTTTCACTTAGCAAAAATTTTAAATTCTTTCACAGTAAATGAAGTAGAAATAAATATTCTAATTGTAAAATATTCAAGATTTTCATATTTGACAATATGAAGAAACTAAGAAAGTTGTTTCCAGCCTTCTAAATAACTAATTCCATTTCTAGGAATAAATCCAAGGAAAGAACTTAAAGTGCACACCAGAAATGTTTTGTGAAATGTTATTTATTTATTTATTTATTTATTTTTGAAGATATAGAACACTTTATTTCAAATTTTTTAATAGACACGGTATGCATTATTAATAATTTATAAAAGTCATATGAATAGATGATAGAACTGTAGAAAAATGAGGAACATGGTCATGAAGTGCTGCCTAAAGACTAGCATTCCTCTTTAGAATTGCTGTACTCTTTATTCTTCTATCCTAAGACATTATCAATGATCTAATACAATGGAAGACGGACAATGAGTATTAACCAACCTTCTCCTTCATAAACCCTTTTGCCAGAGCAGCTAAAAATTAAAAATTAGGAAGTAAAACGAAGAAATTGCTATCCAAAGTACATGTATGAAGACATGAATTGATGCAAATATACTATGTATACAATCAGAGATATGAAAAAATGTGCTCTATATATGTAATAAGAATCATAATGCATTTTGTTGTCATATATAAATAAAAAAAATTTACTTAAAAGGTATTGTGTTCAACTACAATAAAAAAATAATTTTTTTTTAAAAAAGAAGAAATTGCATTTCTTTATTCTTGGTGTAAAGTTGAACTAATAATAATACCTACTTCATAATATTGTTCCAAGGGATAAATATTAAATACATTTTATAAGTGTAAAGATTAGAAGAGTATCTAGTAAATACTTAATGTATATTATAAATACCAATATTGTTATCATCATTATAGTCTCCACTTAATGTTTATAAGTATAAATGGTGTCCTCTGATAATCTCCTTGTCTTTAGCCATGTGCCCTAATAACCTTTTCTCCCACCTCACCACCAGAAACTACATAAAACACAAATACTATCATCTTTTATGCTCCAATTTTTTGAACGGTACTCTTACCCACAAGAGGCTTATTCTGGATCTACAGTATTGCCTTGGATCTAATCTAGGCCTTTAACTTCTATTCTTATTTCTACTGCTCACCACAAACTCCTTTTTTTAAATTTTTTTTTATATTTTGATTTGTTACATATGACAACAGAATGCATTACAATTCATATTATACACATAGAGCACAATTTTTCTTATCTCTGGTTGTACACAAAGTAGAGTCACATCCTTTGTCTCTTCTTACATGTACTTAGGTTAATGATGACCATCGCATTCTACCATCTTTCCTACCCCTGTACCTCTCCCTTACCTTCCCTCCCCTTTTCCCCTTTGCCCTATCTAGAGTTCATTTAATCCCTCTCACCCTCAGTGAAGTGTTATTTATTACTAGCAAAATGCTAGAAAAAATCTAAATGTCCAAACCAGTGAACAGTCTGTTTAAAGGATAGGAAATCCATACAATGGAATAATTAGTAACCTTTAAAATGTATATATATATATATATATATTTTTTTTTTAGAAAGAGAGAGAGAGAGAGGAGAGAGAGAATTTTAACATTTATTTTTCAGTTTTCGGTGGACACAACATCTTTGTTTGTATGTGGTGCTGAGGATCGAACCCAGGCCGCACGCATGCCAGGCAAGCGCGCTACCGCTTGAGCCACATCCCCAGCCCTGAAATGTATATTTAAGAAGATTTTTTTTAGTAATGTAAGATGCTACAAAATGACATCAAGGGTTCATTTATCTAACTGTATTTTTTAAAATGGACACCAAAAAAAGCTGGAAATGATAATAATCATCATCTCTAGAAGTGGTACAAATTTAGTTTTTTCTTCGCTGTTTTCTGTATTTAAAAAGGAGAAATATCAAGATTTTTAAATAGGGAAAATATGGATAAGTAACATGGAAAATAAAGTAAAATACAAAATGAGGACAAATGAAACATTCATTTCTTTTCTTCTAAAAATGTCTGCCATATAAAGAAAGACTTGTCCCTCCAAAAATGCAAAGTGCATCCATATTGAGAAACACTTTGTTTTATTCTAAAACATTTATTTTAGAATTTTAATTTACCCTAACTGGTACTATTATTTCTGAAACTGCTATCATGGCTCCTAAACTATGCAACAAGGTATTTTAGAAAACCACAGCACAGTAAACTCACAGGAGTTCCATGAGATTTTTTTTCTTTGTGTGCATAGTGCTGGGGATAAAACCCAGGGCCTCATGTGCTCAGCAATCACTCTACCACTGGGCCACATCCATAGTCTCACAAGTTATTTTATACTTAAGTAAATACAACATCACTGAACATCTGTCAGACATGAAAGAAACAAATTCAATGTAGTTCAATTTCAACATCAGCTCTCTGTGATGCTGTTTCAGAAACTGTTATGATAAAAAAGCAATTATCATGAGAAAAATCAATCTGTCATATAATCTATTCCAAGGTTAGAGAAACTGTGTAGTGCCCGACAGGGGCAAACATTCCATTAGTAGCTGTGTTTATTTTAAAATAAAATGCTTACTAAATTACTAGAACTTAAATACTTAGTGTTTAATGATACTAACTACTTAATAAATGCACTTGTTAGGTATTTCTTTTGACTGAAGAAAGCAATGAAAAAATTACTGAGTTACACAGTGATTACAAACCAAGATAGCTTGGTACTCTGTTTTACTACAATTCTATTACAAATTATAGAATATTCATAACAAAAAAAATACAGCCGTAAAAAAAATACATATAGGTACCTGTTGAGAATCCTGCTTCTGATCAAGAGACTTTGGTATTGTTTGTGAAACTCCTATAGCAAATGGTTTCCTAGCTGTAATGGATAAAATAAAAACAATCTTATGCATCACATGCATCAGTATTGCTCTAAAAATATTTAAACTTATTTCTAAGACTTAAAGAAATAAAGAACATAAGAAATTCAAGAAGAAGCAAAGTTTTGATAATTGTTTAATCCAGATTTGGGGTATTTAAGGATTCAGTGTACTATTCGGTGAAGGTTGGAATATTTTCATGATAAAAATTCAAAAATATTTAGAATGATAGCCTCTTTTGTTACTTTCTAAGTTAACAGTAGTAATGTCTCCTTGTACTTTTATGTTTTTTTCAAACTAATTAAAAAATAAATACTAAGCTAAAAGCTAATCACCTATATTAAAAATGTACGAAATGAAATATTGACCAATTATAAAGAGCAATAAAGTCAAGATAACCATCATATGGTTGCACTGTATTACCATAGAGAAGGAACAGAGCACCTAATGGTATTTCTAAGTCTATCTTAAATTCCCTAATATGGCACGGAAAAAATAATTTATTCATTTAATTTTTTTTTTTTTTTTTTTGGTACCTGAATTGAACCCAGAGGTGCTTTACCACTGAATCCCCAAGACTTTTTATTTTTATTTTGAGACAGGGTCTCACTAAATTGTTTAAGGTTTCCCTAAATTGCTGAGGCTCCTCCGTAATCATTGGGATTACAGGACTGCACCATCAAGGATGCGCAATGATTATTTTCTAAGAGCAGCGTGCCAACACTGGGGAAACAGCAATGAACAAGACAAAATGCCTTGAAGCTGGTCCAGTGTGTACCTGTATTGTCAGCTACTTGGGAGACTAGAGTAGGAGAATTCAGCCTGAGCAATTTAGCAAAACTGTCTCTAAATAATTTTTTTTTAAAGGGTTGGAAGCCATGCACAGTGGCACACACCTGTAATCCCAGCAGCTCAGGAGACTGAGGCAGGAGGAGCAAGAATTCAAAGCCAGCCTCAGCAAAAAGCAAGGTGATAAGCAACTCCGTGAGACCCTGTCTCTAAATAAAATATAAAATGAGCTGGGGATGTGGCTCAGTGGTCAAATGCCCCTGAGTCTAAACCCCCATACCAAAATAAAAAGGGCTGGGGATGTAAGCTCAATGGTGGAACACCCCCACGGTTCAATCACCAATACCAGGAGAAAAAAGAAAAAAAAAGTCACAGGAGTGCAGTGTACCCAAATCCTACCTCAGGAGGCCGAAGCTAGAGGATCACAAGTTCCAGGCCAGCTTAGACAATTTAGTAAGATACTGTCTCAAAACTGAAAAAAGGCTGGGGATACAGCTAAGTGGTAGAGTGCCCTTGGGTTAAATTAACAGTACAAAAAAGAAAAAAAAATTCACACCTACCAAATTAGTGGTAAAATTGATTCTTCCCTAATTTTGTATTAAGCTTCATGATTATTGTTAAGCTCCAATGAATTTGATTCTCTCAAATTTTATGAAGAAAACCAACTTAATCATTTTTTAGATAATTTGTACAGACACTTGTTAAAAAAAAAAGTCAATCCTCATGGATTCTGCCAACTCCCTAAAGTTTACTTGTAACCCTAAAATCAATACTCATAGTGCTTTCATAGTCAGACAAGCACTGAGCAGCAAAAACTGAGCTGCTTAAAGGGCACATTCCTCAAAAGGCAACACGTAGCCTTGTCTTAGCTCTTATTGTAAACAAGTATCTTTATGGTGGTCTATTTAGTGCCATATTCTTGCATTTGTGTGCTTTTTTATTGGTGACTTCATATTTAAAATGTCCCCTAAGAAGAGTGCTGTCTTTGTAAGAAGGCTATGATGACTGTTGTGGAGAAAATAAATGTATTAGATTAAGTTTTATTCAGACATGAATTAGCACTATTTGTCAACGAATCGACAATATATACTAGATAATTTCTGTCTTTAAACAGAAACACACATAAGTTATATGTTGATGAGTTCACAAAAAATGTTTTGACCAGAGGCTTGCATTTCCCATAGGAGTACATCACTAGTTTGGGATTTGTAATGACTTCACAGAACATAATTATTGCAAACAATGAGAATCAACTAATCCTCTTCCAACTTGATCAGAGAAAAGAGTAGTTTTTTCAAAACTAAATTTTATAATTTCTAAATCTTAATATTAAAATTTTACATTCTTATATAGCATTATGTATTACCCATATTTATTTTCATTAAAGATTTTTCCTTATTATTAGCTTTTTAGAAAATAAACTATGCTGATGTGGTAGTGTACACCTGTAATCCCAGTGACTCAGAGGCTAAGGCAAAAGGATCACAAGTTTAAGGCCAGCTTCAACAACAGAGAGGCCTGAAGCAATCTAGTAATATCCTGTCTCAAAATTAAAAAAAAAAAAAAAAAAAAAAGCACCCCTGGGATCAATCCCCACTACCAAAAATACATAAATAAACTGTAACATTATCAAATTTAACTACATTTCAAAGAATCACTTTAGTGAATACAATAATTTATTTATACTTTTCTCAGGAATTACTTGGGATATTCAAAGAAGGGTTCAATTTTAACTTTGAGAATATCATAAACTGCATTGCTCACTTACATTCATACGCATAATAATTTATTATTACATTCTTTAAAAAGACAAGACTGTTGACAACATATCATAAGAAAAGGCAAAAGATCAATGACATACTGAAAAAAAATATTTGCAACAAATATCATAACTGGTTAATACATCTAATATATAAATAACTTTCAGCCAGGCATGGTGATACACATCTGTAACCCCAGCTAATCAGGAAGCTAAGGATTTAAATAAAATTCTTAGAAAGGGCTGGGAATGTAACTCAGTAGTAGAGAGCACGCCGAAATGTGCAAATCCCTGGATTCAATCCCCAGTACCACCATAAGCAAAAGATAAAAAACATAATGTGAAGAGAACAAAACAATGCTTAAATATAAGAAAACATGCTCAATTGCATCTATATTTAAAAGTGATTCAGACAAGATCTGTGAACTTTACAAATTTGTAAAGGCTCTTAGTAGAAGTGATATTGGTATGCTGATATGGACAATCTGGTGTATACTGTAAACTGAGTAAGTAAATATAGATGTCTTAACAGCTAGGGTTCTTTCATAGTATGGGAATAAAGAAACATAAATTATACAATGGAGGGAAGAGAAGAATACTGTGGTGTAGAACCAGGAATAAAGGTATAAATATATAAAGGTTTATGTATTTAAGCACAACATTTTCAGATTAAGAATGTTTACCCTGCTAGATGCAGTGGCACATACTACTCAGGACAGGCAAATGGCAAGCTTGAGGTCAGGCTGTACAACTTAGAGACTCTGTTTCAAAATAATAGTTTTTAAAAAGCTGGGGATAAAACTCCGTGGTAAAGTCACTTGCTTAGCATGTACAAGGCCCTGGATTCAATTCCTAGTACCCCCTCCCCAAAACATAGAAAGCCTAACCTGTATATACATTCATTTACATGTGCCAATATACACACAAACCATACAGAGTATTTCTCCAAGTGTAGCCTAAGAGACTGCAGAATTATGAGAAATGGATTGAGGTATGGTGACAAAAAAGGACACTTAATTTTCCTTATATTATCCTCTATTAGAATTGGTTTTACCAAGTACATGTACTGTCTACTTAAAAGACTATGTAGTTCTTCAAAGTAGCAGAAAGCAAATATCTTCTCATCCTTCTAGCTACAAAGAGAAAGATCCAAAACAAATACATCATTCTAACCTTCAGGACTGCAATCTGGATCATATGTCTGCTGAATTCTTTGTTGTTGAAAGCCAGTATTTTTCTTTTTCAGTGTTTCCAAGCTTTCTAAAGCTGTACTGTGTTCAGACAGTGACTTTAAAAGAGAAATGTTATTTATTACTCCAGAAAGTTCTGAAGAATTTCTAGAATTATTCCAGGATTGTTTGCTTTTTCTGGCAATTGCAACTTCAACATGGTCTTGGGGTAACTTTCTAATTCTTCCCAAGTCTTCAGATTCAGGAATATACACTTCATAGTCTTTTAAAATAGAATGCTTTTTTCCCAGAGGATAAAACAAAGAATTAGAATCTTGGATATCTGATCTATCAAGTGCAACATGTTCACAGTGATCCTGACTGGTATTTAATAGTTGGATACTTTCATCACTGCTAGAAACTGGGAGTAAAATCTGCTTGTCATTTTTGTCTAAGTCACTTCCCAAAATAAAAGTCTGAGGTTGAACATCTTCTGAGAATAGGGCACCATTTTTAGGACTCTGATTAGTGACTATGTCTAAAACTTGAGGAAAATGTAAATTCATGTTTATACCTTTTGACTTATCTGAAAGTGAAGCAAAATCATAGTTAATTCCAATTTTTTTGATAGATTTATTAGCATCTTCTTTATTATATACATATACATCATCATTCCATTCTAAAGATGAGTCAAAATTGCTTAATGTGTTACTATATTCTTCCTCTATTTCTTTTCCAGTGTTTCTATCTTTATAAGGCCCCATGTCAAAACCCACACAAGTTTTATCACAAAACTGTGATACAGTCTCTTTAATAGGAAATATCTCTGTAGGTTTGCTATCAATAGATGTTAAGAGTGGCAAACATACACTGCCAATTTCTTGACAGCTTGTATCCTCACTTTTCTTTTGAACACATAAATTGCCATCATGAGACAAAATTTCCTTTACCCATCTCTTTGAATCCTGGGAAATTTTGTTTTCCTGTGATTCCTCTTCTGTATCACTGGTCTCAAAATTGCTCAGATTAAAATTTATCTCTAAAAATGGTTCTGTTACATTACTTATAGATTCATGAACATTATTTAGACTTTCACTATCACTACTACTTTTAGAAAGCACATCTGCAATGCCATCAGAGATCTTAGAATTGTTACTTAGAGAAGATTCAATCTGCAGATGTTCTGATTCCAGCAGAGATGGCACTGGTTGATTATGCTCCTGTTGTGTTTTACCTGTATTTATAACCTGAGCACTTTCTCCAACGCAAACTGATCCTTCCAAGCACATCTTGTCACTTTGATTAACAGGTATTTTATTATTTCCTTGAATGTAAGATTCTGATAATAACCCATCATTGTCTGCACTGCTACATCTACCCAGTAAGCTGCTGCTTTTACAGAAAGAAAGTATTTCTACTTTTTCTTCCTGATTCCAGGATTGATGGGTATCATCTACTAGCTGGACTTCATTTCCCTTTTCATCACACGTTTCAAAGTCCTGCATCCTTTTTTGTACCAAAAGGTCTTTCAAATTCAAACTCATATCATCCTCACAAGCTTTAGGTTCCCTTTTTACATCACTCTCACCTATAGTAGAGGAATGTACGGGTGAACTCTGTGAGGATAAATACATGGCCCACCGGCTTTTATTTCTCATGGTATTTTCTGATTGATGCTGGTCATATAAATTTTCTGTGCTCTTCATCTCAGCATATGCTTCTGGTTGAATTAAGCACTTTGGGTTCACAGGAATGTTTAAACTTCCTTGTGGCTGTACCTGAGGTAAATGTCTTGTCATCTCAGAATTTAGGTCCTTATGCATATTGGTTGACTTAGATTTCAAAAGAGCTAATATCTGGGCTTTACTTCTAATATTTTGTGAAACTCCCGGATAGTGAGATGCCAAATTGTCTCTTCTTAGGGGCTCATTGTTCAGTGAAGAGTCTGAATGCTGACTTCCAGTACTGATAGGAGAACAAAAACAATTTTTTTCACCTAGCATTTCTGGGTTAATCATGAAGGATGAAGCAGAGACAACTGAAGACAAAGGCATGCTATTTCTCTCTCTGTTCTCATAAGTAACAATATTTTCAAGGTCTCTTGGTATAGTACTTATATCTTTCTTGCCAACAGTAGAAAACAAAGAAGGTATGCTGTTGAATGGAGAAGAGAAAGTATGGGCAGGTTCCTTAGACTCAAGTGATGCAGCTGATTCACCATTTTCTGAAACAATCATTTTCGTTGGGACCTGACGTGGTGCTTTAAAACCCTACAAATATTAAAACAATTGTTAGTGCTACCACTATCTATAAATAAAGTGTGAAATAAACTGGCTGAAAAATAATAAGGAATGTGTGTGCTTTGTCTAAGGTAAAATAATAAAATTTAAAGCTTGCTAAATTAAAATATAAACAATCATTTGTTAGCAAGATTTTTCTCTGTAGGATTTATTTTTTTTCTACATAAGTAGATTATGAAGTACCATGGGGTACAATAACTTTAAAATTCATTACTTTTGGGGGCTGGGGATGTGGCTCAAGCGGTAGCACACTCGCCTGGCATGCGTGCGGCCCGGGTTCAATCCTCAGCACCACATACAAACAAAGATGTTGTGTCCGCCGAAAACTAAAAAATAAATATTAAAAATTCTCTCTCTCTCTCTCTCTCCCCCCCTCACTTTCTCTTAAAAAAAAAAAAAAAAAAATTCATTACTTTTGGAAAAAATTTTTTTTTTTTTTTTTTTAATGTGGTGCTGGGGATTGAACCCATGGCCTTGTGCAGATGAGGCAGGCACTCTACGAATTGAGCTATATCCCCAGCCCAGAAATATTTTATAAGTATATATTGATGTATTATTTTCCACAGAGAAACTTACAGGAAACTTTCTTTTTAAACCAGCAGGCTGACATCCAAGAGACCGGCCAGAGGATATGAACTTCCTTGAATCTGACTGTGGAGCTTCTTTAATGATATTCTGTTTAATAGTTTTGCTTCCAGAAACTTTAACTTCTTCAACTGTGATTAAGTATCGTTCGCTTTCTAAGTCATCTCCAGGTTTCACCTAAATATTAAAAAATAAATGTTAATGGGCTGGGGGTGTAGGTTAGTGGTAGAGAGCTTGCTTAGCATGTGAAAAGCTCTGCACTTGATCCCAAACACCACAAAAAGAAATAAATATATGTTAAAATCTCATACATCTAATTATTTGATTCTATATGTGTTCAATAAACTCACTAGCACTTAGCAACACAAACACATATTCAATAAATAGAAGTTAGGTGAATTAATCAGTAACTAAATTCTTCAATTATTTATTATTGTGCACTAGTTAACTACCAACCACAAAAAAAGATAATACAACAAAACAATGCCACTAATTTGTTCATTCAACAATACATATTGGGTTCCTACATAATGTCCTCTGTTACATGCTAGGAATACAAAGACAAGCAAACAACAAAAAAGCTTCCTCTCAAGTAATTAACTTAGAATTCATACAACTAAATATACATAAAATTTTAATTAAAGCTATAATAATTAATTATATATTTTTATAAATAAATATAAATTAGCCTGGCATGGTGGCTCACACCTGTAATACCAGCTACTCGAACACCCAATACTGCAAAAAAAAAAATTTTTTTTAATTAAATTAAAAATTAAATGAGAAGCTGGGTACAATGGTGCATGCCTGTAATCTCAGCAGCTCAGGAGGCTGAGGAAGGAGTATTATGAGTTCAAAGCCAGCCCCAGCAACTTAGCAAGGCCCTAAGAAACTCAGTGAGACCATGTCTCTAATAAAATATAAAACAGAGCTGGGGATTTGGTTTAGTGGTCAAGTGCACCTGAGTTCATTCCCCGGTTCCAAAACTAAAAATAAATAAATAAATACAATTATGAACTATTAGTTGCTTAAATAATCACATTCCAAAAAAAGTATTTTTAATCCCTTTAATGAACAAATGTAGCTCTTGCCACCACTTCTAACTGAAGCATAACATTATGAACCTAGTTTGAAAATATACAAAATCTATCAGATTAATCTTTTACTAATTAAATAATGTAAGATGATATAACAACCATCAATTAAGCATCTACTAAAATAATGCTTCTCAGCCCACATGGTGGCACATGCCTATAATCTCAGTGACTCAGGAGGCTGAGGCAGGAGAATACCAAGTTTGAGTCCAACCTCAGCAATTTAGTGAGGCCCTTAACAATTTAGCAAGACCTTGTCTCAAAAACAAACAAAAAACATTTTCAAAACGTGGGGATGTAAATCGGTGGTAAAGTGCCTCTGGTGTCTATCCCCAGTACCACACAAACAAAAAAGGAATCCACTCTTCTACCTGGCCTGGTGGTACCACCTATATAATCCCAGCAATTTGGGAGGATGAGGGCAGAAGGATTACAAACTCAAGTCCCATCTGGACAAGTTAGAGCGATCCTGCCTTAAAATTTAAATAATAATAACAATAAAGGTGGATAGGGATGTAACTCTATGGTAAAGTGCCTCTGTGTTCAATCCCCAGTATCGCCAAAAAAAATAAGTACAACCACTATTAAGGTCATATAAAATATCAAAATGAATTAAATATAATGACCAAATATCAACATAATGACAATAAAAATATGCATTTTAACATCTTTAGAATCACTGTACTGAGCTACTAAGTACTTTATTTCTAACCTTCAGACCAATCCCATGAAGTCTGTCTATGACCTAAATTTCACAGTTGAGAAGTTAGAGTCAGGCTAAGTTAGCTAGAAGGTGTCTGAAAGCAGGAAACGAACCCAGAACAACCAATTCTGATATTCTTACTCTTTTTTTTTTTTTTAACATTTATTCTTTAGTTGTAGGTGGACACAATACCTTTATTTAGTTTTTACGTGGTGCTGAGGATCGAACCCAGTGCCTCACACATGCAAGGTGAGAGCTTTTTCCTCTGAGCCACAACTAATTAGAACAAATTAAAATATACGTAAATACATAGATAAAAAGTTTTCCCATTTATAAGAACAAATTTCAAAAATACATCAAATAGAGCCTTTATGATGAAATTTACCTTTAGTTCCCTCCCTTTCCTTTTTCTAATAGGAAAAAAAACAAAATTAATACTTGAAAAAATACTTAAATGGAAATAATCTCAAAATATTTGTTATGGTTTGGATATTAGGTGTCCACCAAAAGCTCTTGTGTGAGACAATCCAAGAACACTCAGAGGTGAAATAATTGGGTTATGAGAGACTTAACCCAGTTGATGAATTAATTAACTGTAGGCTGGTAGGGTGTGGCTGGAGGAGGTAGACACTGGGGACATGCCTTTGGGGTATATATTTGGTGAGTTTAGCCTAGTCTCTCTCTGCCTGCTGATCATCATGTGAGCAGCTTCCCTCTGCCACATTCTTTTGCCATGATGTTCGAGCCCTAAGGAATGGAGCCAGCTATATTATGAACTGAGACCTCTGAAACCATGAGCCCCCAAATAAACTTTCCCTCCTTAAAATTGTTCTTGTCAGTTATTTTAGTCACAACAGTGAAAACACAGTGAAATATTTCCCACTGTAAATCTAAGCCTATCAAAAATTCATGTAACTGGATGTGGTAGAGGGTAGGGTGCCTTATAATTCCCACTACTTAAGAGGCTAAGGCAGAAAGACCAATTAAGCCCAAGAGGAGTTCAGGGACAGCTTGGACAACATAGTGAGGCCCTATTCTTACAAAAAAAAAAAAAAAAAAAAGAAAAAAAAATTAAACTCATTAAAAGTCATTTCTTGAATTTGAATTTCAGCCTTCCACCATAACTCTACATATGAATGTGGGTAAATCACTAAACAATTGTGTTGCACTCTTAGTTTTAATAAATGTTCAACGAATACCACCTATCATTATTAGTATTGGTACCAAGACTCTACTATTAATAATGTTAATAAAGGAAATATTTAAAGAGATTTTTAAATTACTTAAAAATAATATGAACACATTCAAATACCTCAAGACACTTAAGAAATAGATTTTCCAAACATACTCCTTTGTCATCATATAAAATTGCCTGTGTAAAAATAAAATAAGAATTAAAAAGGAATAGAATATAATTCTGCTTGTCTTAAATATCTTTAATAGTAAAGACCAGTATAACCCTACATCATGTACAACCAGAAGAATGAGAAGTCAAACTCTACTTACGTATGATGTGTCAAAATACATTCTACTGTCATGTATAACTAATTAGAACAAATTAAAATATACATAAATACATTGACAAAAATAGTTTTCCTATTTGTAAGAACAAATTTCAAAAATACATCAAATAGAGAATATTGTGAAAAATGCTATAAGTAAACCATGTAATGAAATGATTATATTATTTTATTTTACTAGATTTGAAATGAATGTTTCAATGTTTATTATGCACCTACAGAGTCTGTACAAGAGAATGAAGGTATTCACATAAGAAATTCAAGATCTTGGGCCAGGTATGGTGGGGCACGCCTGTAATCCCTGTGTCATGGAAGGCTGAGATAGGAGGATCACAGGTTCAAAGCACCTCAAGCAAAGGTGAGGCACTAAGCAACTCAGTGAGACCCTGTCTCTAAATAAAATACAAAAGAGGGCTGGGGATGTGGCTCAGTGGTTGAGTGCCCCTGAGTTCAATCCCTGGTACCAAAAAAAAAAAAAAAAAAAAAAAAAACAAGAACCTGGGCTAAGGCTATGGTTCAGTGATAGAATGCTTGCCTAGACCTGAGTTTGATTGCCCCGTACTACAGTGGAAAAAGAGAGGTTGGGAACTAAAAGAGAAAAAAATTCAAGAATTTAATTCCTACCAGGAGGATCTTGGAATTGAATTGGGAAGGAAAACAGAACTGGAACACATTAGAGGGCACAAACAGAAGACAAGATCAATTAAAAGATTACTGTATTCTATGAAGAACTGAGAAGATTAGGGCTTGAAATAAGATGCTGTCATGGGGGACAGAGTTGTTTATGAGGGACACTGAATTAAATTTGTTGAATGTTAGGGTTAAAGAAGACAAAAGAAGCTAAGATAATCATCATCTTCTAGCTCCTTTTCTGTCCCTAGTCATTTCTCTTAGTAATTTCTCTACTAGCCCCTGTAATATTGGTATTTCCATCACTTTGAAAAACAGTTTGGCAGTTCCTTAAAAGATTAAACATAAAGTTATCATATGACCCAACAATTCCACTTGTAGGTATATATCTCAAAAGACATAAAAACATGTGTTCATAAAAATTTCCACACAAATGTTCACAGCAGCATTATTGATAATAGTAGACAGTAGAAATAACCCAAATGTATATCAACTGATGAATGGATAAAGCATGATACAATATGTATATACAAAGGAATACTATTCACCAATAAAAAGTAATAAAGTATTGATACATGCTTCAACATAAATGAAACGTGAAAATATTAAGTGAAATAAAATAGTCATATACAAAAGATTATATAATTTCATTCTTGTGAAATGTCCAGAATAGGCAAATTCATAAAGACCATGAATAGATTCATATTTGCTTAGGGATATAGGCTCACTACTTAGGTTGTAAGCAGTAACTGTTCCTGGATATGAGATTTCTTTTAGGGGTGAAAAAATGTAATAAATTTAGATTGTGCTGATGGTTGAAAAATTATAAATATACTAAAAATTACTGAATGGGTGAATTTTAAAATGTGTAAGTTATATGTCTAAAACTGCTGAAAATTTCATATTTTTAAGGACTCTGTTCTTCTTCCTTTATCTTTTTCATTCTACATTTTCTCCCTGAGCAATATCATCCATACAAATTACATATTATTACACATCCACTTAAATCATTCTAATAGGAGCTGGGGTTGTAGCTCAGTGATAGAGTGGTTGCCCCTCACTGTGCGAGGCAATGGGCTCAATTCTCAGCACCATATATAATAAATAAAAATAAATAAAGTTCCATCAACAACTAAAAAATTTTTTTCTGAATAATTCTAATGTCTCCATAGCTTCCTAAGAAAAAAAACAAGTCCCTATAATAGCAAATAAGGCTTACAGAATCCCTCTTTATCTCCATTCTCGCCCTTGTTCACTCTACTCCAACAGCTCTGATCTCCCTATTTGTCTCTTTTTTTTTTTTTAAGAGACAGAATTTTAATTTTTTTTTTTTTTTTTTTTTTTTTTTTAGTTTTCGGCGGACACAACATCTTTGTTTGTATGTGGTGCTGAGGATCGAACCTGGGCCGCACGCATGCCAGGCGAGCGCGCTACCGCTTGAGCCACATCCTCAGCCCCTCCCTATTTGTCTTATCCATGACATACATATTAATCTAATTTACTGGTCTCTCTCCTCCATGTTATTTCTACAAAATCAGTGAATTATGTGTTTTGTTCCTTGCTGCATCCCCCAGAACAAGCATTGAGAAACCAAATAACTTGCCTAAGATTACAAATCCACTAAATGAAGGGCTAGGATTGAAACTAGGGTATATTTGTATTTGATGTTAACTGCTCTTCTACTCTGCTTCCATGTGTCATTTTTTTATTTTTCCCACTGGCTTCAATAAATACATATTTATTGATTGATGCCTCAATTAATAGAAAATAAATATCTGACAATTTCAATAGTTAGATAAAAGGCATTACTAGCAAGAAAACAGTACAAGCAATAGGTTAGATTTGAAATAGTGCTATTTAGATTACAGTAAGATGACTAACTTTCCTAGGACTTTTCCTAAATTTCTGGAACTAATTTGAATTTCTCTATTTTCTGGTAAACTAACCTGTATGAGGTTTATAATGGGTACTTAACAAATGTATGCTATAGTTAAGTTCAATAATAGTATTAATAGGACCATAACATTATGATTTAGAACCAGAAGAAGTTATGAAGAGCCAGACGCTGTGGTGTATGTCTGCAATCTCAATGACTCAAGAGGCTGAAGCAGGAGGATCACAAGTTCAAAACCAACCTCAGCAACTTAGTGAGGCCCTGTCTCAAAAATGAAAAGGCCTGGGGATATGGCTCAGTGGCAAAAAGTGCCTCTGGGTTCAATCCCCAGTAACAACAACAACAAAAAGTTATGAATGATATGCAGAATCTAAACAGATCTATCTTTTTTTTGTTTGGGGGATGGACCAAGGATTGAACCAAAGGGCCTTTTACCACTGAGCCACACCCCCAGCCCTTTTTATTTGTTTGTTTTGAGTCAGGGTCTTATGAAGCTTTTAGGACATTGTTAAGTTGCTGAGGCTGACTTGGAAATCCCAATTCTCCTGCTTCAGCCTCTCATGCCACTGGGATTACAGGCATGTTCCACCACACCTGGCTCCGGTCAGATCTCTCTTTAAGATTTTGAAGATTTGGGCTGGGGATGTGGCTCAGGCGGTGGCGCGCTCGCCTGGCATGCGTGCAGCCGGGGTTCGATCCTCAGCACCACATACAAACAAAGATGTTGTGTCTGCCGAAAATATTAAAAAGTTCTCTTTCTCT
This sequence comes from Callospermophilus lateralis, assembly GCF_048772815.1. Lineage (NCBI taxonomy): Eukaryota > Metazoa > Chordata > Mammalia > Rodentia > Sciuridae > Callospermophilus > Callospermophilus lateralis. Next base: position 82,083,939 of record NC_135312.1, on the reverse strand, counting down.
CTCTCTCTCTCTCTCTCTCTCTCTCTCTCTATCTATCTATCTTTAAAAAAAAAAGATTTTGAAGATTTTTAAAAATCTTTAAGATTTTGAAGGCTTTGGCTCTAAACAAATAAGAAGGATATAAGCAAGGGCTGAGGCTGTAGTTCAGTGGTAAAGTGCTTGCTTCATAAGTGTGAGGCACTGGGTTCAATCCTCAGCACCACATAAAAATAAAAAAAAAGATACTAAGTGTTCATCTACAACTAAATAAATATTTTTTTAAAAAGTCTATTCCTTCAATCCAAAAAGGATATAAACAAAAAAATAAATAAATTTTTATATGTGTGTATGTGTGTGTATATGTGTGTACAAGGGATTTAAAAAAATAGAGAAGTGGACAGGACCATACATTCATTTATTCAAAGAGGAAAATTAGATGATGATATGACGTAAACACAGAAATTACCAACTCTGAGACCAAATCCTTTTAAAAAGCACAGATTGAGATCCTGTTGTTACTGTAACTGAACACAAGTTTCAGCATTTCCCTTGATGATGGTAGAGTTACCCTGATTATCAATATCTCAAGGTCTAAAGTTCCAGCCCAAAATGTTAGCAATCTCAGGCTTTTCTTATAATGAAAACCCTATTTACTGAGATAGTAACATTTTCTTTATTCAATAGGAAAGTACCTTTAAAATCTTGAAACCTTTAAACTGGATATAGTAATAATAAAGTAATTCAAACCAAGAATAGGATCATAAATAGTTTCAATAACAAGGCAATCTGATGTTGGAAATTATAATCTGATATTTAAATATCTTCTGTTACTTTTAATTTTAAAAAGTTTTTATTTTGAAATGGAACTGTCATTTTAGGCAGTTTATACTTTAAATACATCTAACAGATTATCTTTATGATTTCAATTTAAAATGTGTAATTGAGAAGTTGATTTTGAATATTCAACTTTTTATTTAGTTTTGTTGTTTTGTTTTGTTCTTGTTTTTTGCTACTGGGTATTGAACCCAAAGGCACTAGTCATATCCCCAATCAATTTTTTATTTTTTATTTTGAGACAGGGTCTCAAAACAGCCCTGCTAAATTGCTGAGTGTGGTTTTGAACTTGCAATCCTCCTGCCTCAGTCTCCCAAGCCACTGGAATTACAGGTATGTGCTACTGAGTCCATCTTATGTAGTTATTTGTTTACTTACTTTGCAGTGATAGTGGTTGAACCCAGGGCCTTGAATATGGTAAGAAAGTATCTGCTCCAGTGCTACAATCCACCCCACTCAACTTTTTCATTGAAAGGAAGAGTAAGTAAATTTTACTAGGATAACAATATTAAAACAGAGTGGTGAAGCAACTCAGCAGACTGAAATAGGAGTATTACAAATTCAAGGCCAGGAACTTAGCAAAACTTTGTCTTAAAATAAATAAAAATTGGGCTGGGGATGTGGCTCAAGCGGTAGCGCACTCGCCTGGCAGGCGTGCGGCCCGGGTTCAATCCTCAGCACCACATACAAAGATGTTGTGTTCGCCAATAACTAAAAAATAAATATCAAAAAAAATTTCTCTCTCTCTCTCTCTCTCAAAAAAAAAAAAAAAAAAAAAGAACTTTAAATAAATAAATAAATAAAAATTTTAAAAAGCTCTGTGAGGGAAGAATAGAAGTTCATTAGATAGACAAAGGCTAATGAAGGAAAGGGAGAAAGAATGAAAACAGGAAAGACAATAGAATGATTGGACATAACTTTCCAATATTCATATATGAATACACGACCAGTGTTAACTCCACTCACTTACAACCACAAGAATAGGAAGCTGCCAGTCATGGTAGTGCATGCCTGTAATCCCGGTGGCCTGGAAGGCTGAGACCTTGTGAGTTCAAAGCAGCCTCAGCAACAGCGAGGCACTAGCAATTCAGTGAGACCCTGTCTCTAAATAAAATACAAAATAGGGCTGGGGATGTGGCTCAGTGGTTGAGTACCCCTGAGTTCAATCCCTGGTGCCAAAAAAAAAGAATGGGAAGTTATACTCAATGTATATATAATATATCAAAGTACATTCTACTGTCATGTATTAAAAAGAATTAAAAAAATAAAATAAAAAGCTCTGGGGATATAGCTCAGTGACAGGGAAAAACAGCATATTAAAAAGACTTTAAGGGGGGCTGGAGATATAGCTCAGTTAGTAGAGTGCTTACCTTTCAGGCACAAAGCCCTGGGTTCAATCCCCATCACCACAAAAAAAAAAAAAAAAAAAAAACACTTTAGGAGAATCTGTATTCATTTTAATCTATTAGAATTACAATAAGGGCTTAAGTACTTGGAAAGAATTTGTTAGCAACAACTAAAACATTAAAGAAAGAAAAATCAAGGCCCACACCAGTGGCTCAGGCCCACCCACAATCTCAGCAACTCAGGAGGCTGAGACAGGAGGACTGCAAGTTCAAAGCCAACCTCAGCAACTTAGCAAGTCCCTTAGTAACTTAGCAAGACAGTCTCAAAATAAAAAAGGGTTGGGGATGAGGCTCAGTGGGAAAGCATCCTGGGTTCAATCCCTGGTACCAAAATAAATAAATAAAATATTAATTTTTAAAAAGAATTGTGAATAACCTCTACTGAAAAGCTTCCCTCAGTGAAAACCTCACAATGACTGATAGAATAAGGATGAAATATGGAGATTTTAGCTGATAGACTGAGAAGGAGGAACTTCATTCAGGAGGTCACAGAGGTAGTCAATGTATTATATAATAAGTTATACTCCATGTATGTATAATACGTCAAAATACACACTACTGTCATGTATATCTAAAAAGAATAAAAAATGTATTATATACTATCATCAATTGAACTGTAATAAAATCATTTTATTAAGTTAATAACATTAATAGACAGTATTACCCTAATACATGTATGATTATATGACTGGTGTGACTCTGCACCATGTAGAGACAGAGAAATGAGAAGCTGTGCTCCATTTGTGTACAATATGTCAAAATGCATTCTGCTGTCATGTATAACTAATTAGAACAAATTTTAAAAATAATATTAATAGAGACAGTTAGAACATGGGCTCTGAGCGAGAAAGCCTAAATATGACTCCTCCACTCTCAAGCTGTGAGATCCTTGGGCAAGCTACTTCACCACTCTGTGCCTCAGTTTTATCCTCACTAAAATAAAAATTAAAAATAGTTTGAGGCTGGGGAGATAGCTCAGTTGGTAAAGTGCTTGCCTTGCATGCACAAGGCCCTGAGTTCAATCCCCAGCACCAAAAAAAAAAAAAAAAATAGTAATTCTTGCCAGGCACGGTGGTGCACACCTATTATCCCAGCAGCTCAGGAGGCTGAGGGTGAGACAGGAGGATCACGAGTTCAAAGCCAACCTCAGCACCAACAGATGCTAAGCAACTCAGTGAGACTCTGTCTCTAAATCAAATACAAAATAGGGCTGGGGATGTGACTCAGTGATCGAGTGCCTCTAAGTTCAAACCCTGGTACCAAAAAAAAAAAAAAAAAGTAATTCTTAGGAGAATTATGCAGACTAAGTAAGTTGATATATTTAAAGCATTGTGCCTGACACAGTAAGTACTTAATGAATTTTTTAGTCAAACAAATTAATATGTTTTCTGTGTGTGTGTGTGTGCGTACGCTTATGTATGGTGCTGGGGATTGAATCCAGGGCCTTGTGCATGTGAGGCAAGCACTCTACCAACTGAGCTATATCCCCAGGTCCTAAATAATACTTTTATAATGTACAAATTACATACTGCAATATGGAAATCATTTGAAAATTTCTGTTTTCACATTATTAGTATATGGATATACCTAACACTTCATCATCTACAGTTTTCTTAATATTCAATAAAAAACCAAGAGCTTAGCTCTTAGACTCTGTAGTCAACTGCTCTGCACTTACTTTGTTTCCTAAGTGAGTGATCTTCAGAATTCCATCTTGCCACACTTTTGATTTCTTCATCTTTTGATGAGTATACAGGACCTTATTTCCACAGTACAAAAGAAAAGAAACAGATTCTTTTTATATATTCAATGTCACGTATTTTATATACATTTCCCACACATAAAAAATATTTAAGACACCTTTTTTCTTATTAGTGCAGTATCACAACAATATCAACATTAATGAAAGAAAGAGACTGGGGGTATAATTAAATGGTACAGTATGTACTTAATATGTATGAGGCCCTGAGTTTTGTTTTTTTGAGTTAAAAAAAGAAAGAGGAGGGGCTGGGGTTATGGTTCAGCTGTAAAAGTGCTCACCTAGCATGTGTGAGGCCGTGGGCTTGATCCTCAGCACCACATATATATAAAAAAATAAAGGTCTTGTGTCCAACTACAACTAAAAAATAAATATTATTAAAAAAAAAGAGGGGCTGGGTGGTATAGCTCAGTGGTAGATTGCTTGCCTGACTGAGTGAAGCCCTGGATTCAATCCCCAGTACCATAATAATCAAAGAAAGAAAAAAAAAAGTTAGCTAGAGGGGTAGATGATAAAAAGCAGAAAGAACAGGTAAAATATAAGGGAGAAACTGAAAAATTAATAGTACCAAAAATAATTCTGAGCTTTCAAGTAATCAGTTGGAAGGGGAAAATTACTGGGTACTCAAGATTCATGTAGCCAAGCTAGGCACAGAGGTGCATAACTATAATTCCAGGTGACTTGGAAGGCTGAGATAGGATTGCTAAGTTTGAGAACACCTTCAGCAACTTAATGAGACCCTGTCTCAAAATAAAAAATTTTTAAAAGGAGCCTGGAGATGTAGCTCTGTAGCTCAGTGGTAATATACCTGCATTCAATTCCCACTACTGGAAAACAAAAACAAAACAAAACAAAAAAAACCCTCATGAACTTCTTCGAGTGAGGTTCAGAGACTTGTGGAGGTCTCCAGGACTTTTATAAGCATCTGTGCGGTCAAAACTATTTTCACAATGATTTTGTCTTTCCATTCTTATGCCTGTAGGTACGGAATGGGTTTCTCAAGTTATTTATGTGCAATGCTGCTAGATTAAACTGTTAAACAAATGCAGAAAAAGAGAATCCAGTTGTTTTCTACTAAATCAAATGTTAAAAAAATTTGCAAAAAAATGTATAACAATACTAGTCTTCTCAATGTTTTTGCCTGCAATTGTTCTTGTTCTAGAAAAATTAAGTATTTTTAATTTAAAATGCTATTCATGCCTGGCACGGTGGCACATGCCTGTAATCCTAGCAACTCTGGGGGCTGAGGCAGGAAGATTGCAGTTCAAAGCCAGCCTCAGCAAAAAGCTAGGTGCTAAGCAACTGAGTGAGACCCTGTCTCTAAACAAAATAGGGCTGGGGATGTGGCTCATTGGTCAAGTGCCCTGAGTTCAATCCCTGGTACCAAAAATAAAAAAGTGTGGGGCTGGGGATTGGCTCAATGGTCAAGTACCCCTGAGTTTAATCCCTGGTACCCCAAAATAAATAAATAAATAAATTTTAAAAAATAAAATAAAACATTTTTTATGTTAACATGTAATGAGTTTATTATTATTACCTTTTAATGAATTCAGAGGTATTTTGTTTCTGTTTTAACTTCTGTCTTCCTTTCTCTCTTTTTCCCCCAATACAGGCACTGAACCCAGCTTTATTGCTGAGCAACATCCCCAGCTCTCCACATTCCATCCTTATTCTGTCTATAGCTGAGTTTATAGGCATGTGCCACCAGGCCAGGCCTGGCTTGTTTTAACTTCTAATATTAAAAAAAAAAAAAAAAAAAAAAAAAAAAATCAACATACAATAACTCTACATACAAAAGTTCTTTGGAGTCTGAATTATTTTTCTAGAGTATAAAAAGTTCCTAACACCATATAATGTGAGGAGCACTATCTAGACATAAGAGGCATATCAGGTCATCAAGAGAAACAAATTATTTCCCAGACCCCAAGCTTCCAAAGAATACAGAAGGCTTTGTATAATCAAAATAGTGCAGTATTTTGGACATAACTAGAAAACTATTTATTTGAATTCAGACATAACTAGGTGTCTTGCTTCTTGTTTTTTTTTTGTTTGTTTGTTTGCTAAAACTGGCAACTCTAGCAAGACATTTGAGAAATGTCAGGAAGGAAGGAGGGAAAGAAGAAAGCAAGGGAGGGAGGAGGAAAAAAACAAAAAAAAATGTAAAAATTAGTAAGACTTACAATAAATTCTTGGTTTTCCATTTTTTCTTCTGAAGTTATAAACTAGTTAGATCCAGAAAATAATCAGTACTTATGCATTTATACTACCTAAAATAAAAAATGAAATAGAATATTAAACCTTGGTAAAAAGAATAAGTAGCAAATATAAATCTTTCCAATAAACGCTTGACCAGAGGCCAGAATTAAAGATTCCCAAGAATAACTACTAAGGGAAAGAGAGGTGCAATCAAATTATCTGTTACTAGGGACACAGAGTGATATCATGTTGTAAAAAAAAAGGACCTACCAAGTCGGACATGGTGGCGCACACCTGTAACCCCAGCAGCTCAGGAGGCTGAGGCAGGAGGATTGCGAGTTCAAGACCAGCCTCAGCAAAAGCGAGGCACTAAGCAACTCCGTGAGACCCTGTCTCTAAATAAAATGCAAAATAGGGCTGGGGATATGACTCAGTGGTAGAGTGCCCCTGTGTTCAATGCCCAGTACCAAAAAATAAAAATGAAAATAAAAAAAGGATCTGCCAAATAGAGAAAATGAAGTAGAACATATAAACATTGCTTTATATCTTAATTATAAGAGTCTACAAACAGTACTCCTGATATAATGTCTATCTAGAAATGGATTTTTCTTTCCACATAAATAGTTTCCTCATAGCCCGATACCTTTTGTGAAATTTTCTGAATTGCTAGTCACCACAAGATGGCCCCCTCGTGTTTTAAATTTTTCCTTTTACAATTTGCCCATAGTGTCCAGTTGCCACTGATTCCGGGGACCCCCTCCCCCGCCCCTGCCACAGATACCAAAATCTGTAAGTGCTTAAGTACCTTATATAAAATGGTATAGATTTTGCATATAACCTATGCACATCCACCCATCTGCCCATATATTTTAAGTCATCTCTAGATTATTATAATACTTAAAACAATATAAATACATGCAAATAGTTGTTAAACTGTATTGTTTAGAAAAACAGTCCATACATATTCAATAGAAATGCAATTTTTTTCTGAATATTTTCAGTGTGCACTTGGTTAAATTTACAGAGATAGAACCATGGATATGGAGGCCTGACTGCACATTAAGGTCAATATAACTGAGTATCCTTGGACCAAATATATATTATATAATACTTCTGCAAGGAAAATCTTCAATATTGCTGCAGAAGATACTATAGCTACTCTGTTTTACTGGATAAAATCATGTTGGCAAATTTGGAAAACGAAATCACTGATGGAGCTGGATGTAGTGCATGCTTATAATTCTAAATACTCCAAGAGCTAAGGCAAGATAATTAGATTTTTTTAATCATTTTTTAATATTTTTAGTGGTAATGAAGTGCTGAGGATCGAACCGAGTGCTTCACGCATGCTAGGCAACCACTCTACCACTGAGCTACAATCCCAGCCCCAAGGCAGGAGAATTAAAAGTTCAAGGCTTACATTGCCAATTTAGCAGGATCCTGCCTCAAAATAATATTTTTTAAAAATATTTTTTAGTTGTCAATGGATCTATTATTTTTATTTATTTATATGAGACATTGAGAATCGAACCCAGGGCCTCACACATGCCAGGCAAATGCTCTACCACTGATATAAAATTTTATGAGCCAGGCATGGTGACGCACGACTGTAATCCCAACAGTTTGGGAAGCTGAGGCAGGACGATCTCAAGTTCAAAGCCAGCCTCAGCAACTTAGTAAGACCCTTTCTCAAAATTTAAAAAAATAAAATAAAAACAGCTGGGGATGTGGTTCAATGGTATAGTATCCCTGGGTTCAATCCCTGCCAATAATAATAATAATAGAATTTTATGAAAGAGCTGGGGATGTAGCTAAGTGGTAGAGTGCTTGCATAGTGTGCAAGGCCCTGGGTTCAACCCCCAGTACTGCAAAAACAAATAACTAATGGTGAACTGAAGAAATAGAGATGTCGAAGGAAGTGTTTCCAAAAGGTATGCTCTCTGGACCAGTAACATTACATAGGAATTAGAAATGAATATTCTCAGGTCTCACTTTTTTTTTTTTTTAAGTACTACAGTTTGAATCCAGGCATGTCCTATTACTGAGCTACATTCCCAGACTTTTTCTTAATATTATTGTATTTTTTATATCTTTATTTAATTAATTTATTTTTTTACGTGGTGTTGAAGATCAAACCCATTGCCTCACATGTGCTAGGCAAGCGCTCTACCACTGAGCCACAACCCTAGTCCCTCCCACCCCTTTTTATTTCTTGAGACAGGATCTCACTAAATTGCCCAGACCGGCCTCAAACTTGTGACCCTCCTAGTTTCAGCCTAACGAGCAGCTGGGATTATAGACATGCCCCACTGCATCTGCCTTCAGATCCCACTCTTGACCTATTAAGTCAGAAAGTCTAGGGTAAGGGCCCAACAGTCTATACTTTAGCAAGCCCTCTAAGTGGTGGTAATGCATGCTCAAGTTTGAGAATATGGTCCTAAAATAGAGGGATTCAATAAAACAAATTTGTGATTCTGGATTCAGTTCTTCCCTTCCATACATAAAATATACCACCTACATATTATTTGTAAATTGGGTATATTTATTCAAAGCTTACTAAGTGCCATTCATTGTCTAGATTGCTATTAAATTAATGAAATGCTATCCCTGATCTCAAGAAATATTCACTAAAGCTGATTAAAAAAAAAAAAAAAAAAAAAAACAATTACAATAAAATGCAATAGAAATTAGGACAGAAAGAGTGTGCAACTTGGTCTAAAATATTAAATAGTTTCCTGAAGGAAGGGATGTCTAAGATATAAGCTGAAATAATCATTATCCAAGGAAAAATGGCAGTGAAGATCTTCCCAACAGGAAACAAGATGTATACGGGCAAGCCTGATCAGAAAACTCCAGGTAGTCTAAAAAGAAAAGTGCTAGAATAAGTGTTGAGAGAACAGACTGGATTCAGAGAACTTTCTATGTTATGCCAACAAGTATGGACTTTTATTGAAGACAGCAGAAGATATAGCAGTTTTTTTAAAATAAAATGATATAATCTAACTTGGATTTCACAAAGATCACTTTAGTTGCTGAGAGAGGATGGCATAAGAGGTAGGCCAATGGGATATGCACACTTGCCTCAGGAGACAGGTCACAGGACAGGACCCACTAACCCTAACTTTCAGAAATATATTTGTTAGGGAGAACTTAACTTGGGCAACACCATTTTGGGTTTTGTTGTTGTTTGATTTTTTCATTTGTTTTACTTAGTTATACATGACATCAAAATGCATTTCAATTCATTGTACACAAATGGTTCACAACTTATCATTTCTCTGGTTGTATCTGATGTAGAATGGCACCATATGTGCAGTCATTCAAGTACCTAGGGCAATGATGTCCATCTCATTCCACCATCTTTCCTGCCCCCATCCCCCTTTCCTTCCTTTCCCTCCCCTTTGCGCAATCAAAGTTCTTCCATTCTCCCCAGGACAACGCCGTTTTGAAACATATTCTCCCTCTTAGAAAAATGATCACCCCACAGCAACTCTGACCCAGCCTAACCTAAACCCCAAACAATACTCCATCATTACACAAAAAAGGGAATTGTTATCTGGAACTGAAATCTTAAGATAATACCTTGTTATACATGGACTAGGGTCTACCACAAAGAATGAAGGTGATGACCAAAAGGACCCTTCCCTGACAACCCCTAAGCAATGGCCTAGTCACAAAAATTTCCCCATTCCCTCACTACTCTATAACTTCTGTAGGCTATAAGAGGAAGATGGGTTCGATCCTCCCCCTGGAATCCCACCAGCAGGTCTGTCCAAAATAAATCTGAGTTAATGTTCAGCTGCCTCTCCTAGCACCTTCTTTATTTCCTTTGTTCAGTTCTTTCCTTACAGCAACTTCTTTTATACCCCTTTCCTTCAGCCCACAAGAATTACTAGATATCTAAGTATGCTAACAAAATTTAAGATTCAGAGAGGGCTGGGGTTATAGCTCAGCTACAGCGCTTTCCTCATGCATGTGAGGCACTGGGTTCAATCCTCAGCACCACATAAAAATAAGTAAAATAAAGATATTGTGTCTGTCTTAAAAAAAAAAAATTCAGAGAAACATATCCCTGGTGGTTTTGGAGCAACTTGCTCCCACCACGATAAGCTGTACATTATATGTATACAGATGATAAAATACACAGTATGAATACAGTGCATGCAGCAGTTAGTGTATAGCAGTTATTAATATTGAACTCTTTAATAATAGCTATTATTGTTCAGTATAATTATATGCTAGACACTGTTAAAATGCTTTAAATGTGTACAGCCTTATGATATAGATACTATTTCTATATCCATTTAACAAAGAAACTAAAAGACATAATAATTGAGTAACTTGCCCAATGTTATAAATGGCACATTTAAAATTGAAAACAAAATTGTGTACATCAAGTACAACCAGAGAAATGAAAAGTTGTGTTCCAATTGTGTACAATGAATCAAAATGCATTCTGTCATATATATCTAATTTAAATACTTTCATTAATAAAAAACACACACAAAAATGTGTAAACACTGGTGCTCGGGGCTGGGGATGTGGCTCAAGTGGTAGGGTGCTTGCCTGGCATACGTGCGGCCCGGATTCGATCCTCAGCATCACATACAAACAAAGATGTTGTGTCTGCCGAAAACTAAATAAATAAATAAATAGAAGAAGAAGCACCAAAACAAACAAACAAACAAAAAAACACTGGTGCTCAAACTCATAAATACTAACTTATATAACTATTTATTAACTACCTACATGTTTTAGGCAGGAATTAGACTAAACCTTACATAAATTTATCAGTCTCATTATCCCAAACATTAGATACGAGGGGTAGGACAATAACTAACTTAGCATTCATGAAATCTTCTGTGCACCAAAAAAAGTAAGCATTATCATCATGATTTACATATTAGGAATTTACACTCTTTTAGGATTACTTTTATGCTATTATACTAGAAATTCCCCAGTATTGCAAAATAAATTCCCTACTATTTTCCTCAGTTAAAGTTAATATTTCTGGGATTTTTTTCTCCCCAGTGCTGGACATTGAACCCAGGGATGCTCTACCACTGAACTATACATCCCCAGCCCTATTTAATTTTTACTTTGAGACAGGATCTTGCTAAGCTGCTTAGGGCCTCACTAAGTTACTGAGATAAGGCTAGAATGTGGTATCCTTCTCCTCAACCTCCCAAGTCACTGGGATTATAGGTATGCACCACCAAGCCCAGGTGGAATTTATTCTTAAATTAGAATAAATATTCTCCATGTTTGTATAAATATGTCAAAATATATACTGTCATGTATATATAAAAAGAAATAAAAATTTAAAGAGAATAAAAAAGAAATTGTGACGATTCAAACTCTCTAACAAGGTAAATTAGATTATGGGATTAAACCTAAAAGAAAAGCTAACTGGATTTTAAAATATTTAGAAGAGTCCTTATACTTATATTCAATGAGGGTCAACAACCTTAACTTGCTTTTTTTTTTCTTTTCTTTTTTTCTTTTTTTGCAAAGCTAAAGATACAACCCAGAACCTTGAACATGCTAGGAAAGTGCTCCATCACTGAGCTACAGTCCCAGGCCCTCCTTTCTTATCTTACCATCAAACTGGGGGGAAAAAATGGTTTTAGCCAACAGCATTATATTCAAGTGAGGTACAAGGGTAAAATATTTTCTCAAAGTGTTAATCTGTCCAAATTGTTCAGACAATTCAACTATTGACCATCCTCTAGTAGGTGAAAGATTAATCTGAAAAGTTTTTAAAGTTGCTGTGGAAACTACAGATGTTCTCTGACAATTAAATATGCTCATACATATAAATATACATTTTTGTGCTGCTATATATACAAAATTACATATCATTGTTCTTAGTAAAATATGGACCATTCTTCCTATTATGACGAGCTGTTTTGGGGTTTTTTTGTTTATGAACAAGCAGGATTTTCCAAACCTAAATGTGGGCCTCTAAGTAATTCAGGCTGAAAAGTTTCAGAATCAGGAACTCAATGGAAATACAAGATTTCTGTTAAGAAACTATCCCAGCTGGGGGTGCAAGCCTTGCAATCTCAGCAGCTCAGGAAACTAAGGCAGAAGGATCATCCCAAATTGGAGGCCTGTCAGGGCAACTTAGTGAGACCCTACCTCATTATAATAAAAGGCTGGGGATGTAGCCCAGGGGTAGATCGGCCCTGGGTTCAATCCCCAACACACAAAAAAAATAAGAAAATTAACATTCCAAATAACAACAACAAATCCATACATTTCATTAGCCAAGACTACTGTAAAAAAAAAATTCCTGTGTCGCCAAATTGACAATGAAAACTTGGTCACTCGATCTTTTGGCAGTCCTAAAATCAAAGAGTAAAACTCTCTCTGATCCTCATACTAAGGACCAGAATTGCAAAGCAGGGCCTAGCAAAGAGATGAAGATGAGGCACAGATTATTGGTAGTTGAAACAAGCTGTGTCGACTACCACTTCAATCTTGGTTTTCAAATAACAACTTCCCGATCTGCTTCTGCTTCGCCCCCCTTCGTTCAAATTCCCCTGCCTGTCCACCCTTCATTCCCCGGGAACCCCAGAAACACTTCATTTCACCTGTCCCACTGCACAAAATCCACTTTCGAATTTCTCCCGCGAACGAGTGTGACGTCACTGACCTGGGACTGCACCAGCTGAGGACCCAGTCCTTAGCCCGCCTACCACCGTCTCAGCCTGAACCGCCGTTTTCAATCGGCCAATCAAATTCTCCATTGGCTTCGCGCCTCCTCAGCTGGCCGCGCTTCCTGAAGCCCCACCTCCGTGGAAGCAGCCGTCACCCGTGACGTCTGCGACGGACGCACGGCATCCGGCGGGGGGGACGCGAGAACGCTGTCGCTCGTCATATGACGCGAAATAAGCACGACTTTAAGGCTCGGGAGACGGAAAGGGCTGAAGGACGCCGTCTCTGACCCTGTATTTTGGGAATTGATCCGAGTAAGTGACAGGTGGCGTTTAGGGCGCTCAGGTTGGGTGAAGTCTAAATTCCTCTCAGTCCTTTTTCATGCAGTCTATTGTATCATCTTTCTCCTTCCTACCCCGCCCCCTCCCATCAGTTCGCTTTGCCTCGTACTCTGTGCGCACGCGCAGAAGTCCAGTGGCGGCCCACGTAGTTCCCGTTTTCGAGCCATGGGGGCGCGCAGTGACTGGCGTTGGGAGGGTTGGGGCACGCCCCACATTTGGGGGCGTCTCTGCGGAAGTACGGGTGGCGAGAGGAGCAATAGGGAAAGTGACTTATTTGCGGATGCTGGAGTTGACTTTTGGCTGCCAAAGGATAGCAAATATGAGGACTTGGGGATGTGTGACTTCTTTTCGAAATCTCTAGTCCCTGTCTTCGGAGAGATGAAGAAAAGAGCTAACAAGTAATAAGTGATAGAGTGTACTGAATCCTTTGGTAGAATTACATAGGGAAAACAAATGAGGAGGAGAGGAGGAAAGACGTAGTGGGCCACAAGAGTAAGACAGCATTTAAACAGCTTTGGAAATTGAATAGGGATTTAGAAAACACCTTAGGCTGGAAGACTCATTCAAGGCAAAGACACAGGCCACTAATCTACTTCACTGGTCCAAATACTATGCCTTTCATTGTCATTGAGTTATTTTACAACTGTGTGACTTGTAGAGAACCATAAAAATGGAAATTGAGTTTAGTCAAGGATATCATTAGTAATTGCCTCGGCTTGTATATGTTAACATTCATTTTAAGGTACCTGTATGGGTGTTTGGTTTTTTGTTTTGGTTAGGTTTTTGGGATTTTTTTTTTGGGGGGGGTGGGGAGGGGTCCTAAGCAATAAAGGCTCTTGTTTCCTCTCATATTTTCCATTAGTGTATTATAATTATACATATTGGAGAATTCATTGTTAGCGTATTCATACATGCACACCACATAGCAGTTTAATTTGACCTTTATTGTTTCCCAGTATATTTCCATTTCCTCCCCTTCTCCCTCCCTCTGGTTCCTGTCCTCTACTCTATCGGTTTTCAGTATTCATGAGAACACACACACACACACTTTTCCTTTTTCCACTCTAACTTCCACAAAGGAGAGAAAGTATGACCCTTGACCTTCTGAGTTTGACTAGTTTCACTTAACATAATGTTTTCAACTTCCATCCATTTTCTTCAAATGACATAATTTCATAATTATTTATGTCTAAATAAAACTCCATTGTGTATATATACCATATTTTCTTTATCCATTCATCCATTGATGAACACCTCTAGGCTGGTTCCATAGTTTGGCTATTGTGAATTGTCCTGCTATAAACATGAGTGTGCATGTATCACTATAATATGCTGACTCTAATTCTTTTGGATAAATATCCATGAATGGTATAAATGGGTATATGGGGTTCCATTTCTAGACTTCTGAGGAATCACCATACTGATTTCCACAGTGGTTGTCTAATTTACATTCCACCAACAGTTTAAAGTATTTTTCACCACATCTGTCCAGCATTATTATTGTTTGTATTCTTTTTTTTTTTTTTAAGTTGATAGACCTTTATTTTATTCATTTATTTATATGTGGTGCTGAGAATTGAACCCAATGCCTCACACATGTAAGGCAAGGCTCTACGGCTGAGCCACAGCCCCAGCCCTATTGTTTGTATTTTTAATGGCTGCCATTCATACTGGAGTATGATGAAATATCAGGGTAGTTTTTTATTTGCATTTCCCAAGTTGTTAAAATTGGTGAACATTTTGTTTTGCATATTTGTGGACCATTTATATTTCTTTTATTTTTATATGATTATTTTTTTAGTTGTAGTTGGACACAATACCCTTATTTTAGAGGATGGTTGCTTAGTTTTTTTAGTTCTTTATATATTCTGAATATTAATCCCCAGTCAGAAGAGTAGCTAGCAAAGATTTTCTCCCATTCAGTAATTGTTTCTTCACATTCCTAATTGCTTTTTTAATTCTTCATTGAGTTGCTTTATAGCATGTAAGTTTCTTTCATTAACTAAGTAAAAGCTCTACCAGGTATTCATGTTATATTTGTTCAAGCATCATGATTTACCCTTTCTTTAAAATTTATTATTTAGCAATTTCATGGATTCATAAGAACTCTTGAAATACACCTAAAGTTCCACAGAATTAAGGTTAAGAATCTATAGATCAGAAAATACCGTGTATGATGGCAAATTTCAGGTTTTACTAAAAAGTAGGCAATGTGAGACTCAAATATAACACGACACATTAACATTGCCATCTTTAAAAAGCCAAGTTCCTTAACCTTTCAGCCTCCATTAAAAGAGGGTGGAAGAAACTACCTGGTAGGATTGTGTGTATTTAGAACAAAGTATTTAAAGTAACTGACATTGTTACACAGTAATTTATAATCTTTGTTCAAAGCTCATGTTGAAAAGCCAGTTAGACTACTGGTTTACTTATATTTTTTAAATATAAATTATGTTACTGAGAAGTGATAAGGAATTTCTGAAGTTGCAAGTTTGTTTGTTTTGTTTGTTTTGTTTTGTTTTGTTTTTGGTACCAGGGATTAAACTCAGGGGCTTGAAATCTCTGAGCCACATCCCCAACCCTATTTTGTATTTTATTTAGAGACAGGGTCTCACTGAGTTGCTTAGTGCCTCTCCATTGCTCAGGCTGGCTTTGAACTCTCCATCCTCCTATCACAGCCTCTGGAGCTGCTGGGATTACAGGCGTGTGCTATTGCGCCAGGCTGAAGTGGCAAATTTTGACATCAGCATCACAGAACCCTATCCATGTTTTGGGCAAGTTGCACATAGTTTTCTATGAAGAATGGATGATTTCCAGTCGTTTATAAATTGTTGCCATATTCTAGGGACAATAGTTGTGGAAAACACTGGAAATGAGAGCTCTTTCAAAGATGAAATTGAATGTGATAGATTGGTTATATGTTATTGAATGTTTTTTATAGCGGCAATTTGATGTTCTTTATGAAATTTTGACTAATCCTTACAACCTTGTTTAGGTATGATTTTTTTTCTTTAATCATCTTACTTTGCTTTCTGTTTAATCCATGTCTTCCCTAAATGAAAGGTATATTTCATCATCTGAATCCTTGGAAGAATGAAGGAGGGTCTCTGGGCTATGATACAAGAAATATGGTTTCTGGGAGAATTGTGACTTTCTGTGCTTTTGTAGTTCTATCCACTATTCCTTAGTTGGTAGGCTTCAATCAGGAAAGGAAATGGAGAATAGGCAGCTAGCCCTTTGTAATGTGGAGCTTCCCTCAATGATAAGCATAGCCTTTTGTATTATATTTATATCCTAGCACCTTACAAAAGAATTTGAAATACTTCACTTTACAGGTAATTTTGATTTTTTGGGTTTTGTTTTTTTTTTTTTTTTTTTTTTTGTCTGTTTTGGAACTGGCAGTCGAACCCAGGCTTTGCGAATGCAAGGCAGACTTTGCCACTAAGCTACATCCCAGCCTGATACTTTTAAATATATTTATTTATTCAACAAATACTTAGGTAGTGATCAAGGTAAAGTCCTGACCCATATAATGTCTACATTCTAGTAGGGTAGATAGACAATAAAATTATAATTCCAGGTAACATAAGAGAATATATAGAAAATAGTGACTGGTGGGTTGATAGCTTTCACATTGAAGGGGAGTTCATTTTTTTCTTCCACATTTGTTTTTAAATTTTTTTAGTTGTCAATGGACCTTTATTTATTTATGTGTGGTGCTGAGAATCAAACTCAGTTCTCATACATGCTAGGCAAGTGCTCCACCACAACCCCAGCCCCTCTTCCACATTTTTTATTGGTGCATTATACTTGTATATAATGATGGGATTTGTTACATATTCATACATGCAAAAAGTACATAATATAACATATAATTTGGCCAATATCAGTCCCCCAGGATGTCCCCCTTCCCTCCCTACCTTCCATTTCTTGGTCCCTTTTCTCTACTGCTCTCCCTTTGATTTTCATGAGATGCCTACTCTTCCCCATACTTTTCTTGTCCTTTTTCCTCTCCACCTTCTACATATAAAAGAAAACATACCGTGCTCAACCTTTTATTTCACTTATGGTCAGTAGTCCCATCCATTGTCCTGCAAATTACATAATTTCATTTTTCTTTATGGCTGAATAAAACTCCATTGTGTATATATACCACATTTTCTGCCTGTTCCATAGTTTAACTAGTGTGAATCGTGCTCTGACAGGGAATTTTTAGATTGGATAAAAAAAAAGGAAGTCTTGGGACTGGGGTTGTAGCTCAGTAGTTAGATCTCTTTTGCCTTCCATGCATGAGGCACTGGGTTCGAATCTCAACACTACATAAAAATAAACAGGTAAGGATATTGTGTCCATCTACAACTAAAAAATATTGAAAAAAAAAAAGAAAAGAAAGAAAGTCTAAGATAGTGACATTCACAGACATCTGAGTAAAAAAGGAAGTAATCCATACAGATGTGTCAGGGAAGGTAGAGAGCAGAAAGAGGAAAGCCCTTGAAGTAGGAATGGCCATAGCATGTTTAAGACACCTAGAAATGGTGTTATAATCAGAGTGATCCTGCTGAAAGGAATTGTAGAAGTTAGAGATCCTCAGGTGGGATCACATAGGGCCTTGTAAACAGTAGAGTTTTTTAATTTTGAATGTAACAAGCAAATCTTTGGGGAAGTTTGTACAAAGAATTGCCTGATTCAGTCGTACATGCCTGTAATCCCAGCTGCTTGGGAGGCTGAGGCAAGAATATCAAGAGTTCAAAGCCACCCTCTGCACCAGTGAGATGCTAATCAATTCAGTGAGACCCTGTCTGTAAATAAAATACAAAATAAGGCTGGGGATATGGCTCAGTGGTTGAGTACCCCTGAGTTCAATCCCCTGTACCCTCCCCCCAAAAAAGAATTGCCTTATCTGATTTGCATTCTTAAATTACTATTCTATCTGGGAAATTAGTTATAAGGAAAGAAGAGTAGAAGCAACTTTAAACCAGTTAAGAGGATCTTGCAGTTCAGACAAGACATAATAGTAGCTTGGACCAGGTGGTTATGAAGGAGGAAATGAGAAGAATTCACATTCAGGATATATTTTAAAGGTAGAGCTAATGGAAGTGCTGATGAGTTGACTGTAGAGTATGAGGAAGAGCAAAATTAAGGATCATCACTGTCGTGTTTTTGCCCACAACAATTTTATATGGTGTTTCTGAGATGGGGAAAACTAGGACAAGAAAGTGTTTGTGTAAAATTCAAGATTTCTTTTAGTCTCATATTAAATTTGAGATATTCTCTGGGTAAGCAATTGGAAGTCATAAGTGGATAGTGTAAGATTGGAACATGGAGCTGATAAGAGAATGTATAACTTGTGAAACAAGCCCCAAAAGCTTAAAGCCTCAAAGAATGAATGAGTAGATAAGAAAGGAGCACAAGACTCAGTCCAGTCATAGGCAGCATGTGTAGGTATAACACAGTCAGAGGGTCTAGTAACAGAAAACTTTCTTGGAAGCCACATGAATAAAGTATTTTCAAAGCAGGAGTTTCTAACTCCAAATCTTGCTGTGAGAAATCAAATAGACAATGGAATTCACTGATAACTTTACAGTTTCACCAGCATGGTAGGAAGGAAAGCCTGACAAGAGGGATTGAAGTGAGAGTATGAGATGAGCATGTGGTTATGCAATGCTAAATGACATTTCTTATTTTTCTAATTATTAATTTGTATGTACAGCTGCATTTTATGTTTTAAGCTAGCATAAACTAAATGTTTCATTACTTTTATCTTTTTAAAATTGATACATGGCTGATGAGCTGAAGTCTACTCTGAAAAATGCCAAAATTCTCTTCTGTTGCCAATGGTAAGAATGTATGTTTAGTTAGAGATTTGAGGTTAAATACATGAAGAACTTTGCATCCTCTTACTGAATATCAACTTAAAACGCATTAATCATTTCTGTTACTATCTGCAGCATCACTGTACCTGATTCTAGTAGGCACTCAGACTCAGAAGACACAAATAGGCTTTAATCTAATACTATATTTACTTAGCTTTAAAGAAGGATACATAGCAAAAGATAGAGTAGGTACAACAGCTTCATCTCATGCAGAGGCTCAGACCTAGCATTTACCTGAATACAGCAGTTACTCAAAACTACTGTTTTTGTTTTTTAAGTATTTTCTTAGAATTTCTTTCTTTTTTTTTTTTTTTTTAATTCTAATCCATTATAGATGACAGAATGTTCTTTGACTCTTTTACACAAATGGACCACAATTTTTCATTTCTGGGGGTATGGAGATAGGAAATATGGTGGAATGAGATGGAAATCATTACCCTAGGTATATGTATGATAGCACAAGTGGTGTGACCCTACTTTGTATAAAACTACTGTATTTTTTTGCCCCTCCCCAACAGGTGTGCTTGACTTCCCTAGGTAAGTGTTAAGGTATTATGTAGGCCACCTTCACAGGTAAAAAGCTTTAGCTCATTTTGCCCATGTTGCCTAACAATCTTTTATGGCATTCTGATCACCTAGGCCCAAGGCCTGCATGCTTATATTATAGGTTCTCCAACCCAGGTATAACAGAACAGACATTTACAACTAATCCCATTTGTTTTCACTCTTCTATTTTCTAATATGAGACTGAGGTTATTTTCAGGCAGGCCTGCATCAGCCCAGGCTTGATTTTTTATCTTTTGATAATGCACTCATTTTTTTTTTTTTTTTGTATGTACCTCTGGTGATTCAGTTCATTCAACAGATTTTATATACAAATTGTTCAACAAATTTTTGAGTGACTAAATAGCCAGGGATGGGGATGACTCCATAAACAAAACAGTCACAGCTGGGGATTTACCTCAGTGGTACAACACTTGCCTAGCACAGTGAAGGCCCTGGGTTTCATTACCAGCCCCAAAAAATCTGAGCAACAGGGGAAAAAAAAAAGAAATCTCTTATTTCATTAATCCTACATTCTAGAAGGATAAAAAATAAATAAATAAAATAAAAAGCAGGGCCTGTAATCCCAGTGACTCAATAGAGGACACTGGGGCAGTAGAACAGCAAGTTCAGGGCAGCCTGGGCAATTTAGCAAGACTCTGTCTTTAAATAAAGAAGAACTTGGGATATAGCTTGGTGATAGGGTGCAATCCCTAGTAATACAAGAATACAAGTAATACAAGAAAAAAGGTAGGATAAAGAATAAAGAAAAATTAAGCCAGGCAGAGTGGCGTACACCTGTAAGCCCAGTGGCTCAGGAGGCTAAGGCAGCTGTATGTCAAGTTCAAGACTAGCTTCAGCAATATAGTGAGGCCCTAAGCAAATTAGCAAGACCCTGTCTCTAAATAAAATACAAAAGAAGGGGGCTGGGGAATGCAGCTCAGTGATTAAGCTCCCCTGGTTCAATTCCTGGTACAAAAAAGAAAAGAAAAAAAAAATCACATAGTAATGTTAGAAGGTGATAAGAACTAGAGAAAAATAAAGACAGGGAGGTAAGAGAGCTCGCTATCTTATTTCAGGAGATGTGTTTCAGAGAAAACACAGCAAGTTCAATAGACCCTTAGCTCAAAGTTTACTGGGTAAGTTTTAGAATAGCAAGAATCCAGATTGAAGCTGGGCACAATGTAGCACCCTAGCTACTGAGGCTAAAACCAGGAAGATTGTAAGTTCAAAGACAGCCTCAGCAGTTAGAGAGGCTCTAAGCAAGTTAGCCAGAACCTGTGTCTAAATAAAAAGGGCTGGGGGATGTGGCTCAGTGGTAAAGAACCTCTGGGTTCAATCCTCAGAACAAGTGAGGAAAGCAAAGGAACAGAAGCATGAGGGAATCGCCTCCCAAGAAATAAAACACTGGGGAAGGCCAATTCCACAGTTTAGCAGTAATTTGAAGTTACTTGCACTTACATCCACTAATAAAAACCCAATGCTTCACACATGCACATGAACACAACCCCAGCAATTTAAAAGGAATACAGGAGGCCCTGGGTTCAATGCTCAGTACCACGCAAAGACTAACACATTTTACTTTTTTGTCTAACTCAGATATGGAAACAGACAGTGGAAATCAAAAGATAATGGAAGAAAGCGCTGAGAAAAAAAAAGATATAGAGAAAAAGAAACGGTCTCGGGTTAAACAGGTGCTTGCAGATATTGCTAAGCAAGTGGACTTCTGGTTCGGGGATGCAAATCTTCACAAGGATAGATTTCTTCGAGAGCAAATAGAAAAATCTAGAGATGGATGTAAGTTTCTATGTTTCTCCCAATTATCACCCAGGTCATACCATGTGACCCACCATTCCCAAATGTCCATTGTGTGTATAAAAAGGGGAATATGCTTTTTTTAATTCCACTTTTTCTGTCTAGATGTTGATATATCACTTCTGGTGTCTTTTAACAAAATGAAAAAGTTGACTACAGATGGGAAGTTAATTGCCAGAGCACTGAAAAGTTCCGCTGTTGTCGAGGTAAAAATTAAAAATTTATTGAACTTATTATGAATTCCCATAGCAATTTTTATTAAATTATGTATTACTTTAAAAGCTGGACTTAGAAGGCACCAGAATCAGGAGAAAAAAACCTCTGGGTGAACGACCAAAGGATGAGGATGAGCGCACTGTGTATGTGGTAAGACTTTTATTTTTAATTTTAATTGTTTTTAATTTTTAATTTTATTATTTATTAACACGAATAAGGTATAGAATTTGAAAGCCTCTTTATTATCACAGGAGTTACTTCCCAAAAATGTTAATCACAGCTGGATTGAAAGAGTATTTGGGAAATGTGGCAATGTGGTTTATATAAGTATACCACATTATAAATCTACTGGAGATCCAAAGGGATTTGCCTTTGTGGAATTCGAAACAAAAGAGCAAGCAGCAAAAGCTATTGAGGTAGGTAGGTCCAAACCCTAAGGAGAAAGGAAAAAAAAGCAAATTTAATGTTGTTGCAAAAAATTTTTTACATTTACAATAATTTTTAAATTTCAGTTTCTTAACAACCCCCCAGAAGAAGCACCAAGAAAACCGGGCATATTTCCCAAGACAGTGAAAAATAAGCCTATTCCAGGTTTAAGAGTAGCTGGTGAGTATTTAATTTAAAGTTCATCAAAAGTATAATGTTACATTACTTTTACACTTTTACTTTAAAATAATTTACAGAAGAAAAGAAAAAGAAAAAAAAGAAGAAGGGCCGAATTAAGAAGGAAGACAATGTGCAAGCAAAAGAGTTAAATATGGACACAAGCAATGAGAGTATCTCTAAAATAAAAAGGTCAAGGACAACATCCGAGGGCTCTGAAACAGAAACACCTGAACCTCAAAAGCAGCCCACAAAGAAAAAAAAGAAAAGGGAAAGAGAAGTATCCAGCTTACCTGAAGGCAAAACAGGGAAGAGGAAAAGAAGCAGTTCTGGAGATGCAGAGTGCTTAGCTCCCAAATCTAAAGTGAAGAAAATGGCTCAAAAAGACATTATAAAAGAAGCTGCTGAAGTTTCAAAAGAAAACAGAGGTATTAAGTTTACAATCAGATATGCTGAAACCTGTTTGTGTTTAGATTCAATGGAAACCTGTTTCAAATACATTGCAGTTACAAATCCCTTTACATGTCTCTAGACTTAGAATTCTCTACAGAAGAGGAAAAGGATGGTGGAGACATAAAAGATGGTTCTCTAAAAACAAAGAGAAAGCATAAGAAAAAACATAAAGAGAGACATAAAATGGGAGAAGAAGTTATACCACTGAGAGTACTGTCCAAGTAAGTAATTTCCTAGTGTGAACAGACCAACACTCCATCACCATTGCTAAAGTGCAATTCCAGTTTATATTCAACAGAGTTGCATGTTAGCAACAGTGATGGCCTGTAGTCCCATACCTAATTCAAGCTGGTTTCTGTATGTGCAGATTATGTAGGAACCACCACACTCAAACATGGAAGCACTTATTTTATCATGTCACAGCAAGTGCCTCCATGTTAAAGTAAAGGTGACCCCTGAACAGATGTAAATATACTTTAAATTACAGTTTGAGTACTCCCATTTTAAGTTACTGAATTGTAAAAGGAAGACTTACCATCACCAAAACATGGAAGCACTTACTTTCCCAGTTTCAAAGCAAGTACATCCACGTTTAAGTGGTGGGGAGCCTAGACTTAACACTATTAACCTGTAGCAAAGGTAAAAATAGTAGTCTTCTAAAACGCAATATATTAGTAGTCGTGCCGTTCTGGAGACACCTCCACTGAAACATGGAAGCACTTACTTTGTTTCACACAGCAGGTACCCCCATGTTAAAGCAAAGAGGACCCCTGCAAAATCTTAGGGCTAAAAAGTCCCATTCTGGTGCAGTAAGTTGAATTCACTTCTACTGAAACATGGAAGCACTTACTCTTTTAAAAAGCACAGAAAGCACCTCCATGTTAAAGTTGAAGGGAGTCCACTCATACAAGAACTTCTCTTAGTAGCAAAAAAATTAAAAGCTGAAGAAGAAAAACAATTTAGAGGAATTTTTTTTTTTTTTTTACCTTACGTTCAGGCACCAGTTTCCAAGGAGTTCTGTCCTCATCTTCTCAAGTAGTAAAGGGAAGGACTTTGGCACTTCTATTTATACTGTTCTTACCTCCTGAATTCCTTTTGCTTTTTTATCTCAGAGAATCATTACAAGAGCCTTTTGTTATTTTAATGTGTCAGCTCTCAGGGAAAGTATGATCCTGGGAGGGTCTGGATACTTTTTTTTTTTTTTTTTTTTTGAAGTATACAGATGTCAATGTTAACAGTTAAAACCATTACCACAAGATATCCTCCTCTTGGGAAAAAAAAAAAAAAATCTCCTATCTGCTTGTTTGATGGCACAGATTAGGGTAACAATTGAGTACTCCCACAGAGCCAGGAGATGCATTGTGTTTTTATCTGGAGGAGCTCTTGCAGTTTGAAGAAACATCTCCATGTTAAAATGTATGTAAATAAATTGCTTCCATGGGGTGTTTTTTTCTTCTCAGAAATTCCTCTTGGTTCAAGTAAGTACTAGAAGAATGTTATCTCCCAAATTGGAAGAAGTTTAACAACCTTTAAATTTTAATCTCTCACTTTTCCCCCAAAATAACTGATCTAGTAAATGTTACTAATTAATGAATTAACTCTAAAATTTGACATTCGTAAAATGTTAAAAACAGTAATCTAATTTGGAAACTTAAAACATCTCTTCTGAATGCTGGGGCAAGAAGAACTCGCTTTGATTTGCTAGATAGATTTAGGAACTAAGAAATAATTTGCCGCTAAGGCTTGTAGACAAAGAGAAAAGCTGGGAGGAGTGTATTTGGGACTCATTGTGAATGTACTTGTTTACGTTAATTTATATGTTTAAGTAAAAAAGTCAACTGTTGTCCCTTTTCCTACTTCACTTTTTTGCCTTACAGGAGCGAATGGATGGATTTAAAAAAAGAGTATTTGGCATTACAAAAAGCCAGCATGGCTTCTTTAAAAAAAACTATATCCCAAATAAAATCAGAATCAGGAATGGAGACAGACAGAGGAGTTCCTAATAACTCTGAAATGAGAAATGAAAAAGGTAAAAATCACTATAATACCAGAAAAGTATATGAGTTATATTTGATTTTGGTGGTTTATTTTAACAAATATTTGAGGAGCTGGGAATGTAGCTAAGATAGATAAATTTTCACATTTAAATATATTTAATATATTCTTATGTAATACCTGTGATTATTTATTTATTATAATTCTTTTGTTCATTCATGGGAAAACATGTTTAAGGTTTTTACAGCTGCTCTTCTAACATTAACAATTTGCATTGATAGTAACTATGTAGCATTCTACATTTTATTTCCTGGTTATCAATAAGCAGTATGACACAATATAGCCTCCACAATTATTTAATTCATTACTCCTTTTAAAATTAAGTGAATTGTAAATTGATTAATTATCAGCCAAAGAAATCTTGTTCTAAGAGTGGTTCTAAGTGTTAAATTGTTAAGTGTGAGAATGTTTTCCTTTTCAAATCAACAGCTCACAGTCAAGAGAATCACCCTCAGGAGAAGGTTAATGCTCCAGGACCACAGTTTGTGAGTGGAGTGATTGTGAAGATCATTAGCACAGAACCTCTACCTGGCAGGAAACAAGTTCGGGTAATAACTTTTAAGCTCTTAAACTATCATTAGTTCCTTTCTCTTTTTTTTTTTAACTTCCCTCTGTGAACATGTTTTTTAATATAGAAGACAAAACAAATCAAATTACCTTATCTGAAGAATTTTGTTCTATGCTAACTGGTCTTTAGATTTTGCGTCAAGTTATACTTAAGAACAAAATTCTTGACTGACTCAGATTTGCAGTGATCACAGTTTGAACATCCTTCTTTTACAGGAAAATTACAATTTGTGTTTAATTTTATTTGTGTCGCTAATGGCTCTGTAGTTGAAAGGAAATGTATTAAAGTGCTTCCCTAAGTTTTTTTCTGTTTCGTTTTCTGTGAAAATGTGATTTAGACAAATATTTCAGTACTTGATACCATATTGTTTGTTTTTGAAGAATTAACTAACATTAGAGTTTGTCTAAATTTTTCTTATAAAATTATAGACAAAGATTTTCTAAATTTGTATTATTAGCACTCTTAGCTTTCAATAGATACCTAAATTGTTTTGTTGCCTCTAAAAATAAAGCCAAAATAGATATGAAATAATATTTTTAAATACTTAAATAATATTTAAAATATTTTTTCACTTTCCATGGATTTAATTTATTTTTCTCTTGATAAATCATTCTTGGAAATATGAAACTTAATTTTTGAAGAAATTAAAGATATTTTCAATCTGTGTTAATTACTTTTAAATAATTACAGAAAAGTATAACCTGTTTTTGAAGAGCTACAAAATGGACTTGGACAAATCAATCCCATCATTGTATATAATTTACACTATCAATTGCTCTGCATACTGGCATATAATCTGTTTTTCCTCCATACAATTTATCATTGTTCTGCAGCTTTTTATACCAGCAAAGATAGCAAAACTTCTTATTAATGAATGCCTATTCCTCCATATAGGAGTACCTTATTTACTCAATTCAGTGAGAAGCTTTATTTTAAGCTGTAAACAATATTCTGTGATGCACCAAATATTTTTGAAATTCTGTCATAATGATATTCAGTACCATGAGGTGTTTTATTTGGGTTTTTCATATACCCATGCCAGTCAGGTTTTTTTAACTTGAAAACCAGTAAGGATATAAAAGCACTCCTTATCTAAAACTGTATCTTTAAAATTCTGTAGCCCGCACTGATATCAATTTTGTTTCTCTTTCCAATGTTGCTGAGGGATTTGGCCAATCCAAAAGGCTATATTACCACCTTATATTTAAGCAGTAGTAGCAATATAGAATTTAGAAGGATAGGCAAAAAAAAATCATGGGAATATAAGTGAATGCTTAGCATGTACAAGTGTTTGCATTCAATCCTCAGCACCAAAAATAATTTTTTTACTTAAGAAGCTTTTATTATCAAAATGGTAATTAAAACAATTGCACATTCTTTATTTGCAATCAAAATCATAAGACAACCTCATTAATAAAGGTAGGAGTTACTTACATTTTGCTGAAGGAAAAACTGGTAAGATGGTAGTTACTGCACTATGACTTGCCCATGTGATTACCAGGCTAATTTGGCATTATAAGGGTTTTAAATTCTAAGGGTTCTAAATCAGGAGGTTAACCTGACATTATAATGGATATTTAGTAAATATCTTTTGAATTGTACTAATTTAACCAGTCTAGAAAATCAAATATAAAAGTGAATACATTCAAATTATAGCAACTGAATTGTTTTTCTTGCTTTATGTCTAAATTTAGTTCCAGTCACTAGATAAAGAAATGGAAAGAATTGGCATGTATATTTGTCTACAGTTATCTCTTTTTTGTTTTAATTGATTTAGCAAATATTTACAGTCCTCAGCTTCTAGAGATTCAGGGGCTTTTACTACCTATTCTTTAGTGTATGTTAATAAATTATTTTTTGTTCTACAATGAAATAATTTCCAAATAAACTCAATTCTTTCCATAATTTAAGTATCTAAAAATTAACCATTTAAAACTAGTATTAAGTTATTTGTGGGCTGAGGTGGTAACTCAGTGATAGATTCCTTGCCTAGCATGCATGAGGCACTGGGTTGATCCTCAGTGCCACATAAAAATAAATAAAATAAAGGCATTCTGTTCGTCCACAACTAAAAAGAATTTTTAAAAAGTAAATGGAAGCAATATAAATGTTTTCCAGTTGCAAATCTCCATTTATTTCTTCAGCTTTAGGTAAGGAAGTTGATGAATTAAGAATTAGTGTAACATTCCTGCATAAATGCATTTAGGTACTCCCTACTACCTACTGTGAAAAAAACTTGTTTAAGAATGCAGGAATCTTGTTAATTTGCCCTCACAGCAGGCATTATAGGTAAAACTTTTCACTTGCTGTTGATCACAACCTGTTTAGAAGAGGTTATTTAGATACTTTTTTCAGAAACTGAGAGCTTGTGAGCTGTGTTCCAGTACAACTACTCAAGAACTCCCAAGAATTTGTAGGTTCA
This sequence comes from Callospermophilus lateralis, assembly GCF_048772815.1. Lineage (NCBI taxonomy): Eukaryota > Metazoa > Chordata > Mammalia > Rodentia > Sciuridae > Callospermophilus > Callospermophilus lateralis. The sequence goes on along the minus strand of NC_135312.1, from coordinate 82,056,216 downwards.
ATAAAACTTTTTTCATGAATGTTATAAAAAGTTGAACAATTGTTACATGTATTTTAAGTCATAAATGATGATGTACAGGTGAGTGAAAATAAACTTCCATCAAATACTGTTTTTCTTTTCCTTTTAATTTTATTTCTCATTTCTTATAATAATTGCTCCCAGACTGTTTGGTGGAGGTTGGGGGGCACCTTTGTACATTCCATTCCACAAATATATATCACTGAATATAAAATGATAAGAAAAGTAATGTATTTTTAATAGCCTCTTTGTTTTAGAAGAAATGTTTGACATGGGATACTTAGTCTCTGTGATGGTATTTTCATATAATATATTTGATAACCCTTTGAATACTTTTCAGATTTATTTTGAAACATCTTAAATTATTGATTTTAAATTCCAATGCAGGATACCTTGGCTGCAATCTCAGAAGTTGTTTATGTTGATTTGTTAGAAGGAGATACAGAATGCCATGTCAGATTTAAAACTCCTGAGGATGCTCAAGCAGTTATGAATGCATATACTGAAATTAAAAAAAAGCACTGCTGGAAACTCGAGGTCCTTTCTGGTAAAACTTAATAATTTTTAACAATAATTATTATGGGTAATTCTTTTATATTTTTCTAGTTTTTCTAGTAGAACTAGTATTTTTTTTCCAACTGCTTTAGGTCTGTTGATTTAGATTTTGTTTTTTTATATGTCCTTATATTCAGTGCTCAATTATTGTTTTGTTTTTAAGGTGATCACGAACAGAGGTATTGGCAGAAGATTTTGGTAGATAGACAGGCCAAACTTAACCAGCCTCGGGAAAAGAAAAGAGGCACTGAGAAGGTAATCAGTTCATTTTTATGTCTTATGTGCTAAACTTTTTTTGGAGGTTGAATATCTTCTTTAAGTCACTAATAGATGACTATAAAATAAGTTTTGCTTTGCTATTGAATAACAAAGGTTTTCCCCAGTGTTGTGTTTTTTAGAGCAGTAGGAAATGCTCATTTCTCTTTTTTTGAAACATAGGAAATTGGAATCAGAATTGTTTCGTCTACAAGGGTACATAACTTCAGAGCTTTTTTTGTTTTGTTTTTTGTTAAATTTACACAATTTTGATTTGGGCTGATGTGTTTGTATTCTGGTGGTAAGTGATTGTAGAAAGATTGTCTTGATGGTAGAAACCATAATTTATTTAGAGTGTAACTTATAAAGACACTTGATTCACAGATAAGATTGAGAGATGTCATACAATATGTTCTCTAGCAGTGGTAAGTTTTATTTCTTTTCCTCTAGTATAGTCAGCAAGTGTACTAGCGAGCTTAAATATTTTATGCAAGCTTTTTTTTTCAATGTTTTCGTGAGAATTAGAAAGATTTTGATAGTGTATAAAATATTTTGTTCCATCAATCTGTGAAGCTTATACTTTGAAAACAAATAATAATAAAATTTTAGGAAAACTTAAAAAGATGTACATCCTCTTAGTTTGATGAACACTTTGAAAATTATACTTCACATATTCTCAGCTTGCTAATTTGGGGTTATATTTATACATATTATTTATTTATACTTAAAAATTGAGTGTTTTTCACCACCCTTTCCATTGCCTGACATTTCTTTGAATTTATGATGATTTATGGGGAGGTTGCCTGCTGGTCTTCCTTTGTTTACTTGAATGTTGGCCTGCCTTATTGAGATGGGGAGGACTTCCCCTTCCTCCCTTCCTAAAGACTCTTTCAGGTGTTAATTTCAGAGCCCATTTGTGATTGTTTAAATGTTAAAATTATTATTCTAGAGCTCACACCTGAAATCTGGTTCAGTTTGTTAACTAATACTAATTCTTCTAATTAGTGCAAAAGTTATTTAAATTGTAGATATTTTGAAAACTAGGAAATAATAATTATTTCTTTTTTTTGTTTTAGAAATTTAGAAAGGTTTTTTCCCTTTGGAAATTTAAGGCAATGTTGCATTCTTTTAATTGATGGTACAAGCATGAGTAGCAAACTCCCCTGCTTTCGTGAGCCTTACAAATGTATAGTATAGGTGGATTAACTTTACAACAAATGGTGTTCTGTGGGCAGTTCTGTCCACAAACATAACCTTAATCAGAGACCTTAGGAAAGTGGGCCAGCAAGTCAGAAGCATTTAGCAGTGTATCTTTCCAAGCAGGAGTAATGAGAATTAAGTGCTTAGAAAAAATTAGGTGAATGTTGGTGATTACGCCAAAAGTATGACATATGTTAGTAAGTTATTTAACAAGACAGCCCAGTTTTCCCATGTAGTATTTAGTCCATCCTTGAGTGATTGGAGAAAAAAAAAATAGTAATAAATTCTGGTTATTAGTTTTTGTGTTGTGGTATAGAACCAATACTGGAAACAATCTCCTGTGCCCTGTTCAGTTTATACAGAATTAAATGGGAAAAAATTAATTTATGTTATTTTCTACATGTAGTTTTATGTATAAAAATCAGATACTAATAAATTAATGAGTTCTCACAGAAGATCAGAAAGTTCTCCCCACCAGGGTATCACTTATTTTTTTCTATCTCAAATCTTTTGTTCTGCTATTCTGAGGATTGAACCCAGAGCACTCTCTCATACTATTGCAAGCACTCTACCACTGAAATACATTCCCAGCCTTTTTTTTTCACTTATATTTATTTATTTATTTTTGAAATGGGGTCTTGCTGAGTTGCTGAGCACTATGATGCAAGCTACACCCCTGGCCTCCTTTGTTGTCTTTAAAAAATATCCAAGAATATGGGCTGGGGTTGTAGCTCAGTTGTAGAGCCCTTGCCTTGCACATGTGAGGCCCTGGGTTCGAAGTACTACATAAAAATAAAGATGTTGTGTTGTGTCCATCTACAAGTAAGAAAATTTAAAAAAAAATTATCCAAGAATGTAACATAACTTATTAATAGAGCATTTAGATACCAAGTGCGTGGCACATGCCTATAATCCTAGCAGCTCCAGAGGCTGAGGCAGGAGTTTAAAGAAAAGGCAAGGCACTAAGCAACTCAGTGAGACCCTGTCTCCAAATAAAATACAATACAAAATATGGCTGGGCATGTAGCTCAGTGTTGGAGTACCCTTGAGTTCAATCTCAGTACCTTGTACCAAGAGTACAACAGTTGAGTTAAATTAAGAACTAGCATTAGGTAATGTCTTAGTAATTATCCAAGTCCAAGGGGATATGAAACAACAAATATAGGTCCTGAAGATTCCTAAGAATTTCTAATGTGTGGGTTGGGTATTTAGCTCAGTGGAAGAGGGCTTGCCTAGCATGCACAAGGCCCCGAGTTTGGTCCTGGCCTCTGAAAAAAAATTACCAGTATGGAGTAGCTGTTCTTAATTAAAAGATTTTAGCAATGTATAGCTTTAGTGGGGGAAGGTAGTAGTTCAAAGATTTAATATCTATTATACTTAATGAACCATAATCTTAGCAATTTTCTTTCTGATTGATTTGACCTAAGCATAATTATCTAATTATTGTTTTAAAAAAAATTTTTTTTAAACTTAAGAGTTGTGAAATATCAAATACATTCTGATTTCTGATTTCTTTCTCCATAGTTAATCACCAAAGCTGAAAAGATCAGACTGGCAAAGACTCAACAAGCAAGTAAACACATTAGATTTTCTGAATATGATTGAAAAAATTAAAGTTCACCTCTTAATTTCACTGGATACTTAAGTGATTCTGGGAAAATCCATTTTTATTATGGTAGTACTATATAATGAATGTATTTCTAAAATCTGCATTTAATTAAAAAACTTTGTTCCTTATATTGTGTAAATAAGCTTTTTTTTTCCCCTAGACAGAAATGCACTATATGCCACAATTTATCATTAAATGCTTTATTTGTTGAAATTACATAAGTCAACCTCAACTGGTTTCATAAATAAATGTTTGGGACATTATTGTTAATTGCTTTTATTTACAAAACAAATACATACTTGCAAAAATAAAAATAAAAGTACCTGAATATAAAGTTCAGAAAAAATATTGAGTTTGTTTTTCATAATTATGTGCTTAATTTGATAAACAAAATAAAATATTCCAGGCTTTTCGTTTTGACTAAACAAAGTAAAAGGTACCAGGTGATAGGGGGAAATATCTAGGAATCAACCTTAGACACAACTGAGGTCTGTCATTTTCTTAATCTCAGTCAATTTAGAATTTTCTCATTTTCTCTTGAAGTAGAGTAAAATTGGGGCTGAGGATGGAGGTCAGTGGTAGAGTGCTTGCTCACATGCAGAAGATCCCTACAAGTTTGATCCCCAGCACCAAAAGGTTGAGTCAAAATTCTGGGGGCTTATGCATTATTGCTTTGAGGGAACCCTCAAGTCACTGAGAAGGCCACCATTCAAAATAGTTCTGAATCAGGAGTTCATTTCCAGTGTGAGTGTGTGATTGATATATATACACACACACACACAATAAATGAAATAAATGTCACTTGTGCCAGGCACAGTGGTGCACGCCTGTAATCCCAGCACTGGGAAGCTGAGGAAGGGGGATCGTGAGTAATTTATAGAGGCTGCAAGCAACTTATGGAGATCCTAACCACATCCCCAGCCCTATTTTGTATTTTATTTAGAGACAGGGTCTCACTGAGTTGTTTAAGCACCTCATTTTTTAATGAGGCTGCCTTTAAACTCTCCATCCTCCTGCCTCAGCCTCCCCATCTGGGATTATAGGCATGGGCCACTGTACCTAGCTAGACCAGATCTCTAAATAAAAAAGAAAGAAAGAGCTAGAATGTGGCTCTGTGGTTAAGGTGCCCCAGAGTTTAATCCCTACTATTAAAAAAAAAGTTTCCATTGTTCCTGCAGTTGGCTTTTTTTTTTTTTTTTTAATTGGGGATTGATCCCAGAGGTGCTTTGTGACTGAGCTACATTCCCAGCCCTCTTTTAATTTTATTTTTTATGTTGAGACGGGGTCTCAATAAATTGCTGAGACTGTCCTCAAACCTGGGAACTTCTTGCCTCACCTTCCCAAGTCACTGGGATTACAGATGTACACCATCACACCTGGCTCTCATGGCTTTTTTTTTTTTTTTTTTTTTGGTACTGAGGATTGAATTCAGAGGTGCTTCACCAATGAGCTACATTCTCAGTTCTTTTTGTTTTTTATTTTGGGACAGAGTCTCATTAAGTCTTTCTTTTTTGGGAGAAGGGGATGTGAAAGGGTTCTGGGGATTGAATTTAGGAACACTCACCACTGAGCTACATTACCAGCCCTATTTTGTATTCTATTTAGAGACAGGGTCTCACTGAATTGCTTAGCATCTCGCTGTTGCTGAGGCTGGCTTTAAACTCGCAATCCTCCTGGTCTCAGCCTCCAAGCTGCTGCTATTACAGAGGTGCTCCACCGTGCCTGATTTTGTTAAATTTCTTAGAGTCTCACTAAGTTGCAGAGGCTGGCCTTGCTATCTTGAGCCTCAGCCATTCCATTTGCTGCCATTACAGGCATGCACTACCATCCCAGGCCCTCATACCGCTTCTGGGCCATGCTCAGGACCCAAAAATAACTTGGGACCTTTTGTGATGTGGTGTAATTTACTGGGCTCATGGTGATTATTGATTCATTTATTTTTATTTTCACCTGTCATTCAGAGTAGGAATGGTTTTATACAGAACCCAGGAACATATTTAAAGAATGAAGTATGTGCCACCATGGTGGTGTACACCTGTAATCCCAGTGGCTCCGGAGGCTGAAACAGGAGTTCAAAGCCAGCCTCAGCAATGGTGAGGCACTAAGCAACTAGGTGAGACCTTGTCTCTACATAAAATACAAAACAGGGCTGGGGATGTGGCTTAGTGGTCAAGTGCCCCTGAGTTCAATCCCCAGTACCAAAAAAAAAAATGAATGAAGTATGTAAGAGCAAGTGAAAAAGAAATCTTGTTACGAATCTTTTGGTTGCAACAAGTAGAAACCAAAGGCTGGGGGTGTGGCTCCCTGGTAGAGCACTTGCCTTAACAAGTGTGAGGCACTGGGTTCGATTCTCAGCACTGCATATAAATAAAGTCCATTGAGAACTAAAAAAAAAAAAAGTAGAAACCAAAACTAGATGAAGCAAAGGAAAAAAAATATCCTGAGAATACTAGGGAGGCAGATGAAATATAAGGGAGAACGATATCAATAATAAACCTCTCTATTTCAAACTATTTCACAAAGAAAGCAACCTTTTTTAAAGAGACCAAAGGTTAATTCAGCATCTACCCCACCAATACTTTTATAAATGTAAAGATAAGAAAATAGTTTAGGAGCCCAGGCTGCTGTAGATCTCTCAATAGTAAGAGTTGCTAAAGAGGCCACCTCGAGTTTCTGAGCAGTTGAGTTATCGCAGTGTTCTCCAAACTCAAAAACTCGGTTTAAAATTCCTAAATTCCAGTCAGGTGCAATAGCACATGCCTGTAATCTCAGCAACTTGGGAGGCTAAAGCAGAAGGATCGCAAATTCAAAGCCAGCTTCAGCAACCTAGTGAGGCCCTAAATAATTTAGCAAGACCTGTCTCAAAATAAAAAAGAGTTAGACATATAACTCAGTGGTTAAGGGCCCCTGCGTTCAATCCCCAGTACGGAAAAAAGAAAAACAGGACAGAATCTGAAGGATCAGGCCTGGGGCCCGGAGAATGATCAATGTGGCAACAAAAACAGGCAGGGTCTCTGAGTACCCTTAACAGGACTACAGATTTTTGAATTTTTTTTTTTTTCTTTTTTTGTGTTGTTGGGGTTCAGCGCCTTGTGCATGTGAGGCAAGCACTCTACCAAGTGAGCTATATCCCTAGCCCCTTGAGTAATTTTTTTAAAGGAGAGCAAAGGTTAACTCAGCATCTACTCCACTAATACTTTTATACATGTAGAGATAAGAAAAGAGCATATGTTGATCCCCAGTGCAGCAAAAAAAGAAAGAAAGAATGTTAAAGGGAAAAAATAGGTCAGTTTCAGAACAGCATGAACAATCTCAGCAGCTGAAGAAGGCTGGTTTAAAAAAAGGTAGGAAAAGACAATGGGATAGGAGGAAGTATCAATCTATAGACACTATCATGATATCATACAACAGACTCAGGAATTTGCCCCTAGGCCATTGAAGGTCTTAACCCTGGGAACAATATCTTAAAATTTCAGTCTAATAAAACCAGCATTAAAATATCACTATTTTTTTTTAAGAGAGAAACAGAGAGAGAGAATTTTAATATTTATTTATTTAGTTTTCAGTGGACACAACATCGTTGTTTGTATGTGGTGCTGAGGATCGAACCTGGGCCGCACGCATGCCAGGCGAGCGTGCTACCGCTTGAGCCACATCCCCAGCCCCAAAATATCACTATTTAAAGGAAGAAACAGGTATCAGTAAAGCGAGATTGGAAAGCCACTAGAGGTCTGGGTATATAGGTCTGTGGTAGAATACCTGCCTAGGATGTATAAGGTCCTGGGTTAGATCTCTAGCACCAAAAAAAAAAAAGCCACTTGGATAATTCAGTCATGAAAAAATAGATTTCTAGTAAATATACCAATAGATAAGAATACCTGGGGCTGGGTTGGGGTTGTAGCTCAGAAGTAGAGTACTTGCCTAGCATGCGTGAGGCACTGGATTCATCTATCCTCAGCATCACATAAAAATAAAGTAAAGGTATTGTGTCCACCTACAAATAAATAAAATGTTAAAAAAAAAAATAAATGTTAAAAAAAAAAAAAAAGAATTTACCTTAATGAGTTATTCTCACTCCAGGGGTGTACATAGATACAGTATAGCTCACAAACAGTGAATCACTTTCTGTGGTCCCACTATTACCAGAACCCAAAGAAAGAAATAAGGGTTAAAGCTGCACATGGTGGTGTGATGTCTGTAGTTCCAGCTACAGGTTGAGACAGGAGGATTATTTAAACCAAGAAATGGACACTAGCCTAGGCAACATAGTGAGACCCTGTCTCAAATAAAGGGGGGTAGAGTGTTATATATGTGTGTTCAAATGTTTGTGCATGAGAAATTTTACTTTTATAAAATGTATATTTATGTAAAAATGTTCAGTGAGGCTAGGAAAGTTGTTCAGTAGTATAGAGATTGCCTAGAATGTGCAAGGCCCTGGGTTAAATCCCCAACACCACAAAAACAAGTAAAATTATATATAGTATTCCATTGCATGTGAGTTGTATATAAATGTGTGTGTGTGTGTGTATAATGTGTTTGTATATTTACAAACATGAGTATCGAAAAACATTGATTTTTATGTACACCATTCACTGTGATACTGTGATATGTTTATTTCCTTTTTGTTTTGTTTTGTTTTGTTTTTGGTGGGGGAGTAAGGTGAAATTCTAGAGATGGAACTCAGGGCCTTGCACATGATAGGCAAGTGTTCTACCACTGAACTATACCACAACCTCCTATGATATTTTTCTATTTAATTATTTCTATTTAAATATTGATTATAATCCATGTTTTGGAAAAAAATACTATCTCAAACCAGCATTAAAATATCATTATTTAAAGGAAGAAACATACAAATAATGGCATTGCCAGGAATAACAGTCACATTCAACAAATCAATAATTTCCAACAAAAGAGAGAAAAGGAGGAAAGTTCCAAAGAAAAGGAAAAGAATGTTGGGAATGCAAGGCCTGAGTGGAAGAACTAGCAAGCCTTGATGACTGATCAGATCAAATGCTAATGAGTAGAAGCTATTTGTGAGATTTTGGGCTACATGGTAAAAAGTGGCAGTTGATTAAAAAGTGGAAGGAAAGAAGGAAGAAAAAATGGTGGAGGAATGCTGACTTTCAGGAGGTGGGCAGCTGGTGGTTTTGGGGTATGGTGTAAGCTCTTTGATGGACATAGTTTTGGAAGGGAGTTTTAAATGGAAATATTCTACATGTTAGCAGACCTATAGGAAATCAATCTAATAATGTTGAGAGCCAAGTACAAAGACGGTTCTCCCCTAAAGCCTGCACTTTTGAAACAGTTCTCTGGAGAAGGGAGTATAAGATTATATGTGTCATTTACTTATTTGTAACAATTTTATGTATTTAGTTATTTAAATATGCGAAAGTACAGAGCTTAAACTCAAAAAAGTATTCTTACTGATCACTCTATATTAAAGTATTTAAGAACTACAGAAAAATGATTGCAGTAACAACTATATTTTCCATTTTGTTACTGAAATAGAACATACATAGAAAACAGTTCATAAAAATTTAGTAGCCATCTGTCAAACTTTACATAAGGAGCATACCTAACTCTCAAATCAAGAAACAGAATATTATCAGCAATCCCCTTAGGAAACCCTGCTATCTCCTGCAAGGAAGGACCATCAAAATAGACTAGTTGCATCTCATTTGGGCTTTACATAAATAGAATTGTACATTTAGATGTTCTTGTATGTCACTGATTTGCCCATTCCTGGATTCCTTCTAAAAGAAAAAAGAAATCATAAAAAAAAAACCTGATTATTTTATATTATGGTACATTAATTCAATGGAATTATCCGCAGTGGTTAAGGATCAAGTAAAGAAAAGATGTTACAAATCAGTGTATACAATATCAGCACATAGGGTAAACTGTTAGATGGACTATATATATTAAAATCACCCTTAGGACTGGGAGTGTAGCTAAGTGGAGTGTGTGTTAGCATGCACAAGGTCTTAGGTTCATTCCTGAGCACAAAAAAAAGGAAAAGAAAAACATCTCCCTTAAAGAGCATAAACATATGTGCTGGTATAGACATTAAATACATTTCAGTATAATGTACAGGAAATTAACAGTTTTTTTTCCCTTTGGCAAAAAAACAAGCAAGGACAAAGGCTTTATATTAATAAACATGCATTAGTTTTATTCAATAAATTTTTAAAAGATTTAAAAGATTGAGAAATTATTGAAGTACAGTCTTTATGTTTAATATGAGAGTTCACATTCACAGCTATGCAGTAAGACATTGGTCCTTGAACCTACAGTGTTCAAATTGAAATTTTCTTTCTTTCTTTTTTTTTTTTTTGAAAGAGAATTTTTTTTAATATTTATTTTTCAGTTTTCGGTGGACACAGCATCTTTATTTTATTTTTATGTGGTGCTGAGGATCAAACCCAGCGCCCCGTGCATGCCAGACAAGCACCTTACCGCTTGAGCCACATCCCCAGCCCTCAAATTGAAATTTTCTTGAACATTCTAGGAGGAATTGGTGACCCACTAAAATTGTTTTAAGCTTTGAATCGGGCCATTTTCACAGTCATCAGTTTCAAGCTTCTACAATAAACTTGACTGATAATTAGTATGCATATCTATTACTCAGGAAATCCAATTTTTTTTTTTTTTCAAAAAAAGAATGAAAAAAACAAGCAGAAAAGAATGGGAGCTTTAGCTGCATTACTAAGGAAACCAATTCTATTTGCTCAGTTGCTAGACTTAAAAAAAATTTTTTTTTGATAAATACAAAGAAAAAAAGATTAAATAAAAGAATAAAGGTACATGTTAAAAATCTCAAGTTCTTTTCCTTCTTTTTTTTTTTTTTTTGTTGTTGTTGTTTTGTTTTTGGTACTGGGGATTGAAACCAGGGGCATTTAACCACTGAGCCTCATTCCAAGTCCTTTTTTTATATTTTATTTAGAGACGGTCTCACTGAGTTGCTTCTGGCCTCACAAAATTGCTAAGGCTAACTTTGAATTCTTGATCCTCCTGCCTCAGTCTCCCAAGCCTCTGGGATTACAGGCATGTGGCACCTTGCTGGACTAAAATTATCTCAAGTTCTAATAAAATCATACAAATAAAATAATCCTAAATTTTAGTTAAAAATTATATCTTTTATTATTATATTTCACTTACATAAATAACCACAAATTCATTGTGGGGGAAAAAATCAGAAAATACAGAGGAACAAAAAAGGAAATTAACAAAAATTTTATACATGCTATTACACTGTTTCATGACTTCCTTTGTTTGCTGCATAGTACTATACTGTAAAGACTTTTAGTCTGGGTGCAGTGTCACACACCTGCAATCTCAGTGACTTGGGAAGCTGAGGCTGAGGTAGGAGAACCTCAAGTTTGAGGCCATCCTCAGCAACTTAGCAAGGCCCTAAGGACTTAGGGAAAACCAGTTGAAGTAAAACAAAAAAGGGCTGGAATGTGGCTCAGTAGTTAAGCAACCCTGCATTGGATCCATGGTACCAAAACAACAAACAAAACAAACTGATTTTTCTTTCAAGTGAAGAAAAGATGTTACAAATCAGTGTATACAGTATCAGCACATAGGGTAAACTGTTAGATGGACTATATATATTAAAATCACCCTCAGGACTGGGAGTGTAGCTAAGTGGAGTGTGTGGACATGCTAAGTGGACCTTAGCATGCACAAGGTCCTAGGTTCAATCCTGAGCACAAACACATTATACCCAAGTTAGTTTTTTTTGTTGTTGTTTGTTTATGTTTTATTTTTAGTTTTGGATGACACAATACCTTTATTTTATTTATTTTTATATGGTTCTGAGGATTGAACCCAGTGCCTCACACATGCTAGGCAAGTGCTCTACCATTGAGCTACAACCCCAGCCCCCAAGTCAGGTTTTTAATTTGTAGAATAGAGATAATAATATCTGCCATATTGCACATATTTGGCAGATGGCAATCATTCATCAACTGTTCATCTGTCTGTCTTTAAAATAGCACTGGTATTTTTAATAACCATTTAGTATGCTATCATCATACTTATTTTTGTGGTGCTAGGGATTAATTCTATGGACTAGAACATGCTAGGCAAGCACTCTACCAATAAGCTATAATACCCAGGCCCATAATTTTTGTTTTGTTTTGTTTTGTTCGGAGAATTAAACCTAGGGGCTCTTTACCACTGAGTCACATCCCCTCACCCCCTGTCCTTTTTATTTTTTATTTGGAGACAGAGACTCAATAAGTCACTGAGGCTAGCCTTGGACTTGCAATCCTCCTGCTTCAGCCTCCCGAGTTGCTGGGATAACAGGCATGCAGCACAATGCCTGTTCAGTCTTATGATTTTTTTTTTTTAAAATATATATACATATGTATAAATATATTTTAGTTGCTGATGGACCTTTATTTTGTTTACTCACACATGCCAGGCAAGTGCTCTACCACCGAGCCACAGCCCCAGCCTCCAGTCTTGTGATTTTAATTAATCCGTTACTGCTTGACATTTTATTTTCTATTTATTATTGTTTTTAATGTGATATTTTACTTTTTTTTTTTTTTTGTAGTTGTAGATGAATAGCATGCTTTTATTTTGTTTGTTTATATGTGGTGCTAAGGATCAAACCCAGTGCTCTGCAACTGAGCTACAGCCCCAGCCCTCACTTTTTTTTTTTTTTTTAAATACTGAGAAATGAAGCTAGGGGTGCTCTACCACTGAGCTCATCCTTAGTCCTGTTTATTTTTTATCTTGATGCAGGGTTTTGCTAAGTTGCCAAGTCTGGACTCTACTTTACAATCTTCCTTTCTCAGTGTCCTAAATTTCTGGGATCATAGTTGTGCACCACTGCACCCAGTTTATTTTATTTTATTTTATTTTTTTTATTTTGGTACTGAGGATTTAACCCAGGGGACCTTTACAACGGAGGTGTATCTCCAGTCTTTTTAGTTTTTTATTTCGAGCTCTTACCCTGATCTTTCAGGAGGACTACTTTTATTGCCGATTTGACTGAATGGCTGATGAGATGACATCTCTATCCTATAATGAAATGATCTGATCATGTCTTACTCCTTCCACTTTAAAGAACTATTGGCGGTAGAGCGCTAGCCTAGCACAAGCACGGCCCTGGGTTCAATTCTTGCTACCCTCCATAAAAATAAATGAATAAAATCAAAGTATTGTGTCCAACTACAACTAAAAAATAAATATTAAATTTAAAACAATTAAAAAATAATAATAAAGAACTATACTTCCACCTTCAAAATGAAATTGGAAAAACCGGAAGAAACACCTTATTGGTGATTTCCAAGGCACTGTCCTTTTCCCTTGCTTTGAATATGCCTGCCATGATTCTGAGCACCAGTTGACCTGTACTCTCTGTGACATGGACTCACAAACATGCTGTTTCTCCCAATTGTGTGTTCAGTGATCTCATTAAAAATGCTGCCTTTCTAAGAATTAGCAGTCTGTACACTTCTGTTCACATCCTGCCATTCACTTTCATTTCCCATTAATCCTACCCAGAATTCTAGTCCTCAGATCTGTTCTCTGCTTCTATGGACATATCTTTGTTTGCATGGATCTGACTTTAGTCTCTATTTTTATCTTTGTTTATTAGAAACAGTCCCTGTTCCTTCATTGGAAACCAATACACATAAAAATCATGTGAAAAAATGTCCATCTTCAAGCCCCAAGTCACTCTCAAATCTAATGATCATACTCCGGGAAGAATGTAGAAAATGAAGGGTCAGAGAAACGCATACTCCCATTTCCCAATTAAGTAGTCTTTCTCATACCAATTCAGTTATCATACTCCTTCTTTCCCTCCACTTCCTTTCTTTTCTTTTCTTCTTTTTCTCCATTACTTTTTGAAGCTTGTAAGGTTTGCTATTTAAAGTAAATTTAACCAGAAGCAGTGATACATGCCTATAATTCCAGCAATTCAGGAGGCAGAGACAGGAGGATTGCAAATTGGAGGCCAGCCTCGGCAACTTGGCAGACCCACAAAATAAAAAATAAAAAGGGGGCTTGCTGCAATCTGGCTGGGCACAATTCAGGAGCCACTTGTCAAAAGAAACTAACTTTATTTTTAGAACCACACAAGCCAAACAAAACAGCTCCTCAGGAAAAAACCCTCAGAGCCCAACTGCCACCACCGGCTTCCCACAAGCCACACTCCCCAACCACCAGCCTCCACACCTCCCACAATCCTCTTCCTCTTGAGGCCGATTGGCTGGGTCGCATGGGTGGAGCCAAAAAATCCCCCAATGAGCAGCCCCGTGGCCTGAAAGGGCAGGGAAACAGCCCAATGAGCTTCACCGCAGAGGAGTCAATCAGCTAGATGTTGCTGGGGCCACTGTGAGCCAATCATCAACTGGCAGTCTGAAAGTTTGCTGGGGCTCCTTCAGGCTGTGGCTCTCAACAGGGGCTGGAGATGCAGCTCAGTATTTAAGCATCCCTGGGTTCAAGCACTGATACCAAAAAAAAATTTTTTTTAAATAAAGTAAATGTGCACATTTTATGGCTCCACCCATAGTTGATAAGCCCACAGGACAAGAAGAAGAATTGGAATAATTGGAACAGAGAAGAATATGTAAAATGTATACACATCCTAGGAAGGTAGTTACCTAATGATTTTCTTTGGTTTTACCAAGTATAAAACCTTCCTACTTCTTTTATCACCATTCCAATTACTTACTCTCCCAAACCTCAGTCCTCATTTCTCAATACTTAACAGTTTGAGCCAAAAAGTTAGTGCTGACCCTTAAACATCCTGAGCTAAATCCATGGGTTCCTTTTCAATACTTCAATCTCCCTAGCTATTAGAGCCCTTGGCAGTTTTGGAAAGGTTTTACTTTGAAATTACTTCCTTGGCTCTCAACACTTGGCAAAATTCCTGCACTGATTAACTATCCATCAGGTCTGCTCTTGATTTAACTTCACCATGGTATCCCTGAGTTATGTGGACCCGGAGTGAACAATTATAGCTAATTATAGATGGCTTCTTATGAATGTCAAAGACAAAACTTGAAAAAGCAGAACTCAGGGTTAGTAGTGGATAGTATACTATCACATTTCCTCTTTTATTTGCTATCTTTGGCATATTTTAAATCTCGTGATTTTTCAAAATATATTTCAGCTTTGTTACTGCTTTAGTTAAAGACAATGCAATGTAAATATAAACACTGTCATCTTAATGAAACTGATAGCATCTGCCAAAATATACAACAAGCAAGGATTTCACTGATGTGACTGGGGTTGAGTGATGCATGCTTTACAGCCCAGAGCCAGTGGAATGGGTTCAGAAACGTCGTTCAAAACTTGCTTTACAGGAAGTTAGGATTTGGCTGAGAAAACCTAAACTGTAGCAGTACACAGCAATATACCTGTAATCCCAGCAATTTGGGAGACTGAGGCAAGATGATTGCAAGTACCAGGTGAGCCTCTGCAATTTAGTTAGACCCTGTGTCAAAATAAAAATTAAAAAACAAATTAATAACCAGAACCACTACTTTTGTATGATAGAACTTGGTATGTCAAGGGTTATTTTCTAGCAAAAATAATTAATTTACACTGGAATTTTTTCACACTATGATGTTGGCACAAATAAATCAGAGTTGTTAAAGCACATTAAGAATACAAACAAGCAGCCCAGTGGTAGCAAAGGTGTGTAAGCCCAGCTACTGGGGAGGCAGTCCAGAGAATGGCCAAGTTTCAGGCCAGCCTGGGCAATTTAGCAAGACTCTAATCCCCATGGCTGGGGAGGCTGAGGCAGGAGGATCATGTGTTCAAAGCCAGCCTCAGCAAGGGCAAGGCGCTAAGCAACTCAGTGAGACCCTGTGTCTAAATAAAATATAAAAGAGGGCTGGGGATGTGGCTCAGTGGTCAAGTGCCCCTGAGTTCAACCCCTGGTAGCAAGAAAATAAATAAACAAAATAAAAAAAAAAATACTTAGGAAGGTGGCTCAGTGGTAAAGCACCCCTGTGTTCAGTCCCTAGTAGAGAGGGAGAAAAAGTAATACCAGCAATAGAAAAAAATATATATATATATATATAACAGTGCAAATAATTATTATTATCTTGTTTATAAAAATTCCTGATGTAAGGGAGACCTATAGAGCAGAGGAAAGGAACCAGGAGAAGGGAGAAGAGGAGGGAAAAGAGAAGTACTGGGGAATAAAATTACGTGCATGTATAAATATGTTACAACGAATCCCACTAGCGTGTAATTATAATTCACCAGTAATTTTTTTAAAATTCTGCTTTAAATGCTGTATTTTGCCATCAACTATTATTCCATAGGATACCTAGTTTATGGCATCACATTTGTGACTATATTAAGATTCCCTGTTTACTGGTTGCTTTTATCTCTCAAGATTAGTGATCCAGGGCCACTGTCAACTCTCCCAACTCATTTTTGGTATTCCCTAACATGACCTTCTTCTTGAGCCAAGTTAGTTGGCAAACAGCACCTGGCACATGACTTGCCAGTTCCTCTTTTTCGGTCCTTGGTAAGGCCATTCTCTAAACCTGGAGTGGCTTGCCTACTCCCTGCCAATCTGTATCCATCCTTTCTTCTCACACTTAATTTTCTTTAGGGGGTCCATCCCATTCTGATCACTTCTTTACTTCATATTCTCTAATCACTTCAGCTCTGTAGGGCTTCCTTATGTGAACCTCTTAATTCACTTAAATTATTTTCAAGGAATAAAGTCTCTACAGAAATAGGAACTAATCCTTTCTTTCTTTATTGTTTGAGCTACTTTAGTGTAGGGTGGCACTCAATGCTCTTCTCAAAAGGAGAGTCAAAAGTTAATACCACTGCTTGTCATAAAAATCAGTATTTAGCCAGGCACAGTGACACACACCAATCGCAGAGATTTGGGAGACCAAGGCAAGAGGATTGTAAATTTAAGGCCAGCCTCATCTATATAATGAGATTCTCACCTCAAAATAACAAGTGTAAAGGACTAGGGATTGAGCTCAGTTGTAGAACAGCCCTGGGTTCAGTCCTCTGTACTGCAAAACAATAAAACAGGAAACAAAAATCAAACAAATGTAGTTTTTAAAAAGAGATTGGGTGCATGCCATGGTGCATGCCTGTAATCCCAGGGGCTCGGGAGGCTGAAGCAGGAGGATTTGGAGTTCAAAGCCAGACTTAGCAATTTAGCAAGGCCCTAAGCAATGTAGTAAGAACCTGCCTCTAAATAAATTATTAAAAAGGGTTGGGGGATTGGGAGAAGACTGGGGATTTGGGTCAGCAGTCAAGCATCTCTGGGTTCAATACCAAAAAATAAAAAAATAAAATAAGAATATAAACAGCAAAACAGCAGCTCAGCAGTAGCTGTACTATTTATGTGTGTGTGTGTGTGTGTGTGTGTGTGTGTGTCTGTCTGTCTGTGTGCGCACCCGCACGCGCGTGCACTTTAATTTGTGTTGCTGGTTGAGACTGGCTTTGAACTCTAGATCCTCCTGTCTCAGGCTCCCAAACTACTGGGATTATACCTGTGTACCACTACACCTGGCTGCTGTGTGTGTGTGTGTGTGTGTGTGTGTGTGTGTGTGTATGTGTGTATTTTTTAGTTGTTGATGGAGGTTTATTTTATTTATTTATTTATATGCAGTGCTGAGAATCAAACCCAGTGCCTAACACATGCTAGGCAAGTGCTCTATGACTGAGCCACAACCCCACCCCTGTGTGTATTTTTAACGTGCTTTAACAACTCTGACTTATTTGTACTAGAGTCATACCATGAAAGAATTCCAGTGTAAATTATTTTTGCTAGAAAAAATCCTTGACACACCAAGTTCTATATATATATATTAGGGTTTGGGTTTTTTTGGATTGTACCCAGGGGTGCTCTGCCACTGGGATACATCCCAGTTCTTTTTTAAGACAGGGTATCACTAAATGGCAGAAGCTGGCCTCCTGCCTCAACCTCCCAAGTTGAGGTTGGGATTCATTTCAATCCTGTAAAATATCTATTACTTGGTACAATGTAAATGGTTTGTTTTTTTATTCATCTATTTATTTTTTGTACCATGTATTGAACGCAGGGGCACTCAACCATGGAGCTACATCTCCAGGCCTTTTTAATGTTTTATTTTGAGGCAGGGTCTCGCTAAATCCTTAGGGCTCACTAAGTTGCTGAGGCTGGCTTTGAACTTACATTCTTCCTGCTTCAGCCTCCTGAACCACTGGGATTGCAGGTGTGTGCCATAGCACCCCAGCTGTAAATAGTTAATTTAATGATTAATTTTTTTTCCTATAAGTTTGTTGCACTATAATAAAAAAAACAATACATCAGAGATGAGTGACAAAAAAAGTTGAGTGTTCTGGTTCTTGGGTATATTGTATAGGAATGTGCTCCTTCTTCTTGTAAGGCCACAAGAACTGATGAAGCACCTACTTAGCACAGGGCACTGAAGGTAGTACTTCATCACCAGATGATGATTCCAATGTTCATCAGTATTGGAGAACCACTGCACTGCAGCATAGGATCCTCTAGCTCCGTGGTTTTCAATTCTGGTGAGCATTGAATGACCTGGAAGGCTTGTTTAGCTTGCTGGTTTCTACCTGAAGAGTTTTAGATTTAACAGGTCTGGAGTGGCCTTGAGAATTTCCCTCTTCTGAGAGCACTGTGAGCATGTAACCCCAGTGACTTGAGTCAGCAGTATCACAAGTTTGAGGCCAACTTAGGCAATTTAGCAAAACCCTGTCTCAAAATTAAAAAAAAGAGAGGGGGGAGTGGGCAGGGGAGGCAGCTCAGTGACAAAGTGCCCTGGGGGTTCAATCCTTAGAAATAAAAATTTAAAAAGTAAGAAAAAAAGAAAAAGAAAGAAAAGTTTTTCAATAAATTCCCACATGATGTTAATGTACTTTGAGTTTTGCTGCTCTAGTTTTTATCTGATGCTACGTGGAACAAATTGTTGTACCTTATTTAGCTGCTTCTACTTGTGCAAGACCTACATCGTATTCTCTCATGTGCTAACCTATTGTATCCTTCTAAAGCATATTTCCCATTTGCATTTGATTTTCCTTCCTTTACTACCTCCATGTAAAAAAAGACCCACATCCTCCAAAAATAGAAATCTCTCTCATCGCTGCTTACCGCCTTAATTTACCTACATCAAGAGAGAAAGCTATAATTAAAAGTTTTCCAGAGCAAGTTTTTGATGATGATGTTTTACTTGGCCTGCAAAGCTGATGCTTAATCCATTGTGAGACCCTGGACAGGCCTGCAGAAGTATTTGGTTTCACTATGCCTCTGGCCCCAGACTGCATGTTATGAACACATAATCTCTATTGACTGTGTTCTTAACTTTGAAATGATCTGCCGAAGTAGGAGGAAGACTTCAGGTGCCTTCATATTATTCTGCTCTCAAAAGGTGTTGGAAAATTGAATTCAGAAATACA
Organism: Callospermophilus lateralis; assembly: GCF_048772815.1. NCBI lineage: Eukaryota > Metazoa > Chordata > Mammalia > Rodentia > Sciuridae > Callospermophilus > Callospermophilus lateralis. Next base: position 82,037,165 of record NC_135312.1, on the reverse strand, counting down.
GAGCCATCACAGAGAGCTGGGATACTGATTTGAGAGGGTGCCTGCTATCAGAAGTGAGAGGTATGCTGTTACCACATGACAAATGTTTTTGCAGCAGCTGGGAAGGCATACACAGCTTCCAGTATGATATAGTATATTTTTATCTGGAGTCACACAGTCCTGCCTTTAAATATCCAGGTTGCACTTTGAAAGGACAGTCCAAACACCAGGTCATTTACAATGGAATGGTGGAGTACGCCTGTAGTCCTAGCTACTCAGGAGGATCAAATAAGTTCACAAGTTGGAGCCCAGCCTGGGCATCATAGCAACACACTATCTCAAACAAAATAATAATTTTAAAAAATGAATAAATAAATAAATTTTCTGATTTTTTTTTTTATAAATTAGGAAATTGTGAATGTTAATTTCTTAAACTTTCCTACCTCAAGGTTGAAACTTGGAACAATATAATATGCTCCTTGTTGACGGGTTCTTATTTTGGCAGACTTACACAGTCTTTATTTCTTACAGTATAATGTGGCTATATTTAGCTAGTTGTTCCCTTGTAGGCCCTTGAAGTAATTTCTTTTGGCTCTACAACCCATGGAGGAAAAGAAGAGATCTACTAATATGAATGAGAAATGGCCATAAAAGGGTTTTAATAAAGCAATGGAATTTTTGAGATGGAGTTTAGATTCTCCTCAAATGCCATAGTTAAGGCAGTATTGTTGATAACCCACTGAAGAGGGTCAGCCTTCTGCAAAAAGTAGACAAGTTTGCGTTCAGACCTCTAAGACTTCCACAACCTATCTTTTGCCTCTTTGCATGGCAGATTGTTTTTCATCCCTCTGCAGACATGATTGTATTTTTGTTAAAATATTTTCTTAAAACTTTCATCAGAAAATAAGGGTATGTATTATTCTTTCATTCATTCATCTGGTAAATAGTTAATGTGCAACTATTAAGGATCAAGCATCAGTAACAAAATAATATATTTACCCTGTTGACCTTATACTGTCCTGTAAAGAGACAGCAATAAGCTGAGCCAAGCATGGTCGGTGGTGCATGCCACCTGAAGGCTTGAGAGGCTGAGGCAGGAGGATCAAGAGTTCAAAGCCAGCCATAGCAATAGCAAGATGCTAAGCAACTCAGTGAGACCCTGTCTCTAAATAGGACTGGGGATGTGGCTCAGTGGCCAAGTGACCCTGAGTTCAATTCCTAGTACCCAACCCCCACCAAAAAAAAGAAAAAGAAAAAGAAGAGAGAGAGAGAGAGAGAGAGAGAGAGAGAGAGCAATAAGTAGGTAAATGTTTACATATATACTATATCAGGTGATAATACATTCTACATGGAGAAAAAGCCAAGAAGAGCACTAGTAGGGAGTACAAGGAAGTGATATGTGTACTGATGTTGCAATTTATTTTATTTTATTTTTTTGAGACAAAGTCTTACTATGTTGGCCAGGTTGGCCTTGTACTCAAGGGATCCTCTTTCTTCAGCCTCTTGGATACCTAGGACTACAAACATGTGCCACCATGTCTGGCTTGGATTTTACAATTTTAACTCTAGTGTCAAATTTGGCCTCATTGAAAAGTCAACATTTTAGCAAAAACTTGAAGGAGGTGAGCTAGGCAGCTATCTGGGATGGGGGTGGGGGAGGGGAGGAAGACTTTCAGGCCAAAGATAGGAAGTGCCAGGACTGTGTGTGAGTTAGGAGTGTGTCTCTGATGTTGAGTTATAATAGGAGGCCTGCACAGCTGATGTGACATGAACAAAGGAGCAAGTGGTGGGAGTTGAAACCAAACAAAAAGCTGGAGATCACATAATATAGGTACTTGTGGGTTATGGTAAAATTTTCTAATTTTGATTCTGGGAGGGAGAAGAAGCCATTGGACAGTTTTAAGCAATAATGGAATGGCCTACATCACCTTAAGGTACTATCTCTTCCAGGACTACAAAATAGTAGACACACAAGAAAATAATGATAATATGTGATATTTTGTATAACATAATGGAAATTAAAAAGTAACTATGTTAAATCAAAAGTGAACAATTAATATGTGTATACACTATGATAAGACTTTTGTGTGTGTGTGGTAATGGCAATGTTGTTCTGCCACTGAGCAACACCCTGAGACCTATGATAAGCATTTTATAAAGAGATTTAAGACACAATTTCGGTAAGATGAAGAGGGGGTGTCTTCTTTCTGAAATCACCTAACTTTCTCATTTCTCCTATCCGCAGACAAGACACCAGTCATGCAGTGCCGGGAATTTCTCTGTTGAAACAAGAATGAAACTAGTGTGTGTGTGTATGTGTGTGTGTGTGTGTGTGCGCGCGCGCGCAGGGTGCTGGAGATTGAACCCAGGGCCTTGTGCATGTGAGGCAAGCACTCTACCAACTAAGCTATATCCCCAGCCCAAGAATGAAAATAATCTTTTAGTGACAACAAGTAAAATTAGAAATTCAGAGAAAAGTTTCAGGTTACATTGTTCCAAAAATATTATTCTTACTGTAAATTCCTCATTAGAAGGAAATGCTTAGTTCCTAATAAAATGCTGACCCGCTCTTAGCACTTCAAATTCATTTAATGCTATGTACATGATCCTGAGTTCCTTCCAGGATGAGGCATTATAATTTCTCCTCTTCTTTTCCCTTTCTAAATTCTCTGCTTGCACCAGATTTATAATAAGAATCTCTGTTAGTGATGGTTATTCCCATATATGGGGAGTATTCCTAATCCAAAATGCTTGAGATCAGAAATCTTTCAGGTTTTGTGATATTTGCATGTACGTATGAGCTACCTTGGGGACCCAAATCTTTTTTTTTTTTCCTTCTTGGTACTGGGGATTGAACCCAGGGGCACTTAATTCCCAAGTCACATCCCCAACCCTTTTTACATTTTTTGAGACAGGGCCTCACTAAGTTGCTCAGGAGTTAGCTAAAGCGCTGAGACTGTCTTTGAACTCATGGTCCTTCTAGTTTAGCCTCCTGAGCTGCTGAGATTACAGCATTTGTGTTTTGTATACACCCTATACATGTCTTTTTTTTTTTTTTTTTTTAACATTTATTTTTTTAGTTGTAGGCAAACATAATACCTTTATTTTATTTATATGGGGTGCTGAGGGCCTCACGCATGCTAGGCCCTCTGAGCCACAACCCACCCTATTAAACTTTTGTTTTAAGAAGAGTCTCTCAAATTTGCCCAGGCTGGTCTGGAATTTGTGATCCTCCTGCCTCAGCATCCTGAGTAGCTGGGATTACAGGCATGCAATATCCTGCCTGGCCTGAAGGTACTTTTATATACTATTTTTAGTGCCCCTGTGTTTTGACTACCACTTCTTACAAGAAGTGAAGTGTGGAATTTTCCACTTGTGGCCTCATGCGGGTGCTCCAAAATTTTGGAACATTTTGGACTTTGAATGTTTGGATTAAGAATGTTCAACCTGTATAACTTTGTCATCAGTTCAATAGTGCCAGGTCTGAGGCAGCATGCTGAAAATCTATAGCCTCTATGTCCTAATGGCCATTCAGAATTCTCCGTCCCTGGGTTGGGGCTGTAGCTCAGTGGTAGAGAGCTTGGCTAGAATGTGTGAGGCCCTGGGTTCCCTCCCCGGCACTATAAAATATAAAAATAAAATAATTCTCAGTCTCCTCTTTTTGATTCATTCAAGTAGCTCCATAACCTGGGATATGTATTCGTGAATAGCAGTGCTATAAGCCCTACTTTGTTGCATTGTATCAAGACCAGGGAGGTTATTCTCTTCCTTGAAAAAATTCTTGGATGCCTTATGTAGCAAAGAATTGGACTCATGTGTCATTTGTTCATTCATTTGCAACAAGTACATAGGAGACATCTTTCTAGGTCTGATAAGAAAATCAGATTTTAAGTTGGGCATGGTGGCCCATGCCTATAAACCCAAGGGCTCAGGAAGGTGAATCAGGAGGATCACAAGTTCAAAACCAGCCTTAGCAATTTAGTGAGGCCTGTTTCAAAATTTATTTATTTATTTGTTTGTTTATTTTTAATATTTTATTTTAGTTGTAGTTGGACACAATTCCTCTACTTATTTTTATGTGGTGCTGAGGATCGAACCCACGGCCTCGCTTATGCCAGAAGAGTACACAACCACTGAGCCACAACTCCAGCTTCCTGTTTCAAAATTAAAGGAAAAAAAAAAAAAAAAAAAGTAAAGCTGGCCTATGGCCCAGTAGGTAATCACCCCTGGGTTCAATTCCAGATACAAAAAAAAAAAAAAAAAAAAAAGAGAGAGAGAGAAAGGTTTTAATGTGGGGAAATAAATAAATAAAATGAAAAGTCTGGTACTGGGAGGGAAGAGGTTTTTGTGGTTATTATTTTATTTTTATGGTGCTGGAAATCAAACCCAGGTCTTGCACATGGAGATAAACTGTCTGCCTGGCACAGTATCATTCTTTGGGAGATATTAAGTCATTCAACATTTACATTTGCTATTATCCCCATTTTGCCTAAGGAAACTAAAGCATAGAGAAGAAAAATTGATGAAGTTCTTATAACCAGTAAGAGGCAAAATCAGAAGAGTTCAAGTTTATCTGACAATAAAGTCCATGTTTTATCAACCAGAATGGTAACATTTTCTAAAATAGAATATAAATATCAAAAACACTCTACACATAGCTTCATTATTCTACTTAACATTAAACATAAATTATTTACTCTGTGTACTCCTGTGGCAAGCGCTGTCTGATCTCTCTTTGAAGCAAGAATTTTGCCCAAGCACAAGGAATTTCCCTGAGGCAATGCAGGCCACTAGAATCCCTAAGAAATTACTCCATTCTAGCTGGAATGTCTTGGGCACTTGCTTTGTAGGGTGAATATAGAAGGCTGGGGGTTTAGACTTATGTGTCTTAATTTGTGTCTCAAGAACAGGAAGGAGGAGGGAGGTAAAGGGCAGGCTGGGGTGTTGGGCAGGAGTCCAGGTGCAAAATGAGAAGCCAGAGCAGCTGAGGACCCAGTAAAAGGATCCACAGGCCCTCCCAATCCTGTCCTTCCTCTTTGACCTTGACTCATTTTTCCCCACTTTCTTTGCACCTTCTCTCTCTTTGTGTTATCTGTTCCCTGATCTAAATAGGTAAGCCCCCCTAAATGCCTCAGAGGAAAAAGTCACTAGGATATGGAACTTCAGTTCAAGGAGGCAACTTTGGGTTGTTTTTTTTTTTCTTAAGAAGAAAAGTTGTTTTTTCTCCATTGTTGATGACAAACAATATAGACAAATGCAGTTGAAGCTCAAGTTTATTTATTTTTATTTTTATTTTAGAGTCAGGGTCTCACTATATAGCCCAGGCCTGCTGCAGTCCGGCTGCAGCAAAATAACCAGGGGGTGAGGAACAACTAACACAGGCCTGCCCTGAATTCCTCAGCTCAAGTAATCTTCCTGCTTCAGCCTCCCAAGTGCATGGGGTTACAGACACATACCACAGAGCCTGGCTCCAATATCATTAAAAAAAACTTACCTGTGGGCTGGTGATGTTGCAAAATCAGTGGTGGAGCTTGCCTAGCATGTGAAAGGCCCTGAGTTCAATTCCTGGTATTGTGTGAAAAAAAAATTTTTTTTTCTTATATTCCTACTATAAAAATAATGTAGTCATTTATAGTATGCATAGTATATAGTTTGAGTAAACTGTTTTACTATTTCTCTTTTTCTGTATTTATAAATTTTCTAAAAGAATTGTATCACTTTTCAAAATGCATTCTACTGAAGGAAGACCACAAGTTCAAAGCCAGCCTCAGCAATTTAGTGAGGCACTAAGCAACTCAGTGAGACCCTCTCTCTAAATAAAATATAAAAAAAAGGCTGGGGATGTAGTTCATTGGTTGAGCACCTGGGATTCAATCTCTGGTACAAAACAAAACAAAAAACCTTAAACAGTTACCTTTTTATATATCAAAATCAAATAAATTGAGAAAGAGTGTTCTTATGGATTTTTAATTGATGATTTAAAAGCTTAGACCTCCACAGAATTTTTACATTCATGAAGGTTCACATTAATTTTCATCTTAGTTATGCAGATTTTGAATAGAGGGATATAATTAAATTAAATTTCAAGATATTATATTAAACATTTATTACTTTCAATTTAACAATCCAAACTTGAAATTTTGGCCTAATATTATAATCCAAAAGAAGGAGCATTTTGGGTCTGGGATTGTGGTAGAGAGGGAGAGTGCTAGTCTCACATGCATGAGGCACTGGGTTTGATCCTCAGCCCCACATAAAAATAAAATAAAGACATGTGTCCACCTAAAACTGAACAAATAAATGTTAAAAAAAAAAAAAAAAAAAAGAAGGAGCGTTTCTTCAATGTTGTTTATTTTATTTATTATAAGGGTAAGCTTTTCAGTTAAGCATGCCCAGAGCCCTTATTTATTAATTTAAAATTTTTATTTCAGAAACTATTATTTTATTTTTACATTATCATTTAAACCAAGAAATAACAGGGAGAAACTACAAGGAGAATATTTATTTAAATTGTGATGTATATACTCTGAACCATTATGTATATTAATTTTGAGAACCATGTAGACAAAAGGCAAAACTGAATATGCAATATGGGAAATAGGCCATCCCCAATAATTTCATTATGTAAAACTATGTATACATCTTGCAAAGTAGTAGGAAAGGACTATACAAAACTTGGCATTAGGCTTACAGAGGTGTTATGGAAGATTTCCCTCCAATTTTCTAAACTTCATTAAAAACAGTTTTTACAAGTATAGGGTTTTGTTTGTTTGTTTTATTTTTTGAATTCTGGAAATTGAACCAAGGGACTTGCATGCATGTGCTAAAGAAGAGCTCTACTGCCAAGCTACTTTTTTTTTTTTTTTTAAAGGGGGTCTCACTAAATTACCCAGGCTGGCCTCAAACTTGGGCTCTTTCTCCCTCAGCCTCTGGAGTAACTGGGATTGTATCCAGCAATGAAGTTTCAATTGGGGGAGGGTGTGGGGTGGAGGATGGGAGGTGGGCGGAGCTGGGAATTGAACTCAGGGGAACTTAGCCACTGAGCCACATCCCCAGCCCTATTTTGTATTTTATTTAGAGATAGGGTCTCACTGAGTTGCTCAGTGCCTTGCTAAATTACTGAGGCTGGCTTTGAACTTGCTAATTTTGTGTCTCAGCCTCCCAAGCCGCTGGCATTCACCATCTGACCCAGTTTGTAGTTTGATTTTAAAAGAGAAAAATTACTAAAAATGTACCATTAAAAAATAATCCAAAGCAAGGGAGGTTACCTTAAATGTAAACAAATTTGGGCTTGGGTGACAGGGCTGTGTCCTGTTCTGCCACTTACTCCCTGTGTGAAGAGTAGACCTTTCCCAGCTTCAGTTTCCTCATCAGTACAAGGGGTGATAATGATGATAACCATATCTATGTGGACATTTAATTTAGGGATTAACAATGGAGGACTTGGCATAGCATCTGACACATAGTATGTACAAGCAGAGAAAGACATTTTCATTAATTTTTTTACCAAATTTTCTTTTATTTGGTAATTTATTCATCAAACTTTCTTTAACCAAATACTTATTATTATTATTATTATTTTTGTACCAAGGGTTGAACTTAGGGACACTTTACCACTGAGCTACATCCCTGCCCTTTTTATTTTTTTATTTTGATACAAGGTCTTCCTAAATTGCTGAGGCTGGTCTTGAACTTGAAATCCACCTGTCTGGCTGGGGATGTGGCTCAAGTGGTAGCATGCTCACCTGGCATGCGTGCGGCCCAGGTTCAATCCTCAGCACCACATACAAACAAAGATATTGTGTCCGCCGAAAGCTAAAAAATAAATATTAAAAAATTCTCTCTCTCTCTAAAAGAAAAGAAAGAAAGAAAGAAATCCTCCTGCCTAAGCTTCCCAAGTAGCTGGGATTAGAGGTGTGATCCCAGCTGCTATTATTATTATTATTATTGTCATGATTATTATTTTGAGTAGTTTTTACCAGTGAGCTACATCCCCAGCCCTTTTTATTTTATATTTTTAGTCAGGATTTTGTAAATTGCTGAGGCTGGCCTCAAACTTGAAATCCTGCCTCAACCTTCTGAATCACTGGGATCATAGCTGGGTGCCACAGTCCCTGATAATAATTGCTATTTTTAAGAAAACAATTTCTTGGGCTGGGAATATAAGTTCAGTTGGTAGAGTGCTTGCTTTGCATGCACTAGGCCCTGGGTTCAATCCCCAGCACCACAAAAAAAGAAAACAATTTTTAGCTGGGTGCAGTGACACATCCTAAAGGCACAGGACACTGAGGCAGGAGGATCACAAGTTCAAAGCCAGCCTCAGCAATTTAGTGAAGCCCTAAGCAATTTGGTGAGACCCTGTCTCAAGATAATCAAAAATAAAAAGACCTTGGGGCTGGGGTTGTGGCTCAGTGGTAGAGCACTTGCCTAGAATGCGTGAGGCACTGGGTTCGATTCTCAGCACCACATATAAGTAAATAAGTGAAATAAAGGCCTACAAACAACTTAAAAAAAAAAAAAAATAAAAAAAAAATAAAAAAAAAAATAAAAAGACCTAGGAATGTAGCTCAGTGGCAAAGCCTCCTTGGGTTCAATCCCCATTTAAAAAAAACAAAAACAAAACCAAAACCAAAAAAAAAACTCATTGAAGATCCTTCTAGAAATTTCCATTTTGACCTACTAACTCATTTCTAAACTTTTTTATTTTGGGGTGTTAGGGATTGAACCCAGGGCCTTAGTGCCTGGGAAGCAAGTACTCTACCAACTGAGCTATGTCCCCAACTCTGAGCTCTGAGATTTTTTTCCCCCTAAGGAAATAAATCAAAATGTGGCAATGTCAAGAAAAGTATAAAATACTTTTTATAAAAATGAAATATCATATAGCCAATAAAGATGATATTTTTAAAAAACTTTAAATGATCTGTTAATTATGTTGGATGAATAAACATATTGGGTATAAAACTATATAAAGTATAATCTCAATTATGTTATAATACATATATATTAAATAAGACATTATAAATTAGAAATAAAATGATAGAAAGAAGACTTGTCAAATATATTAACAATATCAACGAGTAATACCTGTTAAAATTTCAAGACTTTAATATCTGGACAGGATTTTAATTTCTTTATATTTTATATTTTCCTTCAAAATATTTTCAGTGAACATAAGTTTTATAATCAAAATTATTTTTCTTGGGGCTGGGGATGTGGCTCAAGCAGTAGCGCGCTCGCCTGGCGTGCGTGCGGCCCGGGTTTGATCCTCAGCACCACATACAAACAAAGATGTTGTGTCTGCCGAAAACTAAAAAATGAATATTAAGATTCTCTCTCTCTCTCTCTCAAAAAAAAAAAAAAAAAAAAAAATTATTTTTCTTCTTTTTTTACTGTACTGGAGATATACCACTGACCTCTACTACTGAACTACATCCCTGGTCCTTTTCACATTTTTTTTTTTAAACTTTTTTTTTTTTTTTTTTTTTTAAAGAGAGAGTGGGAGAGAGAGAATTTTTTTAATATTTATTTTTTAGTTCTCGGGGGACACAACATCTTTGTTTGTATGTGATGCTGAGGATTGAACCCGGGCCGCACGCACGCCAGGCGAGCGCTACCGCTTGAGCCACATCCCCAGTCCTCCTTTTCATATTTTTTATTTTGGAACAATGTCTTGCTAAGTTGCTGAAGCTGGCCTCAAACTTGCAATCTTCCTCCCTCAGCCTCCCAAGTAACTTGGATTGTAAGCTTGTGCCACTGTATCTGAAAGAAAAAAAAAAATTTTATCTTAAAAAATGTGTATTTAAACCCCACCAGACTGAAAACTTCTCTTGCCTTTATATTTCTAGCATCCAACATATTTGCATATTTGCTGGCATTCTGTATCAAAGGATCAATGAATGAACAAACAAATGACATAAGATAAAGTTGCATTCTGGTTTTTCTTTGTAGGAACCACTGAGCCACAACCTGAACCCTTTCCTATATTTTATTTGAGACAGGGTATCACTAAGTAGCTAAGGGCCCCGCTAGGTTGCTGAGACTGGCTTTGAACTTGTGATTCTCCTACCTCAGTATTCCAAGTTGCTGGGTTTACAAGCATATGCCATGGTACTTGGCTTATAAAGTTGTATTTTTTAGGTTGTATTCACAACCACTTTTTCTCCTTGTCTCATTTCCAGTTCATTCTTAGATTTTGTTAGCTTTATCATCATAAATATGACAAATCTGATCTTTTTCACATCACACATCATTGTTCAAAGCAACCAATGCTTGCACAACTGGATCATTACAACAGCATATTAACTGACACCCCACCCCCACGCACTTTTGTTCTTGCCTTCTACAACCTATTCTTCATAAAGCAGGCAGAGCATGACTCTGAACTTAATCACTCCTCCTCTTTAAAATTCCGCTCTCAATGTCAATCAAAATGAAATCTAAAATCTTTTCAGTAGATTATCTGTCCTTATATGGACACCCCTACCCCATATCCCTCTCATCTCATCTTCTACCCTTGTTCACTCCACTCTAGTTACTCTAGCTTTTTTCTCCTGCCCTAGGTCCTTTGCACCTGCTTGTCCTTTGCCTGGAATGCTCTTCCTCAAAATAACTGCAAGCCTGGCCCCATCACTTCATTTAGGTCCCTGTGCAAATGTCAGCATATCAAAGAGGGCTTCCCAGATCCTATTATTAAAAATAGCACCCTTCCCTTCCACCACTCCCCTGTCATACTCTGTCCTCTTATTACTCTGCCTCTTATTTTTTATATATAAAAATATGTAACTACTAGCTTTAATATACATTTATTTGTTTAACATCTAAGCCCTCTTCCACCCCCTGGCTGGAATGTAAACTCCATTAAAGCAAGAATCTGTCTGTCTGTCTTTCTTTCTCAGTCTCTCTCTCTTCCTTCCTTCCTTCCCTTCCTACCTCCCTTCCTTTTCTTCCTTTCTTTTATTTTCAATGCTATATACAAAATTAATTCCCCACTAAATTGATGTTTAAAAATTAAAACAAAAATGATCAAAAGATTAAGAATATATTCTCCTCTCTGAATCATATCAAATGTTTATAATAAGGATACACACACACACACACACACACACACACACACATTTTTTTTTCCCTCTTTTTCTCTCCCTACTGAGGATTGAACCCAGGACTTTACACATACTAGACAAGAACTTTACCATTAAGCTATATCCCCAGCCCCAGTTCATCTCCTTTTTAACCTCCACTCTGAAAGCTAAAAATTTTCATAATTTTCAAGTGTTTACAAAATAATGTGTTAAACCTAGCTGTACAAAAGACATCTGGTGTACAAGGTACCATAACATATCTTGCAAACCAAATTATTATTTTTTGATCAATTGCATTTTGATTGATTGCATTATTAAAATACTTTAATGTACGGATTTGTATTAATTTATAATGTACATATTCCAAGACCACTTGGTCCCAATCCTGCCTCAGACACTAGTAGGTTAAATTTAAGCAACTTGCATAAACCAGCTCTATCCCGTAGGAACACAATATGGGATTCATCTGGAATATAAAATTTTCTAGTAGCCAGGTTAAGGAAAGTTAAAAGAAACAGGTGAGGGCTGAGGTGTCACTCAAGGGTAAAGTGTTTTTATAGCATGTGCAAAGTCCTGGGTATGATACTCAGCTTCACTAAAAAAAAAAAAAAAAAAAAGTGAAAGGGGAAAGAGACTAGAGAAATTAATTATTAATAATGTATTTACAAATAGATGCAAAATTATCAGCATGTAATTAATGTAAGCCAATATTAATGAGATAGTTTACATTCTTTTTTCTTGTACTGTCTTTAAAATATGTTGGTGCTTTACACTTAGATTTCAACCATATTTGCTAATGACTATTGGATGGTGTATGCTTAAACTGCTGCCTCAGTTTTCTTATCTGCAAAATGTCTGTAATAGAAGTTATCTATCTGTCTAATTAAATTTGTTAGGGTAGACTCAGAATTTAAAGAACAAAACTTGGTTAATAGCAGCCGGGCATGATGTGGTGCATGCCTGTAATCCCAGTGACTCTGGAGACTGAAGCAGGAGGTAGCCAAGTTCAAAGCCAACCTTAGCAACTTATTGAGGCCTTAAGCAACTCAGCAAGATCCTGTCTCTAAATAAAATATAAAAAAGGGTTGGGAATGTGGCTCAGTAGTTAAACATCCCTGGGTTTAATCCCCTTTTCAAAAAAAAAAAAAAAAATTGGTTAATAGCATTATCAAAAAAGAGCTCATGGATAGAGACTTGGGACTATCACTAATCATTTCCTTAGTATATCACAATTACAGGTTTGCTGTGTGCTGGAAGGTAACGCAAGACCTTTTATAAGAGTGGCCTGGTGATCTACACAAAAAGAACATTTTTGTTGCCACTCAAACAGAGCAGAGGAGGTAAGATCTCTTGAAAGGAAGATCAGCAAAGCTGAAATCAGCCAAAGTCACCTAGACTCTGATAACATACACTTGAAAGAAATCACTAGATTTTCCCAGTAAAACATCAATGGCTTTGCTGAGATGTTAGTATTCATCTTGTAATTAGTCATACCTATAGCCTTATCGCTTTTTGGAGGAGCTCATTTCCGCAATAGAAAATGCCAAATAAGCAACTGCTTTTAATTTATTAGCTTAATCTACTTGTAAGCAAGTCAGTAAGAGGAATGTTTTTATCTTCATTTTTCAGGCCGGAGATTTTACAGATGAAATCAAGGGAGAATGGCTGTTACCCAAAGGTCACCTGGAGGAACAAAACTTTTGACCTGGTTCATCTGCTTTCCAACTTCATGTTCTTTTCATTTTATCATCTACTGAACAGTTCAATAGCTCCTGCCAGATATTTAAACCAAATAGGTTTGTGTATGTGTGTGATGCTGGGCACACATTCTACCCCTGAGCTATATCCCCCGCCCACAGATAGATTTTTAAATTCTGTCTTTTTTTTTTTTTTTTTTAATATCAGGGATTGAACCCAGGGGCATTTAACCACTGAACCACATCCCCCACCCTCTATTTTTTATTTTGAGACAGGGTCTCTCTATGTTGCATAGGGCCTCACCTAAGTTGGCTGATTTTGAAGTTGCAATCCTCCTGCCTCAGCCTTCCCAGTCACTAGGATTACAGGTATGTACCACCATGCCCTGCCAAAATTTATCTTTTTACTATTCCAGATTTTATCACTAATTCCTAAGGAGGCTTATGTTCAAATGCTAATTTCTATCTTTTGTATGTATTTATTTAGTAGTGCTACTTTATTTAGCAATGCTGAGGATCAAACCCAGAACCCTTGTGCAAGCTAGGCAAGTGCTCTGACATTTGACTGTCCTTCCAGTCCCTATGTTTATGAATAATATTTTTTGAAATGATAATAATCCCTGCAGTTTGAACTCAGAGGCATTTACAACTGGAAGGACAGTTACAGCCATTTATTTATTTATTTATTTATTTATTTGAGAGCAGTACTAGGGATTGAACTCAGGGGCACTAGACCACTGAGCCACATCCCCAGCCCTTAGCTTTTTGCTAAGCCTAACTTTTATTTTGAGACAGGGTTTTGCTAAATTATCCACACTGTCCTTGAAATCCATCCTCCTGCCTCATTCTCCCCAGTCACTGAGATTACAAGCATTTTTTGCCCATTAATACTATGTCTGTCTGAATCCCAAAGAATCAGGAAGAAAGGAAAGTGTTCTGAGTAAGAAAAATAGTTGTTATAAGGTCGGGTGTCATAGAGTTGGTAACTGCTATCAAAAGATAATCTCACTGGGCATGGTGGCACATGCCTGTAATTCCAACAACTTGGGAGGCTGAGGCAGGAGGATTACAAGTTTGAGGCCAGCAATTTAGTGAAGCCCTAAGGAACTTAGTGAGACCCAGTCTCAAAATAAAATAAAATAAAAAAGGACTGGAGATGTGGCTCCTAGTGGTTAAGTATCCCTGGGTTCAGTCCATGGTACCAAAAAAAAAAAAAAGATAATCTTCAGGACCTCAGTCTGAATCTATTTGTGTTTTGCACACAATTATAGCTCTTTCATACTGTGGCTTGCAAATTTCAAAGAGATCAGAATGGCATTAGAGGAAAAACAGCTGTTTCAAGTGGCAGAAAAACAAACAAAAAATAAAAAGTAATTTCCTGACAAAGAAGGAAACAGAAAAGTATAAAAAGGAAAAATTAAGCACCCCAAGGAAAATAAAAAAGAGGATAGAAGGCTGAGTATAATTCGATGGCAAAGGGCTTGCCTAGCATGTGCCATCCCCAGCACTCCAATAAAAAGTAATAGACCTTTAGTAGGATCACATAGTCTAGTCATTTTTAGAAGGCAGAGAAGTTATAAATCTTAGAAGTTTTTCTGCAAATAATGATTAATAGAAACATATTTTGAGCCGGGCGCTGTGGCACATGCCTCTATCTCAGCAACTAGGGAGGCTGAGGCAGGAAGATCTTAAATTCGAAGCTAGCCTCAGCAACTTAACAAGGCCCTCAGCCTCTTAGTGAGACCCTGTCTCTAAATAAAATATAAAAAGGACTGGGATGTAGCTCAGTGGTTAAGCGCCCCTCCATCCATCCATCTGTTTATATGTTCATCCATCCAATTACCCACTAGATAGTATATTAGAGTTGAGTTCAGTATCTAGAGATTCTATGTTCTTGTAGGAAGAAGTTACACATAAATCCTCACAGGAGACCTGGCACTCAATAAACATTTTGGGGCTGGGATGCTACTTAGTGTTGGAGTGCTTGCCTAGCATATGAAAGGCACTGTGGGTTTAATCCTCAATACAGAAAACAAACAAAAGGAATGAATGCATGCATGCATAACGTATTACACAGGAAAAATGAGAGTATAAAACAGAAAAATATATTTATTTATGGTACTGGTGTTTGGACCCAAGGCCTCACACATGGTCAGAATGTGCTCTTCCACTGAGTTATATCCTAGTTCCTATAAAAAACTTGTGAAAACATGCTGTAATTCTTGCTTCTCAGGAGGCTGAGACAGGAGAATCTCGAGGTTAAGGTGAGCCTGGATGATTTAGTGAGAACTTGTCTCAAAGTAAAATTAAGGGGGAAAAAAGGAGTGTGTGTGTGTGTGTGTGTGTGTGTGTGTGTGCACGTGCACACACGTGCATGCACTGGGAATGTAGCTAAGTGGTAGAGCATTTACCTAGCATGTGTGAAGTCTTGGGTTCTGATTCCCAGCACACCACAAAGGACCTATAAGGGGTGGACGCAGAGGTGCTTGTTTGCAAAGATCATTCTAGGCCCACTCATAGGATCAGGCTCAGGGGACCAGTCAGGAAGCCCTTTAAGTTAAAGAAGGGGAAAAGGAGGAGGAGAACTTGAAATAAGAGTGGTAACTGAAAGAGGAGACTATAAAAGAAATTGGTAAAGGGGTCATTTAATGAATGAGGTGGTGGGGGAGCACTAGGAGATTAGCATAATGCCCAAATTTCTGGTTTTCATCGTGAGGCTGTAAAGAAACAGCTGAAGTTAGTTTTGGATATGCTGAATTTGAGATACTTAATGGACCCGAAGAATTGACCTACACATGACTCTTTTCCCTCAGTCTGCTTTCTCAGCATTACTATTTTCCAAATTCTCAATTGTATCATTTTTAAAAAGTTTACAGGACTGGGTTGGTAGAGCACTGGGTTTGATGTCCAGCAACACACACACACACACACACACACACACACACACACATTTGGGAGGCACTGGGTTTGATGTCCAGCAACACACACACACACACACACACACACACACACACACACAAATAAAATTAGGAAGATGAAGAGAAGAAATTCAAGAACACAAAACTAAGTTCGTTTGTATGTCAAACTAAAGAAAATATTGAGTTAGTTAACATTTAAGACATTTTTAGTAAAAAAAAAAAAAAAGACACTAATTGTTTTTCTTTTACAGTCTAGAATTTTTTCTTCCTTATTTCAATAAATTACTCTCCATTTCTCTCCTGTTCTCTCTGATCTATTTTTGCAAAGTTACATTTATGTACCATCTGCAAACCAATGAAATTTGCTATTCAAAATTTCCTAGTTGTCTATGAACATTCTGCTCCCATTTACAGATACTTAAAACATATTTTAAGTGATAAAAAAAACACATCAAAGGTTAATTATATGTTTTCCCATCTATAAACCTATGTCTAACTTTATTTCTTCTTTTGTATTTTTTCCATAATGTCACCAAGAAGCTAACATCTTAAAGGAAAGAAATTCTATCATATAGCAGATTATATATATATATATATATATATATATATATATATATATATATACACTCTCTTTCTCTTTCTCTCTCTCTCTCTCTCTCACACACACACACACACACACACACACATATATTTGTGTAGTTGTTCTATGTTCTAGTTTCTACTTTTAGAGAAGTGCCTCTTTGCAGAATACTATTTCACATTTTCTGGGACACTTTATATAGCTGTTTCAAGGATTGTGAGGTTCAATGTGTCCTGAATTGACAGTGTTCCTCAATCTTCCTCCTTCCTTCACAGTTTTCTAACTGTTCTGCATGGACAATATTATATTAACACACTAGGATAATCCTAGCCTACAAGAGGAAGTTGTCCCAAGCACTAGAGCAAGCTCATAAAAGAATACTTCACCCCTTTGACCTACTCAGGTAACTGGTTGGAACCCTGGCTCTGCATGTACCAGGCATGCTGCCCAGGAGGAACTGGATATTATCCCAGTGGAGAAGAAGGTCACCAGCCTCTTCTGGAGGTTTAATCCCCTAAGCTTACTGTTCTTGTCATTTAAGGCCAAATTAAATTGTGTTAACCAAGTGGTTAAGTATACACATAAGTGCAGTGGTATTTTCTAACTTTATTCATTTCCTATTGGAAAGACTATCCTGGGTTTTACCCAGGGCCACATTCAGAAAGTTAGCATTAAGCTCCCCAATGCAAGGGTTGACCTATATTAACTTCAATGTCATTCTTCTTTTAGTATTTTTTTAGTTGTGGATGGACACAATATTTTTATTTATTTTTATGTGATGCTGAGGATCAAACCCAGTGCAAGGCAAGCACTCTACCACTGAGCGAGAGCCCCAGCCCCAACGTCATTCTGAACTATCACAGTCACTTCATATTTAGTTTCTTAAAATGAATTGTGATAAAAGTTGTTGTTGTGTGTTAGGATTGTAACTTACAGTACTCCACAATAAAGAGGAATGAGCCGGGCTGGGGTTGTGGCTCAGCGATAGAGCACTTGCCTAGCATGTGCAAGATTCTGGGTTCAATCCTCAGCACCACATAAAAATAAATAAATAAAATAAAGGTATTGTGTCCAACTACAACTAAAAAAAAAAAAAAAAAAAAAAAATAGGAATGAGCCATTAATGCATGCAACAATTTGGTGACTCTCCAGGGAATTTCCCTGAGCAAAAAAAGCCAGTCTCAAATGCTCAAATGGCTACATACTCTGATTCCAGTTATGTAACATTTTTAGAATGAAAACATCTTAGAAATGGAAGAGGAATTAGTGGTTACCAGAGGTTAAGGAGGGGGTGTTTATTAAACGGCAGCACAAGGGATTTCTGTGACATAGGAACTGTTTATTATCTTATCTGTATTTGTAAATACATGAATATACACAGGTGGTAAAATTGTACAGGATTTAACACACACACACACACACACTCACATACACTTGCAAGAAGGAAGAAATGAATACAAGTAAGATTGGGGAATTCTGAATAAAATTGGTGAATTTTATGAATATCTATATTATGGTTATGGTATTAAACTGTACCTTTTTCTTTCTTTTTTAAAGAGAGAGGGAGAGAGAGAGAATTTTAATATTTATTTATTTATTTTTTTAGTTATCGGCAGACACAACATCTTTGTTTTTGTATGTGGTGCTGAGGATTGAACCCGGGCCGCACGCATGCCAGGCGAGCGCGCTACCGCTTGAGCCACATCCCCAGCCCCTAAACTGTACCTTTTTCTATTACCATAGGGATAATTGGCAAAGTGTATAAGGGATCTTGCTCTATTATTTTTTACAACTGCATGTGAATCTACAATTATCTCAATAAAAACTTTAATAATCAAGTCATATCTAGAATTTGTAATATCATACTCACATAAGTTTATCATATAATTATTATATATTTGTAACAAAAGTTTTTTGTAGGTATCAAATATTATGTTTTTAAAAAGTGAAACTGGGCACACTGGTGCACATCTGTAATCCCAGAAACTCAGGAGGCTGAGATAGGAGAATTACAAGTTTAAGGCCAGCCTCAATAACTTATCAAGACCGTGTCTCAAAAAAATTTTTTTGAAAAGGGCTGAGGGCTAGGGATTTCACTCAGTGGTAAAACATTTGCCTAAAATGTAGAGACCCCCCCCCCTCACACACACACACACACACACACACACACACACACACATGCACAAAAGGAGATTTATATGTAATGATATGAAAACATGCACATAAATTCATAGTAGTTACTTTGGGGAATGGATCTAGGGGAATAGGGAACTGAGGTTTCATATTTTTCTTTATACATAATTCTTTTTTTAATATTTATTTTTTTAGTTGTAGTTGGACACAATACCTTTTTTATTATTTATTTATTTAAAAAATATTTTTTAGTTGTAGGTGGACACAATACATTTATTTCATTTTTATGTGGTGCTGAGGATCGAATCCAGTGCCTCATGCATGCTAGGTGAACGCTCTTCCTCTGAGCCACGATCTCAGTCCCCTTTATTTTATTTACTTCTATTTATGTGGTGCTGAGGATCGCTCTACCACTGAGCCACAACCCCAGCCCCTCTTTTACATAATTCTATAATGTTTCTGTGTTGTTTACCATGAGCATACTCTACCTTTATATGTTTAAAAGTTTTACAAAATTGATTCCAGATTAAAAATAATTTAAAATGTTCAGTGAAACAATGAAATGTACTTGTGATAGGAGAAGAGAAAACATCTGAAATAACTTCAAGCAATAAACTATCAAACAGCTGTAGCCTGAAATCCAGTGGATTCTTCAAACCTTTCTACACACTGTATTATTTTGAAGAAGCAAAAGTGACCAGAAAGGAGAAAAGTAAACCTTCTTTTAAAAGTGCTCATGTAAGGCAGCAGAATACAACAGACACTAGTATGGCAATATGTAAATCAATGGATATGCAACTGATGTGATTCTGCAATCTGTATACGGGGTAAAAATGGGAGTTCATATCCCACTTGAATCAAAGTGTGAAATATGATATATCAAGAACTATGTAGGGCTGGGGATGTGGCTCAAGCGGTAGCGCGCTCGCCTGGCATGCGTGCTGCCCGGGTTCGATCCTCAGTACCACATACAAACAAAGATGTTGTGTCTGCCAAAAACTAAAAAAAAAATAAATAAATATTAGAAAAAAATTCTCTCTCTCTCTCTCTCTCTCCCTCTCTCACTATCTCTTAAAAAAAAAAAAAAAGAACTATGTAATGTTTTGAACAACCAACAATAAAAATTAATTAAAAAAAAAATAAAAGTGCTCATGTAGCCAGGTGAGGTGCCACATGCCTGTAATCCCAGTGGTCTGGGAGGCTGATGCAGGAGGATCACAAGTTCAAAGCCAGCCTTAGCAAAGGCAAGGTGCTAAGCAACTCAGTGAGATGCTGTCTCTAAATAAAATACAAAATAGGGCTGGGGATGTGGTTCAGCGATTGAGTACCCCTGAGTTCAATCCCCAGTACCCCACCCCTCAAAAAAAGTCCTTACGTAAGCCAGGTGTGGTGGCACATGCTTGCAATTTAGCCACTTGGAGGTTGAGGTAGGAGGATCCAAAGTCAAGGCCAGCCTCAGCAACCTAGTGAGATCCTGTCTCAAAGTAAAAAATAAATATAAAAATAAAAAAGGTTGGGGATGTAGTTCTGTGGTAAAACGCTCCTTGGTTCAATTCCCAGGACCAAAAAAAACCAAGACATTTTTCCATTTCTGGTGAGTTCCTCAAGTCACCAAAAATCATCATTAATTTCCTACCTGCTATTCTAATAAATCATCAGGGGATGAAGTAATAGCAAAAGTCCAGGGAAATTCAATAATGCTTTTGCTAGAGGACAACATAAATTTGGTATTTTATTTAAGATGGAGTAGACTGATTCAGCTGAAAAAAGGTTTAGGGGGAGAAAAGATAGAAAATAAAATTGGAGAGGAAGGAAAGCATCTTACACAAAGAGCTTTGAATGTCCATCTCCTGACATTCAGTCTATATTTAATATGACTAGAACCTGGATCAAGATCCCTGTAAGCTAGAATATCCACATTTCAATCTATTGATTTGTTTTGTGTAGCTGAAACTCCTGCCCTTTTAGTTGATTAGTTTGAAGATTGTTTCGGACTTTATGTATATTGGTTTAAGATGGTTATTTGGAAGTGAGCCCAATTCTCTTTAGAGATTTATTACCCCTCTCAATTTTGTCTGGAAGCTGTACAGAGACTGAAAACCTTAGGATATAGTGTAAAAAAGCAAAGTCTAGGGCTTTTTGATTACAAATCCCACCTAAAATGCCAAATATACATATACCCCCCCACACACAATTATTATTATTATTATTATTATTATTATTATTATTATTATTATTTTGAAGTGCTAGAGATTGAACTCAGGGCCTTACACATATCTTCCAATTATCTTCTATTGAAACTCTGGTCCTTATGACTAAGAAGAGTCTTTAGCTTCTTTTGGGTTTATATGTGGAGGCAGAAGAGGAGAAACCCCCTACAAACTAAGTGCAAATAACTACAGCCAGGTAGTATGCCAAGGATAATGAAGCTTGACATTTGTATGTCATGGCCATTTATCATTTACTGACTGCCGTCACATACACTAGATCCTCTGGAATGCAGTCCTTCCTTGATAACCATCAAAAGAGAGGAGAATGGCTTTAGTGGAAAACCCACAGCTTCCTGGGAAGTTGACTCAGCCTTTTTACATGATCTAGTATGGTAACAAATTAAAGCGTTCATTTCATGTTCTTCATGGTCTTTGGTTGATTTGAATAATCAGGGGAAGCAGGTAGAGGGAAATTAAACCTCAGAGTTTAAAAAAAGAAAAAGAAAAGAAAATGAATGCTTTCTAGTCAGAGTGGAAAAACATGTGTGAAGTTTTGTTCGTTTTGTTTTGTACAGGGGTGATCTATCACTGAGTTACAGTCCTAGTCCTTTTTATGTTTTATTTTGAGACAGTGTCACTAAGTTGCCAACGCTGCCCTCCAATTTGCCATCCTCCTGCCTCAGCCTCCCAGTAGACTTGTGAATTTGAATAAAGCTGCAACAGGTATATGACTCATCAGGAAGTGCTTGGCGAAGGCTTAGAGTAGCAATTACTAGCCATGTGACTGTGTCATAGATTTAAATTTTCTGGGTCTTATTTTCCTTATCTGTAACATCAGCATATCACTGTCCTGCTACTTCATATAGTAGTTGTGAAGCGCAAATGTGAGTGCTGGGTATAGAAGGCTATAAATTAAAAAAGTAATTGTAAATCGGGTGCCATGGCACATACCCGTAATCCCAGCAATTTGGGAGGCTGAGTCAGGAGGATCGTCATTTCAAAGCCAGCTTCAGCAAATTAGTGAGGCCCTAAGCAACTCAGTGAGACTCTGTCTCTAATGAAATTTTTAAAAAAGGGTTGGGGATGTGGCTCAATGGTTAAGCACCCCTGGGTTCAATCCCTAGTATCAAAAATAAAAACAAAAACTCTCCCTGAGTTGCTTTAAATTGTTGAGACTGGCTTTGAACAAGACTAAATTTTTATACAAAGAAATTCTACACTTCTATATAGGATGATCTTTCAATCTTTTCCTTTTGAAACTCTTTTATAGCTATTAGTCTTAAGAATATCCTGATACAAAGAGTATACCAACATTTGGAAGGGGGATTTTACTTTAAAGCAAAGGAAGGTAGATTTTTTTCCTGAAGGCAATGAAAAGCCACTGGGGCTTTGTAAATGGAAAGGTCTTTTTTTTTTTTTAAATATTCTTGCTGAATTATGCACGATGTTTCAGGATAGAAAGAGCTCTGCAGGGCCATTATTAAGAAACTACAACAATATACTGAGTAGCTGAAGACTAAAGCCATGGATATGGAAAACAAAAATGAAGCAGGATATTAGAATTCACAGGTTTGGGGGTGTAGCTCAGTGGAAGAGCATGCACTTAGCCTGCATGAGATCTGGGTTTGATCCAGAGAACCCCTCCCCCCAAAAAAGTATTTGGTGAGTTATTAAAGTATGGGAGATGAGGTAGAATGGTCCAGAATGACACCTGGGTTCAATCCTTAGTACCAAAATGCAGCAGGTTTTGAGCACAATCACACATTACATAATGATAGTTTGGTCAATGATGGACCACATATATGAAGGTGATTCCTTAAGATTGGTGAAGTTATAGTTGTCTTAGTTTGTGCTAAGTATACACCATGATGAATCCACAAGGTGAAATTGCCTAATAATGGTTTCTTGACTGTATCTACATGAGTATATTTGTGTATATGTATTATTTGGGGGGATGGATGAGAAAGAAAAGAGGAGGCTGGGGTGAGGCTCAGTGGTCAGCACTTGGCTAACAGACCCAAGGCCTTGGATTTGAATCCCAGCACCACATACACACACTCAAAAAAATATTTTATTTTATTAATTTTATTTTTGAGTCTTGATAAATTGCCCAGGTTGGCCTCCAACTTAAGTTCCTCCTACCCTAGTCTCTACAGGAGCTGGGTTTACAGGCACATACCACCAAGCTCAGTTTCATTGTATTTTATTTTATTTTATTATTTTTTTTTTAATTTTTTTATTGGTTATTCAAAACATTACAAAGATTGCAGAATCACATCGGTTACACATCCACATTTTTACATAATACCATAATATTTTAAATATCTCATATTTTAGAGACCGAATAATGCTTTTACTTAACCCACTGGAAACAGTTTACACTTAGAAGGAGCCAACTTTCTAACACCTCTGAGCACTTACTATGTGCCAGGTTGTATTTCAAGTGTTTTACTGACATAAGATCATTTACTCTTCTCTCTAGGCTTCTGAGTTGCAGGGACAAGATTAAGAGATGAGGTCACAAAGTCCATAGGGTTGGGGGAGGGGCAAGAGATGATAGATGCTTCTGGTATTTTGGGTGAAAGACTATTAGAGGGCCTTAGGGAGATGAATGACATTGTTGGGTTTACATTTTTATTTTATTTTTTGTGGTACCCCAGGGGCATTCTATCACTGAGCTACACCCCCAGTCCTTTTTTTTTAAATTTTTTTAGTTGTAGTTGGACATAATACCATTTATGTATGTATGTATGTATGTGGTGTTGAGGATCAAACCCAGGGCTTTGCATGTGCTAGGCGAGCGCTTTTTTTATTTTTTATTTTGAGACAGGGTCTCAAAGTTGTTGAGGCTTACCTTAAACTTACAGTCCTCCTGCCTCAGCCTCCCTGGGATTATAGGCATGTGCCGCTACTCCCAGTAGTTTGTGTTTAGATGTTACAGGTAACTTTCAATGCTCTGTTGAGAATAGAGGCTAGGACTATAGGAATCTATTACAATAGTCCAAAAGAAGAAGTACATTTTTAATTTTGTACATGTTTAGTCTGAAACATCTACTAGATATCTTGGGGGAGATGGAAAGTAGCCAGTTGGCAGAAGGAGAGGCTGAAGGACCAGGCATCTGATTTGGGAGTTGTCAGCATATAGATGCATTTAAATAATGGAAATGATGCACGAGATCAGCTGTGGGGTGAACATAGAGGAACCAAGACTGAAGTTACGGATTGAAAAGGAACATCTCATGAGGAAGAAGGAAAACCAAGACAAATTTTGGAGTCCTGGAAGTCAAGTGAAGAACTAGATGTCAAACGTTGTTGAGAGAGAATCAGATGACAACAGACCCAAACTGGCCGAAGCATATGACAACACAGAGGTGACTGGAGACCTAGACACAGTTTTAGTGAAAGGGTGAGGAGAAAACTTGAATGGAGTAGGTTCAAGAGAGCCTCAGGGGAGAGGAAGTGGAGGAAGAGGAAGTACCATATAGACATCTTTTCAGAGTAGTTTTTCCATAACTGGAGCAAAATCATAGGATAATAGAGAGATGGGGAATAATTCAGTGAGGACGGGGGAGCAAGAACAAGAGTGGAGAATTGCAAGAATCACATCCACAGTCAGTTTAAGTGGGTGAGATCAAGAGCCCGCATGGAGGCCTTGCATAAGAACATGCACAATTCATCCATGGTAAGAGGATAAAAGACGTCATTTAGCACGTGGGAAGATTTATAGAAATGGTGGTAGTGGTATATTTTGGTTGCTTCTGCTTTCTCTGCGAAAGAACAAGGTCATCAGTTAAGAATGAAGAAACCACAGTGCAAGAAGAGAGAAGTTGTTAATGATTATCTTAGGGAGTGGGAGAATGAACTGATTAGAGAAATGTGGTAGGATTGCCACATACCACATACCACCAAGAGTCTGCCTAAAATTAACAGCCATCCGTATTGAGATCTCTCAGCAATTTTCTCCAGCCTGCATGGTGGCAGGCTTATAGTAGATGGAAAGCTAGATTTAATTAAGATCCATTTTGCCAGGCGAGTCTAGCAGAGGGAGAGAGAGAGGCAAATTGAAATTTATACAAGGTGGTTGTTATAATAGTAATAAAATATAGTGCTTGGAAATTGAATAGTGAGATGGAATAGGGATATCAAGAAAGTAGTAGGGTTGATAGGAGGTTTAGGTGGAATTGAAGAGTTATTGAATATGGGTAAATAGATTGAGTCTGTTGAAAAGTCCTAGACCATGAAAGTCGATAGTGAAATAGGGAGGAGGTGAAGGTCATTGGAAATTAGCAGACACATTGTCCATATGATTTTTTTTTCTTGTGCTGGGGGTCAAACCCAGGGCCTCACACCTACCAGGTAAGTGCTCTGCCACTGAACTATACCCTCAGCTCATCTATGTAGATTTAAAATAAAAATTAACAAGAATTGCAACAAGGATACCTCTGAAGAAAAAGTAAGGATTTTAAGGCCTTTAAGGAATGTAGATGAATCCATTATGCAGAAATTATGTGTAGTCTAATATGGTTTTCAAAGGACTTAGGTTGCCTGGCACAGTGGTATAAAGGTTTAATCCCAGCAACCCAAGAGGCTGAGGCAGGAGGATGACAAGTTTGAGGCCAGTCTTGGCAATTTAGTGAGACCTTCAGCAACTTAGTAAGACCGTGTCTCAAATTTTTAAAAAATGGACAAATAAAAAGGGCTTGGGATTGTAGGATGTAGAAGTTGGATTTTCTATGGGAAGAGGAAGAACAAGCATGGTGTGTAGCAGTTATGAGTAAGGATGAAGTCTATCCCATGATCTGAGACAGGAAGAGGGCTGTTGGAAGATAGATAGTCACCACTATAATGATCTTGATTTTACATAGTTTCCTGGTAAATCAAGGATATCTTTCTTTTTTTAAAATATTTATTTATTTTTTAGTTTTTGGCGGACACAACATCTTTGTTTGTATGTGGTGCTGAGGATCGAACCCGGGGCCCAGGCATGCCAGGCGAGCGCACTACCGCTTGAGCCACATCCCCAGCCCTCAAGGATATCTTTCTTGGAGCACTCTTTATTGTTATTACTAGTGATACTAGGATTTATAAAAGTAAGAACAAGAATATTCTTTTACTTACAATATTACATTATATCTATATCTATAAATTTCAACATCTATTTTCATTTAATTATCCGATATTTGCCAATTTAAAAATCTGAATGTTATTTATTCCTGTGATCATGTTTTTGTTAATTTGAATTAAGTATCCCAAGCCACTAAAGATCTAAGATCCTGAATTTGGATTTTAAATTCCCAGGTATGACATAGAGCATCACTGGATCATAATAGTATTACATGCCTTGTTAAGTTTCCTTTGATTCTCTAAGATGAAATTCAAGGGGTTCTTTTAAAAACACATTTATTGCTGAGTGTGGTGGCACATACCTATAATCCCAGGGACTCCACTCAGGAGGCTGAGGCAATAGGATCTCAAGTTTGAGGCCAGGCTCTGTAATTTAGCAATAAATTATAGAAATTCTAAGCAAGGCCATTCAGGCACAGTGATATACACCTGAAATCTCAGTAACTCTAGGAGGCCGAGGCAGGAGGATTGCAAGTTCAAAGCCAGCACGAGCAATTTAGTGAGACCCTGTTTCAAAACAAAAATTAGGAAGGTCTGGGGGTGTAGTTTCAGTGCCCCTGGAGACAATCCCCGGAACCAAAACTTTATAAAAAGAAAGAAAAAGAAAAAAGAGAGAAAGAAAGATGTCAAGTAAGAAAATAGGAACTTAGCTAATGACTGACTTCACTTCACCATCCTAACCATCATGTAACACTGCCACCATAAAAATAGTCATATTGGGTGACCCTGGGGATTGCTTATAGAGAGTATAAACAGTTTTTATGATATGTCATCGTAAAATTTTCCATATTTGAGCTGGGTTTGGTGGCACATGCCTGTAATCTCAGCAGCTCGGGAGGCTGATCACAAGTTCAAAGCCAGCCTCAGTAATTTAACAAGGACTTAGCAAGACTCTATCCCAAATAAAAATAAAATGGATAGGGATATGGCTCAATGTTTAAGTGCCCCTGGGTTCAACCCCTGGTAGAAAAAAAAATTCCATGTTTGAGCATTAATCTAACTCTTATTCTTACTTAGGAATATAATTATTCAAAATATTTATTTATTTATCTATTTATTTATTTTGGTGCTAGGGATCAAACCCAAGCTCTCATGTATACTTGGCAAGTGCTCTACTACTGAGTTATACCCCCCCAAATATATATAAATTTTTGTGTGGGGGGGTACCAGGGGTTGAACTCAAGGGCACTGAACCACTAAGCCACATCCCCAGGCCTGTTTTGTATTTTATTTAGAGACAGGGTCTCACTGAGTTGCTTAGCATCTTGCTTTTGCTGAGGCTGGCTTTGAACTTGCGATCCTCCTGTCTCAGCCTCCCAAACTGCTGGGAATACAGGCATGTGCCTCTGCGCCTGGTTCAAATATGTATGATTTTTATGCACATCGAGAAACCAGCAAAGTGGAAAGAGTTTAGACTTTCAAGATAAGGACTAGAGTTCAAATTGTGGCTCTTGGTCTCCAACCTTTTAAATAACTTTGGCAAATATACTTATATCATTCAACAAATATTTATTGGATAGGAACATTCAAAGTGCTGAATGTTCTAGGTATTTCAAATAATGAACAAATCACACTTTTGCCCTCCTGAATTTTTACCTTCAAGTGGTAGGTGGCTTCAATAAACAAACCAGTAAATACAAGTTCTTTCAGATGATGAAAAGTATACAGAAGTAACACATAGCAAAGAGGAAAATAGATCATGGATATTATTATCTTATAGAGCATATTAGTTTCCTAGAGCTGCTGCTATAACAAAGCACCACAAACAGGTGGCTCATACAACAGAAATCTCTTGCCTTGCCCCTGTAGAGGCTGGAGGTCTAAGATGGAGGTGTGAACAGGACTCGTTCCTTCTCAGGGCTGTGAGGGAGATCTGTCTCCTAACTTTCCCTAACTTCTGATGGTTTGCTGGTGTGCTTTGATTTTCCTTGGCTTTTTGAGGTATGACCCTAATTTCTACCTTTAGATTCACATGGCATTCTTTCCATGTGCATGTGTATGTGTCCAATTTTTTTCTGTTGATGAGAACTTCAATCATATTAGATTAGGGACCCACTGTACTCTTGTGTGACCCTCATCTTAACCAATTATATATGCAACAGTCCAAAGTCAGTTCTGAGTTATTGGGAGTTAGGATTCCAACATATAAATTTGGGGAAGGGTCTGGACACAAGTCACTCCAAAACATAGGTAATCTGGGAGGCCTCACTCATAAGGTGAGCTTGGCATAGAGACCTAAAGGAAGTAAGGGAATGATCCATGCATACCTGGAGGAGGAAGGGTGCAGGTACAAAGGACCTGAGATCAGATTGGACCTGGAATATTCAGGAAATAGAAATAAGGCTAGCATGCTGAGGAGATTGAGGGAGGTAAGCAGAAATGAAGGATAGATCATGGACTTTATAAACCACTGAAACGGCCTGGCTCTTACTCTGAGTGAGGAAAAGAAAACTCAGGAGGGCTTTGAGTACTGGCTGGTTGCTCTATTGCAACTTGACTGTGAAGAGCAAGGGTAGAAAAATGCAGACTTATTAGACTTTAGCTAACAGGCAGGTGAAAGATGATGACTTTGACTAGAGGGATGCAGGGAAATACAGCAATGGTTGGACTCTGTAGAATGAACAAGATTTGCTGATGGATGATATACGGGGCATTAGAGCAAGCAAGGAAATGATATTTCTGACAATATTGAATTCCCTGAGCATTCCAAAGATAGAAAAAGCTGTATCTGAGGAGTTGGCAGATGGTAATTCAAAGTTGCTCAGTTTTGGACATGGTTAGTTTGGAATTCCTAGATATCCAGGTGGAGGTAGAGGCAATTGGCAATAGGAATTAGAATTTGAGAGGATGGAGACATATATTTGGGATTTATCACAATATAAATTCTATTTAAAGCAATGGGACTATAGGAGAGCAACAATGTAGTGGGCAAAGAGAAAAAAAAACAAGGACCAAGACACATTCCAAAGTTTAGAGGTCTTGAAAATGATGAAGAGCCAGCAAAGGACAATGAGACAAAGAAACAAGTGAGGTAAAAAGACCATCCAGCAAGACTGATGTCCTAGAAACCAGTGGAAGATATTTCTGGGATGGAAGCAGTGATTCTTTTTTTTCTTTTAATAATGTTTAAAAGTCAAGATGTGAAGATGGAGACTTGATCATTAGATTTAGCAACATGGAGGTCATTGGAAACCTTATCTGTTTACTTGTTTTTGTGGTGCTGGGGATTGAACCCGGGGCCTTGTGCATGTGAGGCAAGCACTCTACCAACTTCCCGGCCATGGAAACCTTATCTGGAGAAGATTTGGAAAAGTAGATGAAGGAAAACCTGAATGGAGTGGGTTCGATGGAGAATCTGAGGATAGGTATTGGAGATATTGAAATTTTGCAGAGGATCTTGCTGAAAAGAAGTGTAGAGAACTGGAACAGTAGCTGGTGGGAATGGGGGATGTCCATGATATAGAAAGGTGGGTATTTTGTTCTGGTTTTGAGAGTCATGCTGTCTCAAACTCCCAGGCTGAAGGGATCCTCCTGCCTCAGCCTCCTGAGTAGTTGGGACTAATGGCATGAACCACCACCACGAGTGAGTTGTGTTTTGGTTTGTTTTTAAAGGTGGATGTGTATGTTTGTGTGGAGATCCATAGGAGAAAAAACTGATGATGAATAAGATCTCATGAAGGTCATCTAGCTATCTGTAAAATGTCGTAATTCCTACCTCAATGGGTCAGTTGAATCAATGAAGAGAGATAACCATCAGGTCTTGCAAAGTGGTTTGCTCTAAATTAACCATAATTCCAGTTACATCCCTGGGAATCAGTAATACAAACTAGGTCAGCCCCAGTGTGGCATTCACGGTTCCTGCCACCAGCTCTTGCACCGAAAGTGCTTTACTAAACCTGTTCCTGTCTTTTAAGCACTTCTCAGAGCCACAGAAGAGGAACACTCCACCTTAGGGGCCAAGTCACCACCCTGGATGGTAGCTGGAAGGTGCTTTCTCATAGTGATGAAGGTGGGAATGAGAGGCTGGGTCTTGGGGTAAGGAGGAAATGCCCAAAGCATAAAAGGCACACCACCATGGTATTCTCTCCACCAGCCCACATCTGACAGGAGTTGAAGTTGCACTGACATTTCATACCATGTTCTCTCCGTAAAATAACTCCTCCTTACCAACGGGGAGTGGTTGGCAGAACAAAGAATGTGTGTGTGGAGGCTAGAGGTGGGTGCCTAACTGAACGCTAAGGGAGAGTGAGTGTGCATGGGGAACGTGTGTATGGGATGACTGGAAAGAGCCGAGAGTGAGTGTGGAGATGGGCAGGGAGGAGTTGGACGTGCCCCACCAGCCCGGGGCCTCCCGAGGGAACGTCTGCCTGTGATGCGGGAGCGCCCGCCGAGGAGCCTCCTTATCCCCACCCACCTCCCGAACTCCAGCAGTCAGTGGTGCATATAGACATATTTCTGGGAGCTGTCCATGAGCTCATCGCTCTCCTGGCGATAGCGGCAGCAGCGAGGGAAGGAGCCTTCTTTCTCCCGGAGCCGCTGCTAGAATAAGCTCGGCCGTTCGCTCATTCAGACACGCGCGGAGCGCGGCGCCTTCGGGAAGAGGCAGCCGCCCGCGCAGCCCCGCGGCCAAGGTCGCGCCCGACCCCCGCCCGCCATGGCCCCGAATCTCCCCACAGGGAGGTAGGTGGGCGCAGGCAGGGGGCGAGGGGCTCAGTCCAGGACTCCGCGCCGGCGAGCGAAGGGGACAGCTGCCCCTTCCACTCCTGCGGCGGAGGAGCCCCGGCGCGTACACCGGGCGCGGCGGCTGCTGACGGGCCGCAGGCCCGGCGCTGAGGAGACTGAGGAGACGCGGGAGACCCGGGAGTGACAGGAGGAAGAAACCCGGAGCCGCAGGAAGATGGCTTCTCCCACCTCCCCGGCCCCGGAAGGCGGGGCCTCCACCCCGCTGAACCCGCCGCGGATTCGTCAGGTGGGTGCACAAAGTACGGGGAGGGGCGCCCGCACCCCATTTTCCTCCCGTCCCCCTAAGGACCGGGACCTCGCCCCCAATGCAGAGGCTGACCGGGGAGTGAGACCGGCACCGGCATGCTTGGCCACATCGCCTGACCAGGACCATTCTCTAAACCTCTTTTTCTCACTCTCACTTCGCACAGATTCAGACACACTCACGCCCTAGAAAAACACACGTCTTCCCAAACCAGACGTGGAACTTCTGCAGGCACACACTCACACACACCCCGCAAACTCATCCCCCCCACCGCGCCCGGAGGCACACACCCAGCTGTCACATGACCCACTGCAGAGCTATACCGTTAGAAGAAACTAAGGGGACTTTTGGGGAAAAATGTACCCTAGACCTAAATTCCCTGAGGACCTTAAGAGAGGTTGCTGGAAACATTCACTTGCAACCCAAAGGAGAAAAGGAGCTTATTCTAGAGGTTTTTTTTTTTTTTTTTTTCTCCTTTAAACCAGTTCTCAACTTTGAACAGAGATACGCCCAACAATCGCAGCCCTGTACTAGACAGTACTAGGAGACATGTGTTCCCGTTCTTTCCATTTCTATAGAGACTCAAGAAGCTTGCCCTAACACTGCAAAGGGGGAATGCACATTTCTTTGGCTGTTTGGATAAACCCTGTTTTCTGTTTGTATGGTAATATTAAAACAAGAGGGTACTCCATCTGGTTGTGATCTGTGATTTGGTATCTAGGGTCCCCCCTACCCCACCCGTTCTGCTACCATTGCCAGGAACTACAACATTAGCATTTTAGGTTGTCACAGTAGTAGCAACTGACCACTTGCTCTGTTCAGGGTAGTGCATGAGTGTGAGTCATGATTCACTATCTGCAAGTAGGGAACTTCTTTACCAAAAAGAATTGGGTTCCTGTTTAGAAATAGGATAAACTTGTTTAATGGATACTATCTGGCAGGAAGGACCTGGCAGTATGAAAATTTTGACGAACACCAAAGACACCAGAATTTATGAAAAAATGATAGGGAAATTTGGATGACACTTAACAAGCTTTTGTCCTTGTTACAAAAAACACTATGTAGTGTAGTAATGCTACATTAGGGCAAACCTTTGTTTATGGGCATTTTTTAATGCAATGACTAAAAATTCATGTGTACATTTTTATTTTAAGGCAATCTTATCCCCTCCAAATTGTTAGAGTTTTAAATCCTTATAAGATCCAGGACTCTAATTTTATGACAATGCATTTTTAATTGCACTTGAAATTAGTTTTTCCCCTGAAGAATTGTGATAGCAAGTAATATTAAATCTGTATTTCTGATAGATATGCATCTAGGAATGAAGGTGAGAGTATTGCTATTTATAGCAAAAGAAAAATCACATCCTAAACAAAAAAATGATATTTATACCTGACTAAATATATATGTATTTATATATATTACATATATGAATATCGAGGAAGTAAAATACATTAAATATAATATAAGCACTCATAAAAAATGCTGTGAAATTTCATTCTATATTTAGACTATTTTTATTGACCTAAGAAATACTATGTTTGAAAATAGTTACTAGAAAAATTTGCATTAAAGGTCATTGCTATTTTGCAATTTGCAGAGTAGGCATTCTACTTGGAGGAACTCATAATTAAAAACTGTGTAAAATGACATAATGCTGCAACAGTAAAGTTACTGACTGGTGTCCTCTGTTCAGGCTTTCATTTATATGACCTTACAGAAGTACTCTTTTAGTGATTGGTGCATTAATTTGCATAGGCTGTAGAAATAGGTTTCTTGAATTATTGGTTATTCCGGTCTACCTGATTCATCCAGTCAGGTTGAACACAAGTACTGACAACCTCTGGCTGCAGAATCACCATTAGCTTGCAACTGATTTTGAACAAATTACAAATAGAAAAACAGAAAGGATAACTGTGCTGTCCTGCTAAGTGGTCCTAGTCATATTGTATTTTTAACTGTGTTACTGTTTTCTGGGCATATTTCTCCATGTGCTTTAATAATTATTTTTGAAATCAGTTCTGGATTGAATTGAAATTAATTTAAAATCTGAATGTTTTTCTTTTTTCCAAACCATGTTGTGAGAAAAAGTATAGTTGTATTTTCCTAAGATTTTAATTAGACATTACTGGATTTCAGCAATAAATTCATTGATCATAATTTTAATTATATAATGGAAATTCAGGAAAAAATGGTTTAGAAAGGTTTTGGTGCCTACAGATCTATATTTGGATCTATTTGCTGTATTGCTATTCTTGTGTAATTATTTAATATATTGTTAGAATTACATATAAAATTGTATGTTATTTTTACATCTTGGTCATTTGGACTAAGATTTTTTTTTTTTTTTTAACTTTGGGGAAAATGCTTATATAGTATGAAATATTTAAAGTGGTCCAGTATCTTCACATAGTATAGGGTAAAAATCTAAGTTAAAAAAAAAAAAGGGAAGGTCAAGGAAAATGACCTTCAATTTCATTCTGTTACGAAGAGAATAAATTTATCAACAAACCGTCTTCTCATGTACCTAAGAAATTAGCTATTTCCCTCTCCCCCCCTTTTTAAAAAAGTGCTATCTTTATTTTATATCTTGGATAATTAAGATGCAGAAGTTTTACCTATTTTTCAAATGTGAAAGTCAATTTAGTTACCAAACTGGAAAGAAAAATTTCCTGGACATCAGATCATGTTTATTCTTTATTCATTTTCTAACTGTGTGAAAGAAAAAAATAAGAAATGGTAGTTTTATCCTCAGAACCACAAAAAGAAAAGAAAGAAATAAAGAAGTGATAGTTTTGCAACTGAGTTTTTTTTTTACATTTTTAAAAATTTTTATTATTGGTTGTTCAAAACATTACATAGTTCTTGACATGTCATATTTCATACATTTGATTTAAGTGGGTTATGAACTCCCATTTTTATCCCGTATACAGATTGCAGAATCACATCGGTTATACATCCACTGTTTTACATATTGCCATACTAGTGTCTGATGTGTTCTGCTGCCTTTCTTATCCTCTACTATCCCCCCTCCCCTCCCCTCCCCTCCCATCTTCTCTCTCTACTCCATCTACTATAATTAATTTCTCCCCCTTGTTTTTATTCCCTTTCCCCTCACTTTCTCTTATATGTAATTTTGTATAACCCTGAGGGTCTCCTTCCATTTCCATGCAATTTCCCTTCTTTCTCCCTTTCCCTCCCACCTTTCATCCCTGTTTAATGTTAATCTTCTTCTCATGCTCTTCCTCCCTGCTCTGTTCTTAGTTGTTCTCCTTATATCAAAGAAGACATTTGGCATTTGTTTTTTGGGGATTGGCTAGCTTCACTTAGCATAATCTGCTCTAATGCCATCCATTTCCCTGCAAATTCCATGATTTTATCATTTTTTAGTGCAGAGTGATACTCCATTGTGTATAAATGCCACATTTTTGTTTTTTGAAGGGCATCTAGGTTGGTTCCACAGTCTAGCTACTGTGAATTGTGCTGCTATGAACATCGATGTATCAGTATCCCTGTAGTATGCTCTTTTTAGGTCTTTAGGGAATAGACCTAGAAGGGGAATAGCTGGGTCAAATGGTGGTTCCATTCCCAGCTTTCCAAGGAATCTCCATACTACTTTCCAAATTGGCCGCACCAATTTGCAGTCCCACCAGCAATGTACAAGTGTACCCTTTTCCCCACATCCTCACCAGCACTAGTTTTGCAACCAAGTTTTTAATGTGCGTATCTTATATATTGAGACCTGTACCATTTCTATGCCATTACCAAAGATATTAAAATTAATTAAGTAAGTATGTACTGAGATCTCCAAGTGCAAGACACATCGCTAGTGTTTCTGGCCCTTACTATCTTTCTGATGAGCCCTACTGGGAGTTTCCATGGCATTGATCGGTGTAAGAGTTGGAGGAGCTATAAGACATCCTCTATCATTATGCCAATAAAATGTTAGTGTCTTCTTCTTGTTTCATGATAAATCCTTCCCTGAAATCTCTGGGTAGTGTCATTTCATTTATAACAGTAGAGTTCTTTCCTGGTTTGTTGTGGAAATTTAGTGACCTCCCATATGGTAATAATGAAATGTTTACAATGAGTCATGCATGGTACTAAACCAGGCACAATAATCCTGTGAAGGAGATACTATTATTCCTATTTTCCATATGATACAACTGTGGGTTTAGAGAAGCTAGCTACATGTTCATGTTCAAACATATTAAATTGCAATTCAGGGATTTCAAACTTGGTCTTAATGATGCCCTACTTCACAATCACCATTGTTTACTATCTTCCTCTTCTAATTTTCAGGCATTGTTGACTATTAAGGGAGCTCCTCTTAGCCCTCTTCTTACTCCCAGCTCTCCATAATTATTCTTGTGGAGATTCTTTTGGGTTGCCTTAAATATAGGATTTACACTAAAGTTGATTTAATTACTCAAATCCATCAAATGAAAATAACTCAAGTTCCATTTTCATGTCTGTGTTCTCTAAGAGAGCATTTCTCCAGCATCATGGTTGCTGAGCGCAGAGATCATGGCCCTCACTTTGCTTTTGCTTCTTCTGGGAGCTACTCAATTATTCCTGCTGTTTTCATGACAGTCCTGGAAAAAAAAAAAAAAATCATCCTGAGAATAATCTGGGTTAATGGAGAATCTTGTTGAACAAGCCAAAAAACAAAAGAAGGCTTACATTTTTAAGCTTTTCACTTTCTTCCATAATTAATCCCATTCTTGTTTATGCTTGTCAAGATATTATATTTTGAATTTTCATGTTCTGCAAAGCATTTGAGTTACAAGAGAGGATAATTTAGTTTAGACTGTGAAGGGTTGGGAGAGAGACAATAAGTGAATATAGTGATGTATGGACATTATTAGATTTTTAAAATTTGTTTTAAATTTACATATAGCAGAATTCACTTTTTATATATTTTAATAAGTTTTGACAAATACTAAGAGTTATATAACTATCATTGCAACCTTGGTACAGAATAGCTCCATCTGCCTTTAATGTTTCATTTGCTAAATCTACTGTAGTCAAACACTTCTCCTACCTCCAACCCCTAGGAGCCACTGGTCTGACCCTACATTTTGCTTTTCCCAGAATATTATCTGAAGAGAATTATCTAGAATATAACCATTTGGAAATGACTTTTTTCATTTGTCTTAATACCTGTAAGGTCCATCTAAGTTCTTACCTGTGACAACATTTGGTTCCTTTTGAATATTGAGTAGTATTCCACTGTATGAGTGTACCACCATGACCACTCACCAGATGGACATTTGGGTTGTTTCCAGGTTGGAACAATTATGAATAAAGTTGCTATTAAACATCTGTGTATAGGCTTATTGTGCAAAATTGTTTTTATTTTTCTAGGTATATACTAGGAGTGGGATTGCTGGATCTTATGGTAAATGTGTGTTAATAAGAAACTACCAGCAGGGCTCAGTGGTGCATACCTATAATCCCAGCAACTTGGGAGGCTGAAGCAGGAGGATCCCAAGTTCAAAATCAGCCTCAGCAACTTAGCAACAGCCTGTCTCAAAATAAAAAATCGAATTAATTTTAAAAAAGGGCCCGGTTGTAGCTCAGTGGTTAAGTGCCCCTTAGTTCAATCCCTGGTCCAAAACAACAACAACAACAACAATAATAAACCCAGAAAAGAAAGAAAATCAGATAGAAAAATAAATTAAAAGAAAGAAAGAAACTACCAAACTATTTTCCAAAGTGGCTGGGCGTTTTTACATTTCTTCCAACAGCGAGTGAGAGTTCTTATTAATCTGCATTCTTTTTTTTCTTTCTTTCTTTCTTTTTTTTTTTTTTTGGTACTGGGGATTCAACCCAGGGGCAGTTTACCACTGAGCTATATCTTCAGACCTTTTTATTTTTAATTTTTAATTTTTTTTTTTTTTTGTGGTCCTGAGGATCAAACCCAGAGCATCACACATGCTACACAGGTGCTCTACCACTGAGCCACATCCCCTGCCCTTTAATCTGTATTCTTGTTAGCACTTGATATTGTCTTTTTTGTTTGTTTGTTTCATTCATTACAATAGGTGTGTAGTGGTATTTCATTATAGTTTTAATTTGTATTTCCCTAATGACTAATGATGATGAACACTTTAATGTGTTTATTTGCCATTCTTATATATTTTCTCTGAAGAATCTGTTCAAATAATTTATCTGTTTTATTTCTTTTTCTTTTTGTACTAGGGATAGAATCCAGGGGTCCGAGACAGAGAGAGAGAGAGAGAATTTTTTAATATATTTATTTTTTTAGTTTTCGGCGGATACAACATCTTTGTTGGTATGTGGTGTTGAGGATTGAACCCGGGCTGCACGCATGCCAGGCGAGCGCGCTACCACTTGAGCCATATCGCTATATCTCCCTCATCCCTTTTCTATTTTTTATTTTGAAACAGGGTCTCACTAAGTTCCTTAGGACCTGGCTATTTTTCTGAAGCAGGCCTCAAATTTGAGATCCTCTCCTCAGCCTCTTGAGTTTCTCTACCTATACAGGTATAGGTTAGTGTGCCACACTATTTTGTCCCTTAAATCGTGTTGTTGTTTTCTTATTGTTGAGTTTAGAGAGTTATTTGTATGTTCTGGATTCAAGTTCTTTGTCAGATATTTGATATTCTCTCTGTCTTTTCATTCTTTGTATTATCTTTCTGAGAGCAGAGATTTTAAATTTTAAGTCCAATTGTGTGTGTGTGTGTGTGTGTGTTGTGTTGTGTTGTAATACTTAAGAACTCTTTCCCTAGTCCAAAATCACAATTCTTTGTCTGTTTGTTTCTTTTCTTTTCTTTCTTTCTTTTTAAAACAGATATAGATATAAGTTTAATAAGTAGCACTATATTTCCCACTTGATCTGAGGATTTAGGAGCACATACTTTATATTGAGTAGGATTATAAGATCAGAACATTCAAATATTTGCTTGTTGCTGAGGCTGTGGCTTAGTGGTAGAGCGCTTGCCTAGCATGTGTGAGGCACTGGGTTCCTTTCTCAGCACCACATATAAGTAAATGAATAAAATAAAGGTCTACACATCTAAAAAGATATTTAAAAAAAATATTTGCTTGTTATTTGGTTGTTCAGTGAGTTTTTTTTTTGTACAGGGGATGGAACCCAGGTGTTTAACCATGGAGCCATATCCCCAGCCCTTTTTATTTTTTGAGACAGGGTCTCACTAAATTACTTAGGGCTTTGATAAATTGCTAAGGCTTACTTTGAACTTGGGATCCTCCTGCCTCAACCTCCAGAGCTTCTGGGATTACATGCATGTGCCACCAAGTGTTGCTGAGTTTTTTCTTTTTCTTTTTTTTTAATTCCACACTTTTTTTTATTGGTGCATTATAGTTGTACATATGAATGGTATTTGGTATTACATATTTATACATGCACACAGTGCACGATATTACAATATATTTGGCCAATGTCATTCCTCAGTACTTCCCCGACTGTCCTGTTCCCACCCTGTGATACCTTTTCCTCTACTGATCTCCCTTTGATGTTCATGAGATCCACCTCCACCTTTCTTTTCCTTTTTCCTCTCCAGCTTCTGCATATGAGAAAAAAAAAAAAAAAAAAAAAAAAAAAAACACAAGATCTTCATATTTTCTTTTGAAAAGTTTGTAGTTTTTAACATTGTACATTTAAGTCAGTCACTCATTTTAAGTTGATTTTGTATTTTTGTGACTTATAAATCAAGGTTCCTTTTTATTCTATATGAATGTTGAATTGTTCCGGAACCAATTGTGGAAAAGATTATGCTTTATCTATTAAATTGATTTTGCATCTTTACCCAAAATCAACTGATACATTAGCATAAGTCCACTTCTGGATGCTCTCTTCTGGGTTTTGTATTTTGAATTTTTCAGATTTTAGGAAAATATAGATTGTAAAGTAGAAAATCTTAATGACATTAATATGCTTTCGGCTTTTTAAAAATGTTATTTGCATAATTTAAACATCACATAAAGATACAAAACAAATTCTTATGTCTGGAAGGGAAGCTGTTTATGAAAGTGAAATGCAAACAAAAAAATTATATCCAAAACCAAAGGGAGACAGGAATGGTGACGCAGACCTGTAATCCCAGCAACTTGGGAGGCAGAGGCAGGAGGTTCACAAGTTCAAAGCCAACCTCAGCAACTTAGTGTGACCCTTTCTCAAAAGAATAAATTAAAAAGGGATGGGGATATAGCTCAGTGATGAAGTACCCCTGGGTTCAATTCCCAGTACCAAAATCAAAAACCCAAACAAATGGACAAATGGTGGGACTGAAGATATAGCTCAGTAGTAGAGTGTGTGCTTACCATGCTCAAAGCCCTGGGTTTGATGCCCAGCACTTGGGGTGGGGGATGGGAGTTGTGGAGAAGGGAAAGAAAGAAAAGAAAACCAAGGAGTCATATTGCTTATATTATGCAGTGAATACATATTGCTCCCAGAGGCTTTAAGAAAACAAATTCCAAATCAGTTACATTGAATATTAGCAGTAAGAAAAGAAATAAACTTCATTCTCTTCAAATTTTGGAGAAGATTAGCATTCTATGTTTTTATAAAGAGTGACTACATGGCAGATTATGGTACTTTCAGGAGCTAGTTACCTATTTCTAGTATATATGGCCTTGAATTCAATAACTTAGCTTTTATTTCAAGGATATATAAACATTTATGTATTGCTGCATAATAAACCATCTCAAACATAGTGGCTTCAAACAACAATAATCATGGTTTTTGTTCATTAATTTGCAATTTGGTCTTGGCTTGGTGGGTCTATGAGGAGTCAGCTATGGTGACTGGAGGTGCCTCCGTGGTCGGGGCAGGAATCATCTAAGGTTTTCTCACTCACTTCCCACATCTGTGGCTGAAGCTCCTGTAGGTGTATAAGAGATTAAGTCGATCATTATATGCAGCTTACTAGAGTATAGATAGAAAGAATACGGCAAGGGCAATAAAGTGTACCAAATACCACAAGAGTACAGATGAGATTTTTCTTTGGTTGGAGGAGATCACATTAGGTTTAGTGAAGCAGTAGAAATTTGAGTTAAATGTAGGAGAATGGATTTAATTTTGAAAGGAAGAAATTGAATACAGAACATTTCAGATCCAGAATTAACATCCTGAAGAGACATATAGAGATGGCGAATATTGGAGGGTAGGTGGAAAGATTAGTGATGAATCCCAGAGTAGGGGACAAGGAGGGAGTAGCAAAAAATAAAACTGGAAAGTTAATGGAATGACATCACAAAGAGCCTGCAATTTACTAAAGTTTGGTCTTTGTTCTTTAGAAAGTGAATAGTGCCACAAGGGCTTGACTCCATTAGTCACCTTCTTCCCATGTGCTGATAAAGCCATCTCCAATCTGGGCATGGTGGTGCATGCTTGTATTCCCCAGTGATTTGGGAGGCTGAAGCAGAAGGATTACAGATTCAAAGATGGCTTCACCAAGTTAATGATGCCCTAAGCAACTTAGTGAGACCCTGTCAATAAATAAAATACAAAAAAAGGCTGAGGATGTGGCTCAGTAGTTAAGCACCCTGGTGTTCAATCCTTGGTATATTAAAAAAAAAAAAAAAAAAAAAAAAAGCCAGGTTCAAATACAATCATCATCATCACCTAATCCTGGATATCAGATTTTCACAATTTTATCTATCTATCTATCTATCTATCTATCTATTTTTGGTACTGGGGATTGAATTTAGAGGTATTCGACATTTGCAATCCTCCTGTCTCAGCCTCCGGAGCCTCTGGAATTACAAGCATGCTCCACAGTGCCCAGTACAATGTTATTTAAAATTCAAATAGAACTTTAAAAAAATATTGCTATTTTCTTCAATTCTGTAACATACAATCTAATTTTTCTGTTTTCTCTGCATAAATAACTTCATTCCATGTCCTCTTGGCATCTCTGTCTTCCCATCAGATTGCCTCCATTAAATCCTTCCTAGGTAGAAATTTGGGAGCCACTCTGTATGTGGGGGTTTTAGTTTTTAGTTTTATTTATTTTTTGGTGTTGGGGATTGAGGGGGGCTTCACGGGTACTGTGCTGGGCAAGTGCTCTACCACTGAGCTATATTCCCAACTCCTGCATGTGGGATTTTTAGAAGAAGAAATTATCTACTTCAAAGTCTGAGCAATAATAGATGTAAGATCATAGTAAAATCTATGATCTGAGTTATTGTCAGTTTTTATCTTTTGTGAAAATGAAATTTGTAGAATACACAGAAAAAAAAAAAAAAGAGCATTGTAATGGCTTTGCTGAACTGGTTTTGGCTCATTTGAGTACCAAAATCTTGACTAGTACCCAGGTTTTGGATTGGATCTCTCTCTCTCTCTCTCTCTCTCTCTCTCTCTCTCTCTCTCTCTCTCTCTCTCTCTCTGCTTTTGGTACTGGGGATTGAACCCAGGAATCCAAGGGAGCTTTATTACTAAGCTGAACCCCCAATCTTTTTTATTTTTTGTTTTGAGACAGGTTCTCAATCAGTTGTTGAGGCTGGCCTCAAATTTGTGATCCTTCTGCCTCAGCCTCCCAGATCACTAGGATTAGGCATGTGCCACTGATGCTGGCAAGATCAGGTACCCTCTTCTAACAATATATGGAAAGTTCTTCAATGAGGACTTTATGAGGGTAATAAAATAATTCATAGGGAATAACAATACATAATAGAACAATAATTACATGCATTCAAAGATCACAGTAATTGAAGTATATATCTGTAATTATTAATACTATCTAGTGGAGTATTATTGGTTTTTTTTGTTTGTTTGTTTATTTTGTTTCCATGGGTTGAATCCAGGGGCGTTTAACCTCTGAGCCACATCCCCAGACCTTTTTATTTTTTATTTTGAGACAGGATCTGGCTAAATTGCTCAGGGCATCATTAAATTGCTGAAGATGGCCTTGAACTCTCAATTCTACTGTCTCAGTCTCCTGAGTCACTGGGATTATAGGCGTGTGCCACTGCACCCTGGCTCCAGTGGAGTTTTGATATAGAATTCCTCTGTGTTCTATAGTAAGCCACAGTCCTGTCAGGATTTCCTTTCTTCAGTGTACAACCTGATTACATTCTGAATCTCAAATTGTTCTTTCTTTCTTTCTTTCTTTTTTTTTTTTTTAATTTTTAATATTTATTTTTTAGTTTTCAGTGGACACAACAACTTTGTTTCTATGTGGTGCTGAGGATCGAACCCAGCCCGCACGCATGCCAGGCAAGCGCGCTACCGCTTGAGCCACATCTCCAGCCCCAAATTGTTCTTTCTCACCAATGTTTGTATCCATGTTTGTAACTTCCTTGTTTTAGAGCCATTACTGTTATTTGTACATTAATCTTATTTGCTATTCATATGACTAATTTAATTTAAATTACTAAGCTTTATCATCTGATATCTGGGCTGTTTTGCTTCTGTCAATTTATTATGCAAAACTTCTGCCATTATTCCCCTACTAACTTGACAATAATGTCTCTCTAAGCACTGTCTTCTATCTAGAAAACATGTACTTGGCCATGATCACTGGTGAGCTAAGGCTGATAAGAGGGATATTTTAAGTTAAAGCCTCACAAGTCATTTCTGGATTCATGTTCACGCTGAAAACAGAACCATTTCAGACTGTACACACACTGATGGCACTTGCTGTCATGTCTGACCAGAGGCAGTTCTTTTGGGGATATGTCCAAGTTTCGGGGATGGGAGACAGATGAGCAGTCCAGTAAGAAGTCAAAGGAGATTTGGTCATGTTCTGTGAGAGTGGCATCTCACTGCTTGCAGACATTAGAGGAAACATCTAGATCTGAGTTATTGTCAGTTTTTATACCTGGAAATTATTTTTTATTTAAACAAAATTAAGCATTCTTATATTTTATTTGAGTGGGGCTGAAAGCAGTTTGATTCTTTTAAATGATTTATTTCACTAGACTGAAGTAGTGATGCATCTCCTTGACTCTTCCAATTGCCTTATATGCAAGTGATTTATCACAACAGTTTTCCTTTGTAATGGATGCTCTCTTGCCAAGCACTTGTTATTAAAGCCAGAACTCTTCAAGTTCTTTAACCTTTATTCAACTCTTATGGCAATAAATGTAGAAGTATCACGTAATTTTTCTGCAGTGTATAACTTCATATGAATTGGGTTTGTGTGACTCTTTTCCTGGTTGTCTTTAAAGGATGGGCTTGTCAAACTCAAATATTTCTACGGATTTATGAATACTTTGGCTGATCCGCCTTGGCTTTACTA
This sequence comes from Callospermophilus lateralis, assembly GCF_048772815.1. NCBI lineage: Eukaryota > Metazoa > Chordata > Mammalia > Rodentia > Sciuridae > Callospermophilus > Callospermophilus lateralis. The sequence continues at coordinate 81,994,229 of NC_135312.1, read as the reverse complement.
TAATGTTATTTCAGCTGGGTGTGGTGGTGCATGCCTGTAATTTCAGCAGCTCAGGAAGCTGAGGCAGGCGGATTGCAAGTTCAAAGTCAGTTTTAGCAATTTTGTGAGGCCCTAAGCAACTTAGAGAAACTCTGCCTCTAAATAAAACATAAAAGGGGCTGTGGATGTGGCTCAGTGGTTGAGTGTCCATGGGTTTGATTCCTGGTACCAAATAATAATAATGTTATTAACAGTGTTGTTGTTCTTGTTGTTGCTGTTATTATTATTATTCACCCTACTTTATTTTGGGATTGAACAAATCAAATCTTTTCTGGAACTGGGTGTTGGTTGCCTGGTTAAACAAATTTGTTGCCCCATGTCATGACTGTAATCCCAGAAATGAAGAACAGTGTTAGATGCAGGGTATTATAATATTGCTTAAATTGTGTGAGGTTGTAAATTTTAGAATAATATATATATTTAACATGAATTATCTGAACTAATCACATTGATAATTCTAGTTTATAAAGGAAAATACCTTGTGGATTTGCACCATTGAGGTAAAACTAATATTCAAGAAATCAATATATTTGATGTTTTTATCTATCCAAAATTGTTACCAAGTATTTGCATAGATTTGTTAGCATGCTTATAGAATTTATTTAGGGGCTGGGGGTGTGGTAGAGTGCTTGCATGTGCAAAACCCTGGGTTCTATCCCAAGCACTTGAAAAAAGAAAAATAAGGTTTTAGGTATCAATGAATATTTACTTTGCGAAAACAAATTTAAATAAAAAATCTAAAATGTACAAGAGTATCAAAACAAAGCTGTTGACTAAATAAGACTTCTAATTGGATAAGAGACCTTATCTGCCAACTATCTCTTTCTGATAAAACCTTGGATTGTTGTGCAACAAACTTAATTCTTTCATCTGAGAGTACAAAATATTTTATTCATGAATGCTTCTCTTATCACCACCTTCTTTGGTTATGAAAGAAAACCAGGAACATCGATCCACTTCTAAGCATCCCTATTTTTACATATTCCTTCCTTCTTTCTTTCTGTTCCAGAAAAGGAATCATCCTGACCTGATCCCAATTCTAGGCCTTTACTCTGCCTGGAAGTTGTTTTCTTTTCTTTCCCAATTCTTTTATCTTCTTTAGTTATAGATCTTGGGACAAGGCTGAGCCTGACAGTGAGGTAAAAAGCAGCTAAATTGTTGGGAAAAGAAGGATGCTTAGGATGAGAATTTTACTACCTGACAGCCGTTATTATCCTTTTGGCCTTCTCAGCAGTTTCGATTCTGTTGATCATTCTTTCCTTCCTGAAGTTCTTCATGCTGGGACAAGAGAGCACTATTGAGATATTCAGCAATTATATTGCACTCCTTCTGAAATTAAGATGCTGACTTGTCTAGACTGGAGTGTGTCAAACTCTATGACAAGTTCTTTATGTGCTTTATCTCATTTCATTCTTTATCCATTCTGTGAAATAGGTACACTAGTATCCCAATTTAAGTATAAAGAAAGGGGCTTAGAAGTTTGCTTAAGATCACACAGACAAGAGCTGGGCATGGTGGCACACACCTATAATCCCAGAGACTTGAGAGGTTTAAGCAGGAGGATTGCAAGTTTGAGACCAGCCTCAGCAATTTAATGAGGTCCTTAAGCAACTTAGCTAGACCCAGTCTCAAAATAAAAAAGTAAAAAGGGTAAAAAAATAAAAAGGGCTGGGATGTGGCTCAGTGATTAAGCAACCTGGGTTCAATTCCTACCTCCAAAAACCAAACAAACAAACAAAAAAAAAAAAAGAAAAGAAAAAAAATTAAGATCACATACACAAGTGAATGGCAGAGTAAGAAGTTCACACCCAATTGTGTTAGACATCAAAATCTGTATCCTTAAACATGTAAGTGCATGTAAGATTACCACCTAAGCCAGATGTCATGTTGGGACCTCGAAATCCAGAGGTGAAAACACTCAGTACACATGGAGCTGTGGTATAGTGTTAAAACAGACTAAACAGAAGAATGTGATGATTTTTTGGGAGGTTGGGTGGTACCAGGGATTGAACTCAGGGGTACTTAACCACTCAGCTACATCCCCAGCCTTTTTTTTTTTTTTTTTTTTTTATGTAGAGACAGGGTTTCACCGAGTTGCTAAGGGCCTCACTAAATTGCTGAGGCTGACTTTGAACTGGAGATCCTGTCTCAGACTCCTGAGCCACTGGGATTACAGGTGAGTGTCACCATACCCAGCTAGAATGTGATGTGATGATTTTAATAGTGGAAGTATGATCCAGTGCAGTGGGGTCTTTTGCTTGCTCAGGAAATTCAGCAAAGACCTTGGAGAGGCTGATACCTGAAGGAAGAGTAATAGCATGCAGCATGACTAAGGTAGGGAGGGAATTCTAGGCATAGGAAACAGGTACAAAGGCATGGAAATAGAAAGTCTATTGCATTTTAGGGGTTATCAGAAGTTCTGAATGGCAGGAGTACAGTATCTGGGGAGGTCACAGGAGATGAATCTCACATGTCAGTAAACAGCCAAATTGTAAAGAGCTGTATTTATTTATTTATTTTTGGTATGGGGTTGGGGGTGGGGGGATTGAACCCAGAGGTGCTTAATCACGGAGCCATATCCTCAGCCCCCCTCCCGCTTTTGAGAGAGGATCCCACTAAGTTGCTGAGGCTGGCTTTGAACTTGTGATTCTCCTGCCTCAGCCTCCTGAACTGCTGGGATTACAGGTGTGTGCCACTGCATCCACTAAGATCTATACTTATTATCGTGATTCATTCATGGTTTTCCCTCCATTGTTTCATACTAGTGCTCTTCATTATTATCCCTCATCATTTCTTCATCCTTCAATTGTTATTTAGATATAAGTATCTTCCAGTGTTGTTTTCCATCTTGCATTTTCATCCCACATATTTATTTTTTCCCAGTCCAATCATCCATTCCTATATCTTCCATTATCACTATAAGATGATGTATCATCAGTCAGTATCTTTAGTGCTGACTCCCTCTTCTTTTTCTTGTCTTTCTTTTTCTGCAGTATTGGGAATTGAACCCAGGTCTACTATTGAGCTACATCCCCAGCCTTTTCATATTATTTTGAGACAGGGTTTTGCTAAGTTCCCTGGCCTGATCTTGAACTTATGATCCTATTGCTTCAGTCTCCTGAGAGGTTGAAATTGCAGGTGTGTGACACTGTACCCATCTCCAGCCCTTCTCTTACTCAATACTTTCATCTGATTTCTATAAACCTCCGGTTTTGTATCCATGAGCTCCTTCAGACTTAATCTGTCTAGAAGGATCTCACTGTTTGGACTCCTCCCTAAGTGCTCCTCTTTGTTTCCTGTCTCAGTTGATACCATTGTTCTGTCACCTGATCAGGAAACCTTGAAGAGTTTTTGGCTCTTGTTCTTTCTTCTATCTTGTTCTTTCCTCTTCTCCAATCTCATTTTCACTGTCCAAGTTCAGAATTGCCTTGTGTCTTATCCAGACTATGTTATAGTATTTTTCTAATTGATTTCACTCTTTGTAATCTCTTTGTTTTACAAACCCTTTTCTGTATAACCAGCATATAAGATCACAACACTTCCTAATCAATCAATTGTGTCTTTACCTACTTGCTCTATTATGAATTGTCAGAAATAGAAGACATCTTGTATACATGGTGCCTAACCTGCTGCTGAAAAACTTGTTTTCAAAGAGTAGTGCAGTGGGGCGCATGCCTGTAATACCAGAACCTAGAGAGGCTGAAGGAGGATCGCAAGTTCAAAGCCAGCGTCAGCAACTTAGTGAGGCCCTAAGCAATTTAATGAGAACTTGTCTCTAAATAAAATGTATTTTAAAAGGGTCTGGGGATGTAGCTCGGTGATTAAGCTCTCCTAGGTTCAATCCCTAGTACAAAAAAAAAAAAAAAAAAAAAAAAAAAGAAGGGGGAGGTAATGCAGTCTTATTTTTCATTTTTTTTTTTTTTTTGCATAGACTGGGATCCAACCAGGGGTTCATGCATGCTAGCAAGTGGTTTTACTGTTGAACTATGTTCCCAGGCCAGAAGTTTAATCTTTTAAAACTGAAATTAGAGGGGCTGGGGATGTGGCTCAAGTGATGGTGCGCTTGCCTGGCATGCGTGAGACATTGGGTTCGGTTCTCAGCACCACATAAAAACAAAATAAAGATATTGTGCCCACCTAAAACTAAAAAATAAATATAAAAAAATAACCCTGAAATTAGAGTTTCACATATACAGATCAGAGAGAAGGAAACAATAGAGTTTGGTTTTATAATGTATTTTTAATAATTAATATATTTCAAAGCACTTTACTGTGAAATGCATAACTCAAGCACTTATTGCCTCAAGATTGAGTTGGCAAATGGAAAAGCCATTCTGCACTGAAGAGTTTACATTTGGCTGATACTGTCAGAGGAGGACGAAGGATATCATAGTACCATGAATCGCAGGTTTTGCCTACTGGGTTGTTTTTGTTTTGGTTTTGGTACCAGGGATTGAACCCAGGCGTACTTAACAATTGAGCATGAGCGACATTTCCAGCCTTTTTTATGTTTTATTTTGAGACTAGGTCTCACTAGGTTGCTTACACCTCAACTAAATTGCTGAGACTGGCTTCGAACCTGCAGTCTTCCTGCCTCAGCCTCCCAAGCTGCTGGAATTACAGGTGTGTGCTATACCATGCCTGGCTTTTTTTTTTTTTTTTTTTTTGCTTTTTTTTTTTTGCTTTTTTTAGTGTTAAAAGTGCTATGGGATTATCTTCTACTTAGGAAAATCTATCACTCCACACCACCAACCTCTATTGGCTCCTTTTATTCTCTTCTTGCTGCAGAGCAAATAGAATTCCTGAATCCCCAAGGTTCATAAATCCTGCTTCTGGCCCCTATCAGAGTTGGATGGAGGAAAGGTAAGAAGGAGGAAGGATGCTGAGGAAAAGTGGTACAGAGGATCAGAGGATGGAGAATTCCTTCCTACTTCTTCAGGGGGTGGGGACTGCCACTGTGACAAGATAACAGATTCTCTTATTATCCTGGAGCTATCTAGGGTAGTGTCCTTGTAAACAAGGAAGAGGGCTGTCAGCTTCCAAATTGGAGTGTGGGAGAAGTGGAACGCAGGAGAAAGGATTCTAAAGCTGCATCTCTTTTTCAAAGGGGAGATTAACAATGAAATTGTGAATCTTGAAATGAAAATGTCAGAGTTTATTGTGTTTAGCTAGCAACTCATAAGCAGGTGTGATGGAAACGGCATGGTGAGAATTAATAGAAAAGACACCAAAAGCAAGTCATTGTTTGAACAAATGAGTCACCTGGGAGCATGCTAATCCAAATTCATAGCATCTATCGTGAACTCTGAAAGTGAGTTTCTCCTGGAAGAGAAATGAAATTATTGGAGAGGGAATTTACATCTTCTTTTTTTTTTTTTTTTTTGCCAGGGGGATATACTGGGGATTGAACTCAAGGGCACTCATGTGGCACCACTGAGCCACATCCCCAGCCCTATTTTGTATTTTATTTAGAGACAGGATCTCACTGAGTTGCTTAGTGCCTCACTTTTGCTGAGACTGGTTTCGAACTTGCAGTCCTTCTGCTTCAATCTCCCTAGGTACTGGGATTATAGGTGCCCAGTGGGAATTTACATATCTTGTATGTATTATTATTGAACTTCATCAGTTATCTTTTTCAAATTTAATATGAGAAAAAGTAATCTCATAATAAAATTCATTTTATTAATTTTTTGGCTCTGCAACACATTGTTTGAGCCATTTCTTTCTCTCTTTTTTTTTTTCTTTCTTTTTTTTTTTTTTAGTTGTAGATGGACACAATAGCTTTATTTGTTTTTATGTGGTGCCAGGAATCGAACCCAGTGCCTCACGCATGCTAGGCAAATGCTCTGCTACTGAGCACAACCCCAGCCCCGCATTTGAGCCATTTCTAAACAGCTATAGCATTTGATATGTTTTAAATCGCTTCATGGGGCCAGGTGCAGTAGTGCATGCTTGTAATCTCAGTAGCTCAGGAGGTTGAGGCAAGAGAATAGAAAGTTCAAAACCAGCCTCGGGAACTTAGTGAGAGGTCTTAAGCAACTTAGTGAGGCCCTGTTTCTAAATAAAATGTAAAAGGGGCTGGGGATGTAGCTCAATTGTTAAGCCCCCTTGGGTTTAATCCCTGATACTGAAAACAAACAAACAAATAAAAAATTTAAACTGCTTCATGGCTGTAGAGACAGCTCCAACAAGATTTTAATATGGTGCATTTTTTCTTATGTTTATGCTTTGAATTCTCTTTTAATTCATCCATACTTCCATCCCCCAAAGCAAATGAATCAGGACCACTTAATAGACCCTCTCTGTTAATTTCATCTAAAAACATGCAGACACATGGGCCCATGTGCTGCCTGCTCGTGTGGACATATGCAAACATACTTTTTTTTTTATTATTAGTTGTTCAAAACATTACAAAGCTCTTGACATATCATATTTCATACATTAGATTCAAGTGGGTTATGAACTCCCATTTTTACCCAAATACAGATTGCAGAATCACATCGGTTACACATCCACATTTTTACATAATGCCATGTTAGTAACTGTTGTATTCTGCTACCTTTCCTATCCTCTACTATACTTGAGGTGTTTCCATTAATTGTGGCTTAAACCATAGGACATTACTATTTCCCTAAAAAGGAATCCAGAAGTCGTTAGCCGTAGAGTTGGTTAGTGGCTCAATAATATCAGAGATTGAAGCTTCTTTGATCCTTCTACAATGCCATCCCCAGGAGATAGCCATGTCATCCCTTTTGTTCACAAGATGCCTGTCACAGTTCCAAACACCTTGTCTTCATATAAACGATATCCAAAGCAGAAAGCAAGGTCAGGGGAAGCTGTCAGATGGTGGCAAAGATCTTTTCTCAGGGGCTCAGATATGGAGTATGTGTTCAGTAAAAGTGAGGCTCTATGTGTACCCCTTCTTGCCTCCCCCAAAATGGTCTTCCTCTGTTCACATCTCTTATCAGGGAGTTAGGTCTTTCCAGTAAGCCGTCCTGTAAACATTACTCTCACCTCATCATTAAAACTGAGTGATGTACCCAACCTTAAAAAATCCTAGCAATGAAGAACAGATGCCATGTGCCAAGGCTAGATTTGTTGGTGTCCAACCGAAACTGGGTTTTTGTGGGGGAAATTAGAGAGGATGGTAGGCAGTCAGTCAACATTGTCTGCAGTACCTATACAGAACTCTGCTGAATTGTGGAACTCATGAGCCTGGAGTTAACGTACTGGCGATTACCCCTGTTAGGCTTAAAGAATGGCTCTTATGTTCAGTGGCAGGACAAGTGATTTTCAGTTCTGTTCCTACTTAGCTATCTCCATGAGGACTTGATAAAAACCTCATGGATAATGTTTCCATGGTGATCAAAAGCATCACCATCTAAGAGCATTTCTTTACAACCTAACAAAAAGGATATGGTTAGATAACAATCATAAAAATAAATGAATATCCTTGACAATTGATTTGAATGTGTTCTACAAGAATTTATTCTTCAATTGATGTGATATGTGCATTGTATTGCTCAAATTATATCTGGGTGGGCTGAGGCAGGAGTATCATAAGTTTGAGGTCAGTTTGGGCAACTTAGTGAGCCTGGGGATGTAGCTCAGTGGTAGAGCACTAGCCCAGCATGCATAAGGCCCTGGGTTCAATCTCCAGCACCACAAAAATAAATTCATATAATTATATCTAGGTTTACTTTTTTAAATGTCAATAGAGACAAGGGCTTCCTTTCAAAATCTAAAATTTCTAACAATCTATTAGAGGTGTTCTGTACAACAATCCTTGCAAGAACTAATCGTTTATATTTTCAATTTGATTAGTTATGCTAAGGATAGAAAAAAATCTTTAAGATGTAGAATTATTGATTGATTCAACAAATATTTGTTGGATGTCTAACATTTGGCAGGCAGTTAAAAGTGTTGACTATACAACAGTGACAAAAACAAAAGTCCTAATCCTCATGGAGTTTCCATTCTAATAGAGGAGGAAGAAAGAAAATAAAAACATTTTTATATACCCCGCTCCACACACACATGCACACACACTACCCCGCATCCATTAGAATGGCCACTGTTAAAATAAAACAAAACCCTAGAAAATCATGTGTTGAGAAGGATATGAAGAAATTGGAACCTCTGTGCACTAGGGATGGAGTGTACAGTGGTGTAGCCGTTGTGGAAAACATTACAGGGTGCTGTAGTTGAAGTCTTAGTGTCTCCCAAAGGTCAGTGTAGAAAAGGCTTAGTCCCAAGAGTGGTTTGTACTGTTGGCCTAGTGGTAAGTCTTTAGGCTACTGGGGTTGTGCCCTTGAAGGGGATTGTGTCCTCTTTCTCTGTCATTCAGTGCATGACCATACATTCTCCACCTCGATTTGCTGCTTTACTATGGCCCCAAAGCAACTAGGCCAATTGATAATGGTCTTGAACTTCTGAAATCATGAGCCAAAATAAATACTTTTTCCTTATAAGTTTATTATCTCAGGTATTTTTTACAGTGACAAAAAGCTAACACTGAGGGTTCTCAAAAATTAAAACTAGAGCAGGGCACAGTAGTATAATCCTGGCAACTCCAGAGGTTGAGGCAGGAGGACTTCATGTTCAAGGCCAGCCTCAGCAATTTAGCAAGACCTTATCTCATAATAAAAAAGTGAAAAGGTCTGGGGACGTAGCTCTACAGTAAAGTGCCTGTGGATTTAATTCCCAGTATCAAAAAATAAAAATAAAACCAGGACCACCCAGTCCAACAATCTCTTTTCTGGGTATATATACAAAGGAATTGAAGGGTCTCAAAGAGACATTAGTGGCTGGGCATTGTGGTAACCCCAGAGTCTCAGGAGGCTGAGATAGGAGAATCACAAGTTCAAAGATAACCTCAGCAAAAGTGAGGTGCTAAGCAACTCAGTGAGAAAGACCCTGTCTCTAATAAAATACAAATTTGGGATGGGGATGTGGCTCAGTAGTAGAGTGCCCCTAAATTCAATCCTTGGTACTCCCCCCTCCAAAAAAAAAAAAAAAGAGGGAAAGAAGTCTGACACATGCTACAGTACAGGTGAACCTTGAAGACATTTTACTAAGTCAGTCACAAAAAGACAAATATGGTGTAATTCCACATTCAGGAGGTACTTAAAGCAGTCAAATTCAGAGACAGAAGAATGAGGATTGCCAGGGGATGGGGGAAGGGAGAATGGAGAGTTGTTTGATGGGTGTAGAGTTTGATTTTTGTAAAGGTCTTGGTGATTGGTTCCATAGCAATGTGAATTAACTGTAAACTTAAAAGTGATTAAGATGGTAAATTGTGTTATGTTATTTTACCATGATTTAAAATAAATAAATAAGCCCAGTGGGGTGGTGTGTGACTGTAATCCTGATGGCTCAGGAGACTGAGGCAGGAGGATTGCAAATTCTAAGTCAGCCTCAGCAACTTGGTAAGCCCCTAAGCAACTTAGTGAGACTGTGTCTCTAAATAAAATACAAAAAAGGGCTGGGGATGTGGCTCAGTGGTTAAGTACCTCGGGGTTCAATTCCCGGCACCTAAATAAATAAATAAATAAAAATTTAAAGTGTCAGACAGTAATAGGGCAATGAAAAAGATAAGACAAGATAGATGTGCAGCGCACATGGTAGGGTTGGGAAGATTGCCTTTTTATAGTTGGTGGTTAGAGAACACCTCCCTGATGAGTAACAGTCAAGTAGAGGTCCCAGGTATAAAGGTATAAAGAGGAAGCACACACGTGAGAGAAGAGCATTTTAGGCAGATGTTAAAGCAAATGCAAATGGTAAAAGGCAGGGCCAGTGTGGTGTGTTCTAGGAGTAGCACTACAGCTAGCTGTGGCTCAAGCACAGTAGGCAAGTAGGAGAGTGATAGAATGAAGTTCTTAGAGGTAGAGGTGGACAGATCATATTCCAGGTTATTACAGTATGTATAAGTGCATCCTGGTATGAATAAAATATGGATATTGTATTTCTCTGTAATTGTAGACTTCTTGTCTGTTTCAAAGCAGGTGCTTATATTCACCTAACTCAGCTATATTTTCACTCTCTATTCCTCTAAGCAATTAATGGGTGGATGTTCGTATGGGACCACATTACTAAAAACATTAAAAAAAAAAGCAGCAGGGGGCTGGGGATGTGGCTCAAGCGGTAACGCGCTCCCCTGGTGTTCGCGGGGCGCTGGGTTCGATCCTCAGCACCATATACAAATAAAATACAGATGTTGTGTCCACCGAAAACTTACAAAATAAATATTAAAAAATTCTCTCCTCTCTCTCTTAAAAAAAAAATGAAAATGGGCAAAGAATATTGATGGACAATACAAAAAAAAGTTAAAAAAATAGATTTAGTGTGAAGATACCATATTCAAAAACATTTTACATTATTTACTAGATGTATAGCCTTTGGAAAGTTATAAGTTCTTCTGAGCCTCGGTTTCATCACTTGAAAATCATGTAATATGGTTGCTGTAAGGATTGAGATCTTGTAAATATAGCACATGGTATACATTTAATTAGTTGTCATGGAGTCATTAATTAAAAAACAACAACAACAACAAAAACCTAATGTTACACCTCAGCAACTAGCACAAGAACAAACTCAGCCAAAGTAAGTAGAAGGAACTAATTGTGATCAGAGAGCAATCAATGAGAATACAAAAGCAATTGAAAAGATCCATGAGGCTTATAGTTGGTTTTTTGAAAAGATTAACAATTTTTTTTAATTCTAATATTTATTTTTTAGTTATCGGCGGGCACAACATCTTTGTTTTATATGTGGTGCTGAGGATCGAACCTGGGCAGCACGCATTCCAGGCGAGCGTGCTACCGCTTGAGCCACATCCCCAGCCCTAACAAAATTGACAAAGCTTTAGCAACTAAGAAAAAATGAAGACACAAATGAAAGAGGAGATATTACAACTGATAATATAGAAATCCAAAGGATCATTAAGAAACTATTAAGAGCTGAGTACAGGGCTGGGGATGTGGCTCAAGCGGTAGCACAGTGTTACATGTCTCTAATCCCATACGTTAGGAGGCTGAAGCAAGAGCTATATAGTAAAACTCTGCCTCAAAATAAAAAATAAAGAAAAGGTCTGTGGGGCTGGGGATGTGGCTCAAGCGGTAGTGCGCTCACCTGGCATGTGGGTGGCCCGGGTTTGATCCTCAGTACCACATACAAACAAAGATGTTGTGTCCGCCAATAACTAAAAAATAAATATTAAAATTCTCTCCCTCACTCTCTCTTTAAAAAAAAAAGGTCTGTGGATGTAGCTTAGTGGTAGAGCACCCCTGGGTTATCCCCAGAACCAAAGGGTACTATTATGAGCAGTTTTATACCATTTATATATTAGAAAGCCTAAAAGAAATGAAAAAAATTCCAAGACACATATAACTTACTAAGACTAAATCATGAAGAAATGGAAAATCTGAACAGATTAATAACAAGTAAGGAGATTGAATGAAAAACACAAATCTCCCACCAAAGAAAAACATAGGATATGATAATTTTACTAAACACTTAATTAATTAATTAATTGTTATTGTTATTATTATTATTGGGTATTAGAGATTGAAACCAGGAGCACTTAACTACTGAGCCACATCCCCAGCCCTTTTTATTTTTTATTTTGATACAGGGTCTCACTAAGTTATGTAGGGCCTCACTAAGTTGCTGAGGTGCTACTAAACATTTCCAAAGCTAATGTTAATCTTTCTCTCTTTCAAAAAAATGAAGGGAAGGGAATACTTCAAATTCATGAGGTCAGTATTACCCCAATATTCAAAGCCAAACAAAGACACTCCAAGAAAAGTAAATTACAGGTCAATATCCCTATTGAATACAGATGTAATATTAGCAAACTGAATTCAACAGAACATTGAAAGGGTTATTCACTGTGATCAAGTTGGATTTATTCCTTTGGTTGTAAGAATGGATCAACATATGCAAATCATTAAATGTGACATACCACAGTAACAGAATAAAGGACAAGAACCATATGATGACCTCAATGGATGCAGAAAAAGCATTTGACAAAATTTAGAATTCTTTCATAATAAATATATATATATATATATATATATATATATATATATATATATATATATATATATATATATCTCAAGAAAAAAGAAAGAAAAGACTCCAGATTGGAAAGGAAGAAGTTAAACTGTTTGCACATAACATGATCTTATATGTAGAAAACTCTAAAGACTTCACAAACACACATGCACAAGCACGCACACACAAAACCAGACTGAGCTAATAAATACATTGCAAGATCCAAAATCAACATACAAAAATCAATATCAGGACTTGGGGTGTAGTTTGATAGTAGAGTAGACGCTTAACATGAATGAGGCCCTGGGTTCAATCCCCAGTGTGTACTTGTGCTTGCGCTTGCATGTGTGTGTGTGCAACTAAATTACAATAGCACTGAGAGGGTAAAATAGCCAGGCACAATGTGCATGACTGTAATCCCAGCGACATGGGAGGGTAAGGCACAAGGATCATGAGTTCAAGACCAGCCTCAGCAACTTAGAGAAACCCTAAGCAACTTAATGAGATCCTGTTTCAAAAAAAAAAAAAAAAAAAAAGGGAGGAGAGGCGCTGGTGATGTGGCTCAGAGGTAAAGTACCCCCTGGTTCAATCTCCAGTACCAGGAAAAAAAACAGGGTAAAATATTTTAAAAAAATAGATTTAACCAAGGAAGCGAAAGAAATACCTGCACACTAAAAACTATAAGACATTAATGAAGGAAATTAAAGAAAGTCAAATTGATGAAATATCCTGTGTTTGGAGACCCAAAGAATTAATTAATACTGCTAAAATATCAAACAATGCAGGGTGTGGTGGTGAATGCCCATAATTCTAGCAATTTGGGAGGTGAGGCAGCAGGATCTCAAGTTGGAGGCCAGGTTCAGCATTCTAGCAAAATGCTGTCTCAAAAATAAAAAGGACTGGGATGTAGCCCAGTGATAAAGTGCCCCTGGGCTCAATCCCCAGTACCACAAATTAATTAATCAATCAAAATAAAAAAGGAAAAAGTTAATACAAACTTCAAAGTAAAAGAAATAATAAATTACTTATTCATAAAGTTGTCATCCAAGTGGAATTATTCATGCATTTATAGTGGCTCTAGACTCTAACTACAAGAATAAGGTTGAAAATCTGATTAGGAGAAAGAGAAGAATTTGGAGAACCCTTCTTTTATTTATTTATTTGTTCATTTGTTTATTTATTTATTTTGGTACTAGGGGCACTTAACCACTGAGAAACATCCCCGGCTCTTTTTATTTATTTTATGTTGAAACAGGAGTCTCACTAAGTTGCTAAGGCTGGCTTTGAACTTGTGATCCTCCTGCCTCAGCCTCCTGAGTTGCTGGGATTATAGACGAGAGCCGATTTAATGGGAATTTTTAATTGAACCAGTCATCTTTTGAGTTCATGGTCTTAAACTCTTTGTTACTGTTGATTGCTTAAACTATGATTACTATTGATTGCTCCCATAGAGGTTTTCATTTTCTCTCTTACAGTGTTTCCTACAAAACAAAATGCAGCCTCACAATTGAGTGTTGGAGCCTCACTTATGTGAATTTTCAATACCACCAAACAATATGGTCTACTCTTAGTTGAAAAGAATCTGGGTCTCCCTAAGTTTCTAAATAGCACTCACTATTGCTCCCTGATACTTGGATTCCTTACCTAAAAATAAAGAATTGAGGGGATGTGGCTCAAGCGGTAGCGCGCTCACCTGGCATGTGTTTGGCCGGGGTTCAATCCTCAGCACCACATACAAACAAAGATGTTGTGTCGGCGGAAAACTGAAAAATAAATATTAAAAAATTCTCTTCCCCACCCCCTCTCTCTTATAGAAAGAAAGAAAGAAAGAAAGAAAGAAAGAACGAACGAATGAACTGAGATTTGACCATATATAAAATCTTTGCCAGGTGTAAAATTCTAACATACCAAAATTCTCTTTGTCCTGGTGTTTGGAGACCAAGCATATGCTCCACATATAGCCAGCCTATAGTTCTACCAATTATCAAGAATTTAATCTGGGTATGGTAGTGCACATCTGTAATCCCAGCGGCTGAGGAGGCTGAGGCAGGAGGATTGCAAGTTCAAAGCCAGCCTCAGCAATTTAGCAAGGCCCTACGCAACTCAGTGAAACCCTGTCTGTAAATAAAATATAAAAATGGGCTGGGGATGTGGCTCAGTGATTAAGCCCCTTTGAGTTCAATCACTGGTACAAATAATAATAATAATAATAACTTAAATTTATCAGTAATTTTCCTTTAGTTACTTCATGCATGTATATTTTTTTACCAAAATTGTTGGATTAGATTAATAAATTGTCGTGATTTTCACAATTAGACTTTTTTTTTTTTTTTGGTGGTGCTGTGGTTTGAACCCAGGGCCTTGTGCACGCAAGGCAGGCACTCTACCAACTGAGCTGTACCCCCAGCCTGCAACTACACTTTTAACTGTCAGAAAGCCTTTTGTTATTTTCCACTGATACAGAGCAATCCATCCAGCTCAAATTAAACATTTTTTGAATAAATAAATGAAATTTTTGTCATTCAGCAATTCATCATCATTTCAATCAATGTAGCTCGATTACGGTGCTGTAATGTGAGGTGATGTGTGTAAATACATATCTGCATGTGCAGCACAGAATACAGAACAGAAGAAACTGGCAACCTTACATTGCTCTCCTGCATGGATGAAGAGTATGAATTCAGTGTCAACCCTACTCACAGTCTCTCCTAAGAGAAGATGCTGTGTCTTTACTAAGCCCCCTAATTGGCTCGCTGCTGGGGCTTGAGCAGTTAGATAGAGCACTCTCTTTAGCAAAGTTGAGTAGTGGAAGCATTCCTGGACTTCCTGTTCCTAGTAATGTTCAGGACCAAACACATCCCCAGGATGCCTAGAAGCCATTCCTTCTTCCATTTCAGAGTCATTAATAGTCAAGAGCTACTTACTGAGAAGATACACTGTGAAGAACACAGTTAGGGGCATGTAAAATCAATTAAAGACAAGCTATCTGCCACTGCGAAGCTAGAATCCCCACTTTTCCTGGGACACAGACATGTTCTCCTCATTTTCTTTTAGGATTTCATGACAATTTCTCTTTTTCCAAGTCACTTAAGGTAATAACAATTAATTTCATTAAATGTTTTCTTTCCCTTATTAAAAGGTATCATGTGTGTGTGTTAAAAACAGAAATAAAAAGTAACAGAGAAGAAAAAAGTCTTTCTTTGTTTTACCATTCCCAAATGTCTCACCATTAGACACTGGTTTCCATTTTTACTTTTATAGTACTTTGTTGGTATGTGTAGGAAGTAATCTGGGCATTTTGCCCAGTTTGGTTTAATTTTTGTTTATTTGTGAAGTGTCTTAGATTGCATTACCCTTATTAGATTATTACTGTTATTAGCTGTTACTAATGTTATAATGTTTTCTTATCAATCCAAAATTGAAGCAACGAACAATTCATTCCCCAGGACGATCTCATATGTTGTCTCAATTATGAAGAAATGATGCACAGTGGAAATATAACACTAACTACAGTGGATTTAGGATTCCCTGGATTGTGGTTCTTTTAGCATTTCTTTTCTGTGTGTGGTATTTCAGGCTGGGTGTCTTCCTATCTCCCAGTTTACTGTCACCTTTTTCATAGTGGACCTTTTCTGCTTCTACTTAGCTGATTTTTTTCAACTTCCCATCTCTTCCTATGAAAAATCAAGTCATCTTAAAGGTCTGCCACCAGTCTAACTTCCTACAGATTTCTCTTATCACACTGGCCTCATTTACTCCAGACATAACTGAACCACTGAAGTCTTACTGTCCACATCATGTATATGGTATTCATGTTCAAATAGAACTACTTAAAAAAAAAAAAAAAGTTACATAACATAAAATTTGCCAACTTAATTCTTTTTTTTACTGGATGTTGAACTCAGAGACATTTAATCACTGAGCCACATCCTCAGCCATTTTTGGATTTTATTTAGAGTTGCTTGGAGCCTTGCTCAGTTGCTGAGGCTGGCTTTGAACTCAGGATCCTCCTGCCTCAGCCTCCCTAGCCACTGAGATTACAGGCGTGAGCCACCATGCCCAGTCTAGCTGAATTCATTTCTAAGTGTATAGTTTGGTAATGTTAAGTGTAATCACCTTATTGAACAATCCTTCTCCTGAACTTTTTCATCTTGCAAACTGAAACGCTATACTTGTTAACATTGCTCTATTTCCCCCTCCCACAGCTCATGGTAGCATATTCTTTCTGTTTCTGTGAATTTGACAACTTAGATTCCTCATAAGTGTAATCATATGCTATTTATCTTATTATTACTGGTTATTTTATATAGTCTAATTTCCTTTATTATAATTATTCACCTGTGTACCTTTTCTTCCCAATTACCTTCAGCTCAGAATAATTCATTTTTTTTAATGACATTCTTGTCTCTTACACTTTCCTACCAGATTTTAAGCTACTCTAAAGTTATCATGTTAATTTAGAAAAAAATTTTTTTAAAGAGAGATTCAGAGAGGAGAGAGAGAGAGAGAGAGAGAGAGAGAGAGAGAGAGAGAATTTTAATATTTATTTTTTAGTTATCGGCGGATACAACATCTTTATTTTGTATGTGGTGCTGAGGATCGAACCCGGGCCGCATGCATGCCAGGTGAGCGCGCTACCGCTTGAGCCACATCCTCAGCCCTAGAAATTTTTTAATAAGCATGAAAAAAAAATTGTGTTGACGAATGCCAGATTTTGAAATAGGACCCATACATTGAGTTACCTTAATTTCATGCAAAACCTCCTTGAGGAGACTGGAGTGGCTATTTATGAGATATATATATTTATATTTATATATTTTTTATGTGTGTGTGTGTGTGGTGCTGGGGATTGACCCGAGGGCCTTGTGCATGGGAGGCAAGCACTCTACCAACTGAGCTATATCCCTCCCCCTCCGTTCTGTCCACCCCGCCTCCACCCATCTACTTTTAACTTTGTTGGCAGATATGTGGATAATTTGTCTGGACATTATTTCTACTAAATGTTCCCAGAATCCTATCTTTTCTTTTAGGTTTCAAAAAAGAAACAAAACCCATATTTTACTAGTACCTTTCAGGATAATTTATGAGCCCTTACCTGATTTAATTACTTAATAGCTGCTAAATTTATCTTAAATTTATATAAAAGCTAGAACTATAAAATTATAGAGGGTTTAAAAATATCAGTTCTCCACGTGTTAGGCCTTGGGTTTGATCCACAGCACCACATAAAAATAAATAAAAAGAATAAAGGTACAATACCTTTGTGTCCAACTACAACTAAAAAATAAAAATTAAAAAAAAAAATCCCAGCAATTTGGGAGGCTGAGGTAGGAGGATTGCAAGTTTGAGGTCAGCCTCAAACTGGATCCAGAAAATCAGATATACAGAAGCATATGACAGATCATTTTTCATTCCCACAGCCTCTGTGTGATAGTAAATTTTAGGCGTCTATCTATTGGGGAAGAGATTTGTGATTAGAGAGGAATTTCCTTGTAATCATACCATCTTAGTAGGTGTTACATGTAGGGAAAGCTAATACTCTGTAAATCTTTTTAGAGGTTATTGAATTATCCTACTTCTAGTCACTGTTTGGGAACTGTCCTGTAGTGAGATTGCAGACTGTATCAGTAGACCACCAACTTTGTTGAAACTAGATAGAGAACAGTGACAGGTATTCTTTTAAGAAGCACAATTAAATGGTTTGGAGGATTGTACTACCTGTGGTAGTGGTGGTAGAAAGGCTGATGTTAGGGCTGGGAATATAGCTTAGTTGGTAGAATGGTTGCCTCGCATGCACAATGCCCTGGGTTTGATCTCCAGCACCACAAAGCATGTAATCCCAGCTCCTGGGGAGCCTGAGGCAGGAGGATCCCTGGTTCAGGAATAGTCCCAGTAATTTAGTGAGACTGGGATGTGGTACAGTAGTAAAATTCCTCTGGGTTGTATTAAAAATAAAAATTGGGGCTCTGAAGATGCAGGATCTGAATTTAAATCCTAGCTCTGAACTTTGATTAATGTAACCTTGAACTGATTACTTTATCCCTCTAGCCCTCAGTTTCTGTGTCTGTAAATTGATGAAAATATATATAGCACATAGCTATTGCGGAAATTAAATGATGTATTATAGAGTGCTTTCACGTAGTAGGGACGTATTAACATCAACTGATTTTTCTTTATTGTTTTTTTGGGTGCTGGGTTTGAATTAAGGGCTTTACTGTGACAAGTGGATGCTCTACCACTGGGCTATATTCCTAGCCAACATAAGTGATTTTTCATGACTAAGAGAAAAGTACTACACTTCTTGATATTTGATTTAATAACACATTAGTGTGTGTTCATAAAACAGGGTTCTCCATGTAAGTTTGCTGCCTTTCCTTGTGGCAAATTTTCCAGTATACAATTGGCCCTCCGTATCCATGGGTTCCGAATCCATGGATTCAACCAGCCAAGAAGCAAAAATATTTTTGGAGCCAGGAGTGATGGTACATGTCTGTAATGCCAGCTACTCTGGAGGCGGAGGCAGAAGATCACAAATTCCAGGCCGGCATGGGCAATTTATCAAGACTCTGTCTGAGAACAAAAAAATAAAAAGGGATGGAGTTGTAGCTTAGTGGGAAAGCATCCCCGGGTTCTATCCCCAGTACCTAAAAACAAATCAAAACAAAACTTTAGGCCTGGAGGTATAGCTCAGTGGTAGGGCATATGTCTGTATCTTCCAGTGCCTGGGTTTAGCACCAAAAAAAGAGAAATTATTTATTTATTTTATTTATTTATGATTAAATGGGCTAAGGGTATACTTCATTGGTACAGTGCTTGCCCAGCAAGTACCAGCCCTCAGTTTCATTGCCAGTCCGCATGCACACATACACACACACACACACACACACACACACAAACACAAGAGAGAAAGTGAGAAGAAAAACAAAAATACCTTTTAAAAAAATGAGATGGGTATGGTGGCACATGCCTGTAATCCCAGGAATTTAGGGGCTGAGGATATAGCTCAGTTGGTAGAGTGCTTGTCTTGCATGCACACGGCCTTGGGTTCAATCCCCAGTACCAAAAAAAAAAAAAAAAAAAAATTTCAAATAAAGGTGTTGGGATTGTGACTCAGCAGTAGAGCGCTCTCCTAGCATGTGTTAGGCCTTGGGTTCGATCCACAGCACCACATAAAAATAAATAAAAAGAATAAAGGTACAATACCTTTGCATCCAAATACAACTAAAAAAAAAAAATCCCAGCAATTTGGGAGGCTGAGGCGAGAGGATTGCAAGTTTGAGGTCAGCCTCAACAATTTAGCAAGGCCCTAAGCAAGTTAGTGAGACCCTGTCTCAAAAGAAAAAAAAAAAAAAAAGGCTGGGGATGTGGCTCAGTGATTGAGCATCCCTGGGTTCAATCTCCAGTACCAAAAATAAAAAGAGAAAAAAAATAGAGTACATGAAATCCATACATACAGACTTTTTTTTTTTTTTTTGTCTCTAAACAATGTTCTCCATTCTACTAGATAATATAATCAATTTACAGATGATATGAAGATTGTGGGAGGATATGTGTATGTTCTGTACAAAAACTATGCTATTTAAAAATTTTTTTTATGGTACTAGGGATTGAACTCAGGTGTACTTTATCACTGAGCCATGTCTTCAGCCCCTTTTATTTTTTATTTTGTAATAGGGTCTCACTAAGCTGCTGAGGGCCTTGCTGTATTGTTGAGGCTAACCTCAAACTTGTGACTTTCCTGCCTCAACCTCCCAAGTCACTGGGGTTAAAGGCATGAGCCACTCACTATACCTGGTGATACTATTCCACTTAAATAAGCATCCTCAGCTTTTGGTGTGGTCGGGGAGAAATCCTGAAAATAAAATTTTCCACAGATACCAAAGGATAACTGTATACTCAAGGTATTGAGGCTGTGAAAACAGATTTACGAAATTTAAATATTTATTTATCTGTTATCTATCACAGTTATCAATTGCTGCATAACAAACCATTCTAATGTCTTAAAATATCAATCAAGTATTTGTACATGATTCTGCTACTCTTACAGGACTTGGTCTCTGTTCCACATAGCATCTGCTTGGGGCAGTTTGACTGGGGTTAAGTGATTTACTTCCAAGATGGCCTATTCACACGACTGGCAAGTTGGTGCTAGTTGCACCTGAAAGTTTGTGGAAGGGATTCAGTCCTTGCTCAACTGAATTCCTTAGTTTCTGCTATTATGTGGATTCTCACTTGTTGGAGACTAGAAGGAAATTCTCCTTCAAAGGTTAGCCTGACATCCCCCCCCCCCCCAGGCATCCTGCAGCTACCTATCTCCCTGGAACATCCCATGGTTATCAGGATCATCAGACATCTTTATCAGGATCATCAGACATCTTGCACCTGGCAGTTTTACCACCCACATCCAGCAATTGATGATTAGAGAGCTTCCCCATCCCCAGCATATAAATACCCCTGTGTGAACAATAAAAATTTGCAGCTTGATCAGAACTACTGTCTTGCTGTCATCTCTCTGTGTCTCTTGTCCCTTCATTCCTTCCCATCTAGGTTCGCTGACACTCAGTCATCTTCTATGTGGCCTCACTAGATAACTTGGGCTTCCTTCTAACCTGATGGTCTCAAGAGTAGTTAGATGATGTACATTAAGATTAGCTTCCAACTGGGCAAAAAGAGGCTTGAGTCTGGAGCTGACAGAGGGAAACTTCTGCTGGATTCTATTGGTTAATCATATCACATTCAAGAAGGGGTTGCATAAGGGTGTAAATAGCATAAGGTGCGTTTCCTTGGTGTCCACAAATAAAACTGACTGCTACACCATTCATTTAATATAAATATTTAGGTACTGTTGCTATATAAGAGAATATTCACTTACTAATTCCACAGTCAGTTACCAAACATCTCTCTTGTGCTCTGGCCTGTAGCACAAAAGGATATAAGATCCTTGCCCAGATGGTGCATACATAGGGCACTTAAGTGATTTCAGTAACTTGTGACTTGATGAGGGTTTTAGAATGGTAAGGGCTATATACTGACAGTACTTAGCCGGGATTTCATGAAAGGTTTGAATTGTGGGATAAAAACAATACATTCTAGTTGGTCCCAATGGTGCACACCTGTGCTCTCAGTGAGCTGGGGAGGCTGAAGCATGAGGATTGCAAGTTGCAGACCAGGCTGGCAATTTAGTGAGACTTTGTCTCAAAATAAAAATTTAAAAAAGGGCATAAGGAATTGGGTGCAGGGCATACTTGTAATCCCCAGTGACTCTTGGGAGGCTGAGGCAGGAGGATCAAAATACCAAGGCCACCCTCAGTAATTTAGAGAGGCCCCAAGCAACCCACTGAGAGAACCTGTTTCAAAATAAACACAGAAAAAGGACTAGGGATGTAATTCAGTGGTAGAGTGTCCCTGAGTTCAATCCCCAGTACCTGCCAGGAAAATGCACTCTATGGGAGATTAGTGAAGGGAGAAAAGTGGAGTGAAAATAGGTAAGGAAGAGTCTGTTTTGTCTGACTTTGAAATGGTCTGAAATACTCAAAGGGGTCGACTGTAGTGGAGGAAGCACTGAGGTGAAAGAGCCTGGTATTGAGTGTGGAAGTGAGTGTGTGTGAGAGCCAGGTGCTGGGCCTGGATTGCCTGTTCCCTGCTCTTACCCGGCCACTGGCAGGAGTGGCAGGAGCTGTCAATAGCAAGGGAGACAGACATGCCCTTGATACCGCGAATCTAGGGATTGACCTTCATTCTTGAGGTTATCAGCAAAATATGCAAGAGATTCTAGAGAGCGAGAGGCAAATAAACTCTGCAGGGATACTTCTCAAAGCTATCATCCTGAATAATCAAATTCCTGAGGTCCTTGGGTGGGTTAGGGAGCAATTTCCCCCCTCCCCCCATCTAGTCACTCTTCCTGATAAATCCGTGCTGTGCTCCCAGCTTGATAGCATAGGACTAGGTTTAAGTATCTTTTAACTGAGTAACTTTGGATATTTTGTTAGGGGAAGAAAATAGTAAAAGAGTTCGCGATTTAATATGAGAAGTTCTCAGAAAAACATTTCTCAATAACACCTTGTCATTTTAAATACACCTGAAATCTCATTTCTTATTCAAGGTAGAAATTTTCATTAATTGAATATTTGTGCTGCAAAGAAATAATAAGTAAAGCTGGGTTTGGTGACACGCACCTGTGGTCTCAGTAACTCAGGAGGCTGAGGCAGGAGGATCACAAGTTCGAGGCCAGACTCAGCAACTTAGACCTGTCTCATAATAATAAATATAAAGGATTGGGGGTGTAGCTTAGTTGTAAAGCACCCCTGGGTTCAATCTCCAGTACCAAAAACAAACAAACAAACAAATAAGTAAATAAAGGAAATATCTAACCTAAAACCTGGATACTAGTGAAGATTCTGGTACTTAGCCTGGAATGGTGGCACATGCCTATAATCTCAGTGGCTTGGGAGGCTAAAGCAGGAAGATTGTGAATTCAAAGCCAGCCTTAGCAATTTAGGGAGGCTCTAAGCAATTTAGTGAAATCCTGTCTGTAAGTAAAAAATAAAGGGTTGGGGGTGTGCTTCAGTGGTTAAGTGACCTGGATTTAATTCCTGGTACCCCTGCAAAAAAAAAGAAAAAGAAGAAAGAAGCTCAGGTGGATTGAATTATAGCTTTGTGATCACGCTATTGCCTAACATGCTTGATGCCCTGAATTAATTCTCCAATACTGGAAAAAAAAAAAAAAAAAAAAAAGATTATTAACAGTCCATTATCAACACTTTTTTTTTTTTTAATATTCTGCGGATCAAACCCAGGGGCACTTTACCTCCAAGCTATAACCCCAGCCCTTTTAAAAATATTATTTTGGGACAGAGTATCACTAAATTTACCAGGTTGGCCTTGAATTTTTGATTCTCCTGCCTCAGCCTCCCAAATTGCTGAGATTATAGGGCTGTACCACCCCACCTAGCTCTGAGATGTTTTTAAAAAATCAGTCTTGACAGCATGGTAGTACATGCCTCTAATCCTAGTGATTTGGGAGGCTGAGGTAGGAGAATCACATGCTGGAGGCCAACCTCAGCAACTTGGTGAGACTGTCAGCCGTTTAGGGAGAGCCGGTCTCAAAATAAAAATTAAAAAGAATTGGGGATATAGCTCAGTGCTAGAATGCCTCTGAATTCAATCAAAAAAATCACCCTGGCTACTGTGTGGCAATTAGATGGAATGGGAACAAAAGCATTATTCAGACTAGGTAAAATAGCACAGTATTCTGTAGAGATAATTGTAAGTTGGATTCATGTGGAAACAGAGAAAAGAGGATGTTACAGAGTAAGTTTAGGAGATCGGAGTGGACAGATCTTCTATATGCCTTAGTGGGTAAGGATGGAAGGAAACTAGAAGTCACATGGTTTGTCATTACTAATAGTTAGGATGAAGCTGGGCGCCATTTCGCACGCCTGCAATCCCACCTGCAATCCCAGGGGCTCCAGAGTTGAGACAGGAGGATCAAGAGTTCAAAGCCAGCCTCAGCAAGGGCAAGATGCTAAGCAACTCAGTGAGACTCTGTCTCTAAATAAAATAGGGCTGGGGATGTGGCTCAGTGGTAGAGTGCTCCTGAGTAAGATAATAATAGTTTGGATGAATATTTTATTTACCTCTTTATACTTTCTTCATTTCCCAAAAGGTCACCTTACCTTAATGATGAGAAAGAAGTAACCAGTGTCATTTGCAGTGTCACCAAAGTAAATGCTGTTCTAAACTGTTTAAGAGCTTGCCTAGCCTGTGTCCAGTCCCCAGTACTGAAAAAAAGAAAAAACTAGAAGGGATGAGTTTGAAGGTTGCCAACACAAAGAAATGATAAAGATGTACATGTTTTTGGAAATGGAAATGCTAACTACCCTTTATTTAATCATTACTCATTATACATTGTATACTTGTATCCGATTATCACACCAGAGCCCACAAATGTGTTCAATAATTATGTGTCAATTAATAAAGAAAAGCCACAGATGTTCATTGTGTATTTAAAAATAAAAAGAAAAATAATACATTCACCTTTTATAATCCTATGACATGATATTTTATAATAATAAAGATATTTTATAATACAATAAGAGAATGTACCTAAATTTTTTTGGTTCAATTATAAATTTCATGAGGGCAGGAATTGCTTGTTTCATTTTTTACTGCTTATTTACTCTGGTTGCTGACTGTAACTAAATATTAGTAAGCAAATATACATATTTTTACATACATTTAAAAGTTCACATCTAAAATACAGTTTTTATTTTTCTGGTATACTTTTAGTTGTAGATGGACACAATACTTTTATTTATTTATTTTTAGGTTGTGATGAGGTTGGAACCCAGTGCCTCACATGTGCTAGGCAAGCACTCTATCACTGAGCTACAATCCCAGCCCCCAATAAACAGTTTATTTTTATTTTTTTTTTTTATTAGTTGCTCAAAACATTACAATGATCTTGACATATAATACATTTGATTCAAATGTTTTGACAGATTTGCTAAATAGTATCTTTTCTAGGAGGACAATCTTCAATTCCTTTAGCATGAGCTTTTGTCACTACATTTTCTTCTTTCAGAAGAATGTGGGAATTATGCTCTAAATGGATCATATCACTGTTAATCCTTGGGGATTCTTTTCAGCTCTTAAAGAGCCAAGCGAATGTCAGGTTAGTTTTCATAATTAGTGGCTATCTTAATTTTTAAAAAATATTTATTTTTTAGTTTTAGGTGGACACAAAATCTTTATCTTATTTTTTTAATGTGGTACTGAGAATCGAACCCAGTGCCTCGCGCATGCTAAGCAAGCATGCTACCACTTGAGCCACATCCCCAGCCCCTAGTAGCTACCTTATTGACTTCTCTCCAAAGTTGACAGTTTGTCCTGAGTTAGAAAAATGGTCTACTTTAGATTCAGGTGCATTGTTAGCATGGGTGCTCCTGTAAATCTCGAAAACACTGATAGGATTTCTCATGAATCTGTCAGGGAAGTATGATTAGAGTATAAAGTAATAGATTAAAATTTAACCCTTGCAGTATTATTATTTTTTCCTCCTCAGTGAGAATGATCAAGCACTATCTCTTCTGTGGCCCTTCCTTTTGGCTTTTGGCTTTTCTTCTTGTCTCTTCTGAGTTGAGAGATCTTTTCCTCCTCTTCTTTTCTGCTGACAGCGAGATCTTCAGGCACAGGTTTGATCCTGTTCTTTGTTGCCAGAGACTATCAATGATTCTCCATTGTCTTCAAGATAATGTCCTTTCCTCTTTGGGTACTGGGAATTGAACCCAGGGAAGCTGAATCACTGAGACACATCTCCAGTCCTTTTTAATTTTTTAAATTGAGAAAGGGTCTTTCTAAGTCACTTAGGTCCCTGCTAAATTGCTGAGGCTGGTTTAAACTTATGATCCTTCTGCCTCAGCCTCCCACGCCACTAGGATTACAGGTGTGCACCACTGTGCCTGTCGCCCCCATTTCTTCTTATTTTTATTTTGAGTCTTGCTAAGTTGCTGAGGCCGCCCTGAAACTTGAGATCCTACTGCTTCAGCCTCCTGGGCTGCTGGGATTATAGGCATATGCCACCAGGCTGGGCAAAATCTCCATTTTTTTTTTTTTTTTTTTTTGGTTCCGGGGTGCTTAACTACTGAGCCACATCCTCTGACCCTTTTTTTCTATTTTATTTAGAGACAGCATCTTGCTGAGTTGCTCAGGGCCTCGATAAATTGTTGAGGCTGGTTTCGAACTTGTGATCCTTTTGTCTTAGCCTCTGGGATTACAGCCATGTGCCACTATGCCATGTTCAAAATCCCCATTCTTAACAAGGCTTCTAAGGTTTACTCCTGTCTGGCTGGTCCCTCTAGAGCAGGGTCCCAGGTACTTGAATATACACACGTATTTTTTCACTTATTCTATTGTTTAGATCCCAAGCCTTCCCCATCTCTGTCAACTAGGGAGCATCTACTTCTCTTGAGGCTCAAGAGTCCCACCTCTGTGGAGCTTTTCTTGAGTCTCCAGGACTGAATGCCTCTACCTATGCAGACTTTCACACAGCTTTGGGGGCATGGTCAGTGTCTTCGTCCTCTTATCCATAGTGTCTGGTATGGTGAATAATGCATAGAAGACAGGTGTTATCTGAATTGCTAAATGAATAATAATTTTGGTGGATAAGGGAACCCTTCAGCCTGGGTGGCAGGCTGGTACTTCTAGCTTATTACATTTTCCAAGTTCTCCCCACCATCCTGCTTCTTTTAAATGTGGTTAGCTGTCAGTATTTGTAGTCAAGACTCTGTTCTGATGGAAAGGGGGTGGGGAGTCAAAGCAGAGACAAACAGCTATTATCAAGAAAGAGAAAGCATTATTCTCTTAAGGGTTATTATCACATATGACAACCACTTTCTCCCTAGCAACAACCATTTATCCTGTGCTTCTGTATCCAACGATCCAGTTTTGCTTTCTCATGCAGGCACACTCAGGAGAGAGAGAGATGAGCTCTATTCTTATTCAGTGAGCTAACTTTTCCCACTAGACTTCTCTCTAACCCATAGGCTTTTTACTTTTTAACAAGTCTAGCATCCATGTACTTAGTCCCACTCAGAGAGCTTCCTTTTCTGCACATTGCTGTCCTGACTAAGCAAAGCATGCCCTGCCCACACTGTCTTTCAGGGCTGGAACTGGGCAGCGTGGCCAGGGTATACAGGGCCCACTCCATTTTAACCCCAGGGTGATGACAGAATCCATTTGTCACACACCACAGCTGGTTCTCTTATGGCTGGGTACCTACAGATAACTAGTGTAAGTATAAGTTGTTACAATAACAACAACAATTACTATTATTAGTACTGGGGATTGAACCCAGGGGCTCTTACTACTGGAACACATCCCCAGCCCATTTTATTTTTTATTTTGAGATAGGATAAATTGCTGAGGCTGACTTTGAACTTGCCATCCTCCTGCCTCAGCCTCCTGAATTGCTAGGATTTATAGGCATGCGTCATCATCATGCCTGGCACTATGATTTTTATTTTTGATTCCACTTGGATTTTCTTGTACTTCTTTTGAAATAGCAGCAGGTTTGTGAAATTTTAAAATTGGCATTGGATTCAAAAAATTTCTCAGGGCATTTTCCTGATTTATCAATATAAACTAGTTACTAGTTTATTAAATACTTAGCCATTTTACTCAAATAAAATGGTTACTGTTCAGAGGAGAAAATAAGCACTTGAAATAAAATGAAATGTGATAAATGGTTTATAAACTTGGGGAAGGATTCACAGCGGAGATGAAATTTAGTTTGTTGAACAGCGTTCTCATCAGACTTGTCCCTGAACTGTGTGTGTGTAGGTGGGGTATGGAGGTGGGTAAATGAAGGCCCTAGATGAGGCTGTTTAAGGTCTGTTGAGACCAGAAAGTTAAGGCTCAGTGTTTGCCTTGATAAAGAGGAGTTGAGCATTATTCTTGACAATGATTACCTTAGCCATTTTCAAGTAGAAAGGTAACATTATCAGATTCATGTTGTTTCTTCTTACAACCATGGAAAACTAAAACTAAAGAAAAGTCTCCCAAAATGAAATGCCACATGATTCAAAATCCCATTATATCAGCCAGGAGCAGTGGTGCATGCCTGTAATCCCAGCAGCTCAGGATTCTGAGGCAGCCGGATGGGATCACAAGTTCAAAACCAGTCTTAACAATTGAGGGAGACCCTGTCTCAAAATTAAATATAAAAAAGGCTGGGGATGTGACTCAGTGTTTAAGCGCCCCTGGGTTTAATCCCCAGTACTAAAAAAAAAAAAAAAAAAAATTCCATTACATCAATCCAGACTTTGGAGAGTTACTTTCCTCATTTCATGTCTCCTGAGCTCTACCAGGACTACTAAGTCAGACCCACACCCACAAGTTGACTCTGATCCTTTGCATGAAAAGAATGTGGGACTTAAATCTTCCTCAGGCTATAAAAGCAAATGTTTGCCTATATCAGCTCACCCCATCCCTAGGTTGCTGACACTGTTGTTTGAGAACTGGCCTCTTCCCTAGTCCTACCATTTTAATAGTGCTTTATAACCTTTACTTTTCATTTGAAACAGAAATGTGAAAATGCAGGCAGTTCCCTTTAGCTGATATCTGACAAATTCATTAAGGTAGAGTCCTATATAAACTTTTTATTCATTAAATTAACATTTCTATATTTTCTTTCAGTTCTGCATTTTGTTTTCTTTTGTGTGGGTATATGTGCATGTGCGCGCCCACACATACTTGGGGGTCAAATCCAGAGCCTCTACTTCTGAGCAACATCCCGAGCACTTACATATTGATTTTTATTTTAAAATATGTTTATGTTTTCTTCGTATGTGAGGTCTTGGGTTTGATCCCTGCCACAAAAAAAAAAAAAAAAAAAAAAAAAGTATTTTCTGAATAATACAAGATCACCTATAAAATGTAACATTGCAGAAATACCTTAAATGTTTTATAGGTTTTTCCCCTCTACAGTTAACTTCCTTAGCATAATTTTCCAGCTTTTAAAAATGTCTGTTATTAGCCAGGGTTAGTGATTCCAGCTTATCAGGAGGCTGATGGAGGAGTATTGTAAATTTGAGGCAACTTTCAGTGAGGCTTGTCTCAAAATAAAAAATTTTTTTTAAACATTTACTTTTTAGAAGTAGTTGGACAGGGCTAGGGATGTGGCTCAAGCGGTAGCGCGCTTGCCTGGCATGCGTGCTGTGTGTGGCCCAGGTTCGATCCTCAGCACCACATACACACAAAGATGTTGTGTACGCCGAAAACTAAAAAATAAATATTAAAAGTTCTCTCTCTCTCCCTCTCTCTCTCACTCTCTCTTTCAAAAAAAAAAAAAAAAAAATTGGAGTAGTTGGACACAATACCTTTATTTTATTTATTTATTTTTATGTGGTGCTGAGGATGGGACCCAGTGCCTCACAAGTGCTAGGCGAGCACTCTACCACTGAGCCACAGCCCCCCAGCCCTCAAAATAAAATTTAAAAAGCTGTTGGGTGCAGTTCAGCAGTAGAGTGCCCTTGGGGCAGTCCTAGTAATGGAGGAAAAAAGTGTCTATTGCCTAAACTAACAGATGTATGTATAGTAATCTATCTTTGTGTAAGATAAAATTCATATCTTGAACATCTTTTTAAATTTTTCCTTTCTTTTTTTCAGTACCAGAATTTGAACCCAGGAATGCTCTACTGTGGAGCTATATCCCCAGCCCTTTAGTTTTTTTTTTGTTGTTGTTGTTGTTGTTGTTGTTGTTAAATTTTAGGACAAATTCTCCCTGGACTTGAACTTGTGATTCTCCTGCCTCAATCTCCCAACAGTGTGCACACCTGTCATCCCAACTAAACCAAAGATGCTTTTTTTTTTTTTTTTTTTGGTAACACTGAGCTATAATCTTAGGATTCCATTTATCATATTTTTTTGTATGTTTATATATAAGTAACTAATTGATAGTTCTTTTCTTTACTATTTCTTTCCTAATTCTTTAAAAATGTATAATATACATTCACAACATATCTAAATCAAATATAAATTCATACGTAAAAGCTCTAATTTTTTTGCTACATACTTATTAATCCTGTCCTCTCATCCAACTTCATATTTACCATTCATATCTACCTTAAAGGCATTCACTGGATTTTTAACTATATAGTGGTCTTAAAAGTGATTTTTGAATTTTTAGGATTACACATTCTTGAAATGACAGGTTAGCATCTGTGGCCAATTTTTATTAATCATTAAAATAAACAAGAACTGGGCATGGCGGTGCATACCTGTAATCCCAGGGGCTCAGGAGGCTGAGACAGGAGGATTAGGAGTTCAAAGCCAGCCTCAGCAAAAACTAGGCAATAGGCAACTCAGTGAGACCCGGGTTGTGGCTAGGTGGTTGAGTGCCCCTGAGTTTGATCCCTAGTACCAAAAAAAAAAAAAAAAAAAGAACAAGAATTGGTAGTGGCACACACCTGTAATACCAGTGACTGTGAAGGCTGAGGCAGGAGCATCTCAAGTTTGAAGCCAGCTTCTGCAATATAGCAGGACCTATTCCAAAATAAATAAAAAAGGGGATGAGGATGTAGTTCAGTCATAAAGCACTCCTGAGTTCAATCCCCAATATATTAAAAAAAGAAAAAGAACAAGAATGAAAAACAATTGAAAAATTATATTACTCCTAAGAGTAGGGCTTTGGTGTTGCTTAGTGGTGGTGTGCTTGCTTAGCATGTGTGAGGCCCTGGGTTTGATCCCCAGCACTCAAAGAAAACAGAAAAAGAGAATTAAGTTCCAAAATATATTTTAAAAGAGCACTATTTATGTTTACTTCAATTAATACTTTTTTTGGGGGGGGGCTGGGTTTTTTTTTTTGTTGTTGTTGTTATTGTTATTGATATCAGGGATTAAACTCAGGGGCACCCGACCAGACCACTGAGCCACATCCCCAGCCCCAGATGGGTCTAAATAACTGGCTAGAGTTGTTGTTCAGTGGTAGAGAGCACTTAACCTAGCATGTACCCAAGCCACTGGGTTTGACTCCTAGCATTGGTGAAGTTAAACAAAAAGAGGGATGGGGGTACTGCTGAGCTACAGCCCAAGCTCTATGAGACGGGCATTTTGAGCATCATAGATCATCCATTCCCAGAATTAGGTTCTGAGAAACATTAGGCTCAGTGTCATCTGCCCAGGAAGGGGAATAAGATCAAACAGGAATGTGTTATCTGTGCATGAAATTAACACAGTCCTCTAGGTTGACCATAAGATAAAGATAAAGCAACAACAACAAGAAAAGATTTTAGTAGAGAGGAATCTGTTATGGGAACCAGTCCTCTCCAGGAATTAAGGATGCCAGGTCACAGACATTCCTACAAGAAATACTTTGCATCAGGCTTGATGTTAAGGTTTTCTCTACATTTCCTTGATAGACTCAAGTCTAGCAAGTCTGATTTAGATCCACTGCTGCTTTACAGCTGTGAATTTGATTTCTGAGTCTTGCCACATTTACTCTATAAAATTCACAATGACTCTTTGAATTTGCTGTGTAACAATTGTCATAAGGTAAGCATGTTTGTTTATATAGGCAAATATGGTATTGTTCAGTTTCACGGGAAAACTGAGTTTTGCCTAGAGTACCTTGGAAATTGGTATAGAAACTCAGGAACCAGACAGCCTTCAAGGAGATCTCTTTGGGGATAATGGGGATGTTGCTCAGTGGCAGAGTATATGGTTACCATGTACAAGGCTTTGGGTTTGAACCCCAGCCCACCCCCCCACCCCCACAACACACACAAAATTCTCCTAATTAAAAGTCGGCCCTTGATATGAGGGCTTGAAACAAATAAAAGGAACTAAAAAATAAAGAAGAGTCTTTGTCGTCCTCCATCATACAATTTTTATCACATTTTCCTTAAGTACTGTAGATATTGAATCACTGAGAAGGATGCCTTACAAAAAAATCTGCAAATGAAAATAATTTTTCCTACATTTCAACAGCTAATAATGCAAAACTTAAGACATTGAATGATAGCCAAATCTTATCAATAAAAAAATTTGAGTAAGTATCTAAGATGGCATTTCAGGAAAAGCCCTAAGATAGAGAATTATTAACCCCTTGGGCCAGGATTATTCTCACAACTGCAGCAGGAATCAGGAAAAATAACAGGAATTTAGAAAACCTCATCAGCCTCTGTCTTGTATTTCACCATATTTCTCCTTTCCAACCCTAAGATTCTGGAGCTTTAAAGCCTATGATCCAACCTTTTCTATTTTCTGTTCCTTCACTCATCCCACCTTCTAGTTCTCACCAGTAAGAAGGCTGATGGATTCCAGTAAGCAGAACTAGAAATTAGAGACCCACCATTAAAATTAATCACTTAAGATCAGAATCTTAATTGACAGCACTTAGTCCTTAGCTTTAATTTGAAAATAAATCTACTCTTAAATTTAATCCTTTGTGTTAAATTTTGCTTCCTCCCCCAAACCTGAAATACTTCTAGGAAAACCCCATTCCACCAAAGAATAGGTATTCAGCTAGCCAATTATGCACATAAACCACTCATTTTCACATGCAAATACCTTGCCGGTTATCCTTTTGTTTTGTTTTGTTTTTGCATTGCTGGGGATCCAACTCGGGGCCTCCCACATGCTAGGCAAGTGCTCAGCTACTGAGCTACATCCTCAGCCCCACATTGTCCTTTTGCACATTTGAATGTGATTTTTACATTTAAAGTCCAGTGGCTAGCTAGGCTTTACAGATCCCAGCCAGTGGGGTATGGATTAAGATTTCTTTTCTAATTATCATTTCCTTTTGGTGCTAATGTGTTTGTTCCTTATTAGTGCCACTCACTAGTCCGGACCTAAGCCAGATTAAAAGAAATTCCTTTCATTTGCCTATTTTCAAAGATACAAAAGAATTTCTCACTTTGCTAGTCCCCAGAGAGTCTTGGTGAAGAATGGATCACCTTGGGATGTTGATATTCTTCACTATAACTGAGCCCATTAGGAATTCCTCAACTTTAAAAGATTGGTGTGACTCCCTTGTTTTTAGGCAATGAAAAAGTCATATCTACTTCTGTGAGTCTGATATTATTCTTAATTGTGCTTAGTACTTGAAATAATACAAATTGAAATTTGGGGGATTTGTAAAAGTGACTACACTTTAACTATAGCCCTTTGGATTGCTTAAAATTAGTTGAGAATATTTGAAGCATTTGAAGGAAAAAAAAAAAAAACCAAAAGCATGTCATTTTTGTCACCACATAAGTCAAAGAATAATTTTAATAAACTTCATTAGGGCTGGGGATGTAGCTCAGTGGTAGTTCTTGCCTAGCAAGCCAGAGGCATTTGATTCCTAGCACCCTCTTCCCCCTAAAAAAGTTTTAAGGTCTTCTGAAACAAAGCCATTGAAAACTTTTTCTTTGGAAAACATTTTGAAACACATTCTTGCTTTTAAAATGCTTTAAGTTATTGGAGGGCTGGGGATGTGGCTCAAGTGGTAGCGCGCTCGCCTGGCATGCGTGCGGCCCGGGTTCGATCCTCAGCACCACATACAGACAAAGATGTTGTGTCCGCCAAATACTAAAAAAAAATAAATATTAAAATTCTCTCTCTCTCTCTCCCAATCTCTCACTCTTTCTTAAAAAAAATATTAAAAAAAATAATAAAATAAATTATTGGAAATAAGAGTTGCAGGTAATTGATTTAGTAAATACAAGTTAAAGGTAGAGATGATCTTTTAAAAAGTCACTGGGGGTGGGAGGTTAGTTAGCTTAGTGGTAGAGCACTTACCTAATATGCAGCTAGACCCTGGATTCAATTCCAGCACAGGCCCCCCTACCCCCAAAAAAGACTTAGGATAATCTTACTCTACATAATTTCTAATAGTTTTATTTGAACTGCTGGGGATGAAGCAGAGCTTCCTGCATGCTAGGCAAGTACCACTGAACCACACCCCCACGGTATTTTCTAACTTACTTTTTTTTTTTTTTTTTTCCACTTAAAGACTCAGGAGAGACGTCTTCCAATCCAGCTTTATTTATTTTTATTTTCGAGTTGGGTTGAGGCCCTGTACTTCAGGCTGGTGTTGAGGTTAAGTGATTCTGGTGCTTCAACCTCCAGAATGCTAGGACTACAGTTTTAAAACCCCAACTTTCTTGATGATCCGTGGAGATCAAGAATGCGAAATTTTCAACTAGTAAATAAGCAACTGTTTGTTTCCCTGAAGTAGAGGTTGGATGATACTCGGCTCTATTTAATCTGTAAGAATATTTTCTTTCTGTTAAAGGAAGCAGATATTGAGGGGTTAAATCTCAGGTAAACTGGAGAGTAATTACCAGAGCTGGTCTTCTTACAAAGCTCCCAGGACCCCATGCCTCACTCTATTGTCTTTGTGATTGAGCACATTAAGGAAAGACAAAGAAAATTGCAAAACCTTGGACAAAAGCTCTCTAAGTAGGAAATGCCCACCTCTTTGTTTAGGAAAACCACCCTTGAGGCCATTATTTACCTATTTCTGGATGAATTATCATAGCTGTGGGGCAGAATCCCAGCATACACTGCCCCTCAACCAGATTTATTGCTTAGTATCATTTATATAATTTGCAAGTATATATCTATGTATCTATCTAATCTGCCTAACTCCATCTATGGGCTTGGGAGTTTCTCCAAAGCTCTGTCTGCACAGTCCTTCAAATGTCAGCAGAGGAAGCAAGGCTTTCTCTGTGCACGGGAGAAACATCTTGTTGAAGCTTTGGGAGGGAGGGAGGAGGTGGTCTAAGAAGCAGAGGGCCTGAGCTGAGAGGAAAAGGCAATTCCGTAGAGACCTGAGGTTGAGGGGCCAACCTCAGCACGGCAATAAATGTAGGGCAGTGCAGGAGAAGAGCTAGCCGCAGTAGGACAGGGAGAGGGGGCAGAGAAAGGCCCATGTGTACCCTAGGGCTGCGGCTTCAGTCCAGAGGCTCCTGTGGCTTATTATTTAAGCAAGAGTTTTCATCTTGTCCCCACCATGTTTATGGGTCAGTAGAGTGCCCAGCACCCCCCCCCAACTCTCTCAAAGAGGGTAGTAGGGAGAAAGTTATGGTGAAGGGAGAGAATGATGTTAGTTAAAGAGGACAGAAAATCCAGAGGGAAATTTCTGACAGTGTTGGGCATAGAAAAACTAAAAATCTGAAGGGCTGTTCACTTTCTTCCTTAAATTTGTCTTCTAACAAAAAACAAAACAACAACAACAAACAACTCTAATTCTTGGGAGTGCCGAACGCATTGTGCCCTGTGAGTGTAAGTCCTGGCTTGGGCTGGGGATGTAGGTCAGTCTTGTGCTTGCCTGGCTGCCCTAAAGGGAGTCATATACCTTTAGGCGATAAGTACTAAGAATGTAGGAAAAACACTGGAGCTAATCTGAAACTACTTTCTCCTACTTTTTGGACTGGCATTCAAAATAACCCCGTAAAAATTCACCAGGCAGGTTTCTCAGCCCAGCTGCAACAACCCTAACACATCCCCCCTAAGGGAAGTTCCCCAAACTTCCCCCACTCTGCAGTTCTTAGCACCCCTTTGGTAGTCCATATGCAGATGGCCTCACCTCCCACCTTTGGGGATAAGATCCTGCCATCCGGTGAGAACTCCCCCCATACCTTAGCATATCTCCAGGGTGCATTGTTTACTGTAAATATTTTGCTAAAGCTGTTTCCTCCTGCCTCTCCCCTCAACTTCATCCCTTCCCCCATTTCTTAATCCTTCTCATCTTCTAGGGCCTAATCTAATCCCTAGCTGGTCCACAAAGTTTTCTCTGATATTTCCTGCACACAATGATATCTTCCTTCTTTGAACTTAAGTAAAATCTGTCATAAAAAGTTTTAGAATCACCAAACTGGCAGAGCCTTATGTCTCCTTCCAGTCTGATCTGTTCTGTTTACATATTTACTTACTCCTTTAACTGGTTAATGGCTGAGCCCGGACTGTGTCTCAGCTTTCTGCTTCCAGTGCTGTGTTAGCTTTGCTACTCAGCAATCAAGGGCCCAGTGTTTTTCCCCTTGATAGGTTGTCCGAAACCGGGATATGGCATTTTAAATGCTGTCTGCTTAACTCTTAATTGCCAGCACTGTCACATTTTATGTGGCCACATTTCCTTGAAGGGAAAGGCTGAGGTTGGTTCTGGAGACCAGGAAGCCGTATGGTTATAGCTGGTGGAGATTTGGACTGCAGAAGCAAGAGGCCTGGGTCCCTATGAGAGGCTTTAAATGGCTCTCAGAGAGTTGACTAGTTCCTTGTTCTATTTCTGCGCCTAATCCAATCCTCTATTATTGGATGGCATAAATAAAACTGCCTTCCAGCTGTTCTCAAGTTATCTCCTTCATTGGGGGGTGAGCAGCTTGAGGACAGGACCATGCATGACCTCTGCTGAGCATAATATTTTATTCCCAGTTAGCATTAGTTCAGCTGCATAAAGCCATAGCCTGCTCTGGGTCTCAATTTTCTTTTGCCAGTACTGGTGCATGATGATTTCTAAAATCGTTTCCATTTCTAATTTCCTACAGTCAACTCAAAACATCTTGTTATTTTAAAAGCAGAGGTAACTAACTTCTAATTTGTGTGCTGAGTTGAGTTCACATTATGTTTTTTTGGGGGGGGGATTTTAGAGAGGCTAGATTCATTTTATATAAAAGTATGAATTTCTAGCTTCTGTTCAAAATAAAACAAAGAAACAAAGCCCCCATGGCCCTCTGAGCCTGCTCTCATGGCATGGAGGACTCTGGAGCCTGCCCATGCAGACTCTGTTCAATTTACCAGGACCCTGGTCTCCAGGCCCATGTCACCTTCCGCTGTGCTTTGCCTTTGTAATTCCTCCCCCAAAGCTACTCAAGAATGCTTGCTAGAAAGGGAAAAGATAGAAATGAGGATGAAAAGTTTTGTGAAGAAAATCTAGGAGTCGATATTGGGAGGAGGAATGACAGATTCTCACATGAACAACTATTGTCACTCACAGAAAGAGAGACAAAGGAGGAGAAAGAGAAAGCCTTTTGCTATCTTAAACTCCACAAGTGGAAAAAAAAAAACCTAGATGCAAATGTCAGGGTTCATTAACAACTTGAAATTAGCTCATATGTAGACCAATGTACATGGCAGAACAACTTCCTGACCTGGTTTTCCCATCTCATTCCTACATAGTGAGCATCATTGATTTCTTACAGAAATAGAATGAATTGTCCTATAGAAAGTTTCATATCCTGGATGTGTCCAGTGGCTCTATTATGTGGTTAACTTGTTCCACTCTCCCATCACACCAGTTTTTAAACTGATTTATTTAAACCAGATTTAAACTGAATTATTCCAATGAGTTGTTTGACTGGTAAGGGCTTCATGGGAAGTGGGTCTGCCCTGTATCATAATAATGTAGTTTTCCAGTGTCAAAAGGCTTGAGCTGTGGGTTTGTTTTCTAGAACTGCTGATGAATTCAAACTGATCCCTTTACTCCCTTTGTCTCATACAACTCTCAGGAATATTTTTTTTTTTGACACCCCATGACAGAAGACAGATTGACAAGAGTGAAGTTTTGCAAATTTATTTAACCAAAGTTTTGCATGATGTGGGACACTTCTGCAATGAATATTTTTTAATAGTTTTCTTTTTTTTTTTTAAGAGAGAGAGAGAGAGAGAATTTTTTTTTTTTAATATTTATTTTTTAGTTCTCGGCAGACACAACATCTTTCTTTGTATGTGGTGCTGAGAATTGAACCTGGGCCGCATGCATGCCAGGTGAGCAAGCTACTGCTTGAGCCACATCCCCAGCCCCCTCAATGAATATTAAGGAGATAATATGGCATTTTAAATGCTGTCTGTTAAATTAATTGCCAGCACTGTCACATTTTACATGGCCACATTTCCTTAAAGGGAAGGGATGAGGTTGGTTTTGGGGACCAGGAAGCGGTATGGTTATTGCTGGTGGAGATTGGTGGAGATTACAACACACGGTGTACTCCCATAATTTGTATGAATTCTTTTCTTTTCTTTTTCTTTATTTATATTTATTTTTATATTTATTTTAAATATATTTATATTTATTTTTTAGATTTCAGCAGACACAACATCTTTGTTTGTATGTGGGCTGAGGATGGAACCCGGACTGCATGCATGCCAGGCGAGCGCGCTACCGCTTGAGCCACATCCCCAGCCCTGTATGGTTTCTTATCTGTGAATGAATGTGGAAAAGTTTATCACAGTACTGACTTGCTATTGAATGTGTTGAATTCTTATATTAACTCCATGTGCCTTAATTAGCTCTAATTGCTTCGTAATTCAACAAATGAGAATTGATGGCTTGCTATCTGCTATTGATATGCACAAAATAGTATTTATTCCTTTATTAAGCCCTTTGTCAAATATGTAATTTAGCAATATCTTGTGCCAGGCACTGTGTGAATGTTGAAAAAAGGAAAAGACACAATTTCTTTTTTAAAATTATTAACTAATTTTAATTAGGTTATATGACAGCAGAATGCATTTAACCAAAGTTTTGCATGATGTGGAACACTTCAGCAATGAAAACTCAAAAACCCAGAGAAAACTGTTTTTACTGAGAATTGAACCAAGGGACACTCTACCACTGAATTCCATCCCCAGCCCTTTTTATTTATTTATTTTATTTTTTTAAGGGGGAGAGAGAGAGAGAGAGAGAGAGAGAGAGAGAGAGAGAGAGAGAATTTTAATATTTTATTTCTTAGTTTTTGGCAGACACAACATCTTTGTTTGTATGTGGTGCTGAGGATCGAACCCAGGCCGCACGCATGCCAGGCGAGCGCGCTACCACTGGAGCCACATCCCCAGCCCCCCAGCCTTTTTTATTTTTTATTTCATGACTTGATCTTGCTAAATTGCCTAGGCTGGGCTCAAACTTGCTGTGCTCCTGTCTCAGCCTCCCTGTTGCTAGGATTACAGGCAAGCACTACCATATTTGGTTTGAGAGAAAATGATTTGTATACTTAGGTTTGATGAAGAATGGACAGTCCTGTAGAAATATGATTGGACAAAAGGGGTATGACTTAATGCAAATTAAAGAGAAGGGACTAGGGAAGTTCAGATAGACCTTTCTGTGTGGCTTTCTGAATTTCCTTCAGCTAGCTTTCTTGCCTACTCTTTCTGTCTTGTACTGAGGGTAGAACTTATTGTCTTGCATATGCTAGGCAAGTGCTACTGAGCTACATCCCAGCCTCCCTATTTTTTTATACCCACTGAATTTTATTTTAAGACAAGATGTCACTAAGTGGCCCAGACTGGCCTCAAACTTGGTGATGCTCCTGCTTTAGCCTTCAGGGAAGCTAAAGAGGAGTATTTCTTTAGCCTAAAAACTCAGGATGCCAGGGTGCTATATTTTGGAATAGTATTTTCTGTACCCCATTACAAGTTAGCAAAAATAGCTAACATTTATTGTTCTAAATAACTACAAGGTACTGTGCACATATTTTAGGTAAATTTCTTGGATTTTTTGGTATGTGTGTGCTGGGGTGGAGCCCAGGGTCTCATGAGTGGTAGTTAAGCGCTCTACTACTGAGCTACATCCCTAACCCAAGTTTTTTCATTTATTCCTATGACTGTATGTAAGAGAGTAAATTATTATCCCCATTTCACGTATAGGAGAACTGAGGCATGAAGAGATTACATAATTTGGGGCTGGGGATATAGCTCAGTTGGTAGAATGATTGTCTCTGCATGTCACTGCAGGCCCTGGGTTCAATCCCCAGCACCAAAAAAAAAAAGACATTACATAGTTACATAGTTTGATAAGGATCATATAGTTAGAAAGATTTAGTGACATGTACCTGAGCAGCCTGACT
Source organism: Callospermophilus lateralis (assembly GCF_048772815.1). Lineage (NCBI taxonomy): Eukaryota > Metazoa > Chordata > Mammalia > Rodentia > Sciuridae > Callospermophilus > Callospermophilus lateralis. The sequence goes on along the minus strand of NC_135312.1, from coordinate 81,954,816 downwards.
CCAAAGCCTATACTTTTAATCTGTTAACCCACTTTTTGAGAGGATAAACTGAGGCTTAGATGAGAACTGATTTATTTGCTGTCACTAGTGCTGTAAGAGTCAAACCAGCCCTGGCCAGTTGTAAAACCCAATGCTCTTTATTTTTTTTCCATCCCAGGCTGACTTTTCTAGATGCCATTTGTATCCATTATAAAGAGTAAGAATTACACTTTTTCTTTTATTTAAAAACTGAAGTGAAATATATTAAACTTAAGTTTTGTATTTTCTTGCAAATGTAGAGGAGTGTAGTGAAGCCTTCACATGGGAGTCAACCTGACAACACTCCTGTGCCACTGTCTGTCACAAGATCTGCTCTGGAGATTTATCCTTTCCTTGTTTCTGCTTGACAGAATGTGAAGGATGGGACGCTTGCTTGGCTGTCTCAGGATGCGCATTCCAGGGTATAAAGTTTTGCTGTCTAGTTTAATATTGATTTGGTCATCATTTCACAAAGAATTAATCAGGCTTTGAAAAAACAGATTCTTTAAAATTTCTAAGACATTGATTTGTGAACAAATTCAGTCTATTTATGGTGTGGATTGTGTCTTTCCAGCACCTAGAATAAAGATACTTATCTAGTGTCAGTTTTGTTTGGAAAACAAATTAGTCACTCAGATATTCCTTGGGAGAATTGATTGTGTCTGTGATGAAATCTGAGAAACTATGAGTGTTTCTTCATTTTAACACTCTAGTAAGAGATTCTTTGAGGTAGGCTGAAAAAATTCGGAAAAGTTAGAACTTGAGCAATTTTTCTACAATTTGTGCATGCCACCTTGTTTTTCTTTTTTCTTCCATTTGTGTTTACATCATCTTATAATTCTCAAATTATATCATTCTATTACTGACAGTTTACACTGCTGCTTTCCTGAGACCGTTTAATGACAGCAGTGACATTTCTTTCAATTTTTTAACATTAAATTTACATTCTTCAGAACAGAGTCCATGTTGCATCTTTTTTTTAATATTTATTTTTTAGCTGTAGTTGGACACAATATCTTTATTTTTATTTATTTATTTTTATGTGGTGCTAAGGATTGAACCTAGGGCCTCACACATGCTAGGCGAGCTTTCTACCAATAAGCCACAACCCTAGCCCAGCAGTGACATTTCTGATCAGTAGCTAACAGCATTAATGACATCTACATTGATGGAGCACCATGTGCCAGGCACACATTCAGGCATTTTACATATTTTAATTTATTCAATCCTCACAGAGGTACTGGGAGGTGGGAGTTGGCATCACCTCTGGTTTTATAGATGAGGACAGTAGATTACTCCCGGGCACCTAATCAATTAATAAGTAACCTTTGGCTTGTGCATTATGGATTCTTAGGAGGTGAAGTCTCGGAGCATCTCATTCTCAATCTTACACTTTTCTATGCTGCGCCTGCTAGATTCAAGGATGAATTTAATATTCGTGTTTATAACTTTCTTATCATAAAACAGGAATAAAGCCTGTGGTAAATGTAAAGGAAAAAAAGAAATGTCAAAAGCTTCATATTTTATGTTGCAATCCTTCCGAAGCAGTATCAAGTGTGTGATTCTGAGTTACAAGGGTTAACATTTCAGTTTGAAAAACAAGATTTTTACTTTTGTTTTATTTTTAAATTTCTTCTTTTTCATTTTACTTCCATTAAGCACTACATAATAAATTGCATAACCTTCCTACAGAGTACATGAGCATAACTGAGTCCTTTTTTCCAACAGTCAGGAAAATGCTTCCTTAATCAGTGTTCTCCTTTGACACCTAACAACAACTCCAGGGTCTCCAGGGTCGTGCCTGTCTCTTCCCATCAAATCCTGCTGGATGGGCATTTATGAAAATAGTCGACCCTTTCCTCTTTGCTCCAGTTAGTGAACCTGTGGATGCATGTAGTGGCCCTTCTGGGGGTGAGCAATTAAGTACCTACGAGGGAAAATCTCTAACCACATCATGGTATAGTGACCTAAGCTATAAACCTCCCAGGCTCCATAAAGTCAACCAGCTTCCTACAAAGTTATCCTATTGAAGCACAAGCCTAAATGTATTTTACTCTCTGATCAAGTTTTAATGTAATTTCTTCCTAATAAGTCTTTCTGTTTTTAATTTTCAGAAAACAATACTATGGAGAATAGTCTTTACAAGATAATAATCTTTGTAATTACCAAATTTGAATAGCTATTTTTTTTTGTTTTGTTTTGTTGGAGTAAGAAGGGGGGGGGTTCTTAAGCTGGCTAGGCAAGTGTGCTACCCCAACCATTGAATAGCTAATTTCTTTAGCTTCCTTGGGAATGTTTTCAGACTAAAAGAATGGAGTGGGAAATTGCATGAAAATAAGAGAATCCCTTGGGCTCTTTCCTCAGTGGTAAATTGCATCTCAATAATCTGGAGAGGTGGGGGGTGAGTGAATTAGCATGTGAAAGGAAGGTTCACTTTCTTTCCCCTCTTAGTTTCTCTGGTTTTGGTTAATTTCAGTAGTATCACTGGGAACTCTTCTATTATCCAGACTTTTTAAACCAGACTTGGTGAATAATGATTTTTATGACTGCATACATTGTAGAGGACTTTGTCCTTTTCAAAGTGCTTCAATATCCATGAATTAGTTTTTTCCTCTCTTCCCTTCATCTTCTGCACCTCTGGTTTGTCACCAGGCTCCTATTGATTCCCTGATGGTTATGTCTGTTAGACTCAGCCACTCCATTCCAGTAGCTGGCACCCGTAAAAATCACAGCATAAACCAGACTTGTAGAGCTCTAGGTGGGGGGTAGGGAAAACAGCATAGTCGAGCCGCAGGAAAATCCGTAGAGACCACTTAACAGGAGATTCTCATTTTATAAGTGAAGAAACTGTTAAGTAACTGGCAAGATTATAGATTTCTCCCACGCCTTGTGACTACTGATTTGAAGGCCATGTATCAATGTCTGACAGCTTAGTTTCTCATCTCCTCACTCCTATTTTATTTCATTCTGTGCAGAGTTGAGAGGAAGAAGCTTTTCATATTCCATTTTCTTAAAGCTGGGTTCTCTTCTCTAGACCTAATGGACCTTCTTATTTTCTTATACATTAAATCAAAAGTGCTTTAGGTGGGTTTATTATGTGTCCCTTTTTTCTTCCTCTTTTGAGGCACTTGGGATTAAATCTAGGTCTTTGTGCATAGTAGAGGCCAGTTCTGTACTACACTGCATCACATCCCTGTTCTACAAACTACATGCATATGTATTTTTAGTAATAAGCTAATTAAATTTGAATGCAATGTTGCTTTTGTAATGTCTCAAAGTAGTTACTGTATGTTTTATTTATCCAACGTGATTGAAACCTCGAGTCACAAACCATGCCATTTATTCTTTTTGTACACCTCCTCATGGTGTTTTATACAGCTTTTGAAGTTGGTGTTCAATAAATAAAACTGAAATTCTCTCACATTGAGTGGAAAAAAAGTGCTTGGAAATATTTCTTTTAATAATAAATGTTATGTGTTGTTCCTGATCTTTCTCCTCCATATCGTTTCTGTTATTATACCCCCTGCTTTTGCACAAAAATTGCATTAAAAAAAATGTTACTCAGGGCTGGGGCTGTGGCTCAGTGGTAGAGGGCTCCCCTGGCATGCATGAGGCACTGGGTTCCATCCTTAGCACCACATAAAAACAAAACAAAGGTATGTGTCCACCTACAACTGGAAAAGTACATATAAAAAAAGTTACTATGTTATCCTATTAACTCTTTGAGGGAAAGAACTCAGCCTCTGATAGGTTCTTAGGCACATAGTAGGTTCTTAAGAAATATTCCTTCATTTAACTACATTGGGTCCACCAAGTGGTGGATTAAAGAGAAGCCCAGAAGAGAGAATGATTAATTTTTCTGCACAGGCGATATGGTGCTAGAGAAAGCTGGACCAACATTTGGTTTGGGTCTTGATTTGCTGGACTTGAGGGAAACACATCCAGGTAAATCATCACAGGACGGTGAATTTACCCAAGGTGCCCCAGTCAATGAGTGCTTTGTAAGATTAAAACCACAGACCTCTAGTCTTTCTTTAACATTCAATTTTTTGTTTAAGTAAAAAATCTTACTTTTTTTCTGTTTTGGTAGGGATTGAACCCAGCTCCTCATGTATGCTGAATACCACTGAGATACACCCCCAGAGTAAAAAATATTTTTTTTATGTTTAAATAAATAATTGAAACATAAAATACATACTAAGAAATATTTTGCATACATTCTTAAGAGTTTAAAATATTTATTGGCAACGTTTTAAAAAATGAGCTTAAAAACATTAGTGGAAACAAATCAAGTTAAGCAACATGAATCTTCTAAATATTTTTGACCCTATAACTTGTACTTCTTTTTTTTTTTTTTTAAACTTTAAAATTGCTTTGTGAAAAGTAGTTTTGAGTATGCTTCCAACTTCTAGTGCCCTCTTGTGGCAGGAACTTGCTATTTCAGGAAAGTTCATTTAATTTTTTTTATTTTTTAAAAATATTTTTTAGCTGTTAATGGACCTTTATTTTACTCATTTATTTATATGTGGTGCTGAGAATTGAACCCAGTGCCTCACACGTGTGAGGCAAGTGCTCTACCACTGAGCCACAACCCCATTAAGTTCATTTTTAAAATGCTGTTTGCTACTTTGTATAATTTAATTCTATACATATTCAATATCTCATTAGGAGAACATTAAATTTTCAAATGACAGGAAGGAAGTGCTAATTGGATTAAAGTAATAACTCCTAGAAGCAGTTTTGGAAAACTTGATGACTAGTCAGACTGCTCAGTTCCTTTAAACAGAAAAGAATGTCTGGGATCAGTGGTCAAACACTAGCCAAGTATGCACCAGGCCTAGAACTGGATTCCCAGCGCAAAAAATAAAAATAAAAATAAGGTTGGCTGGGCTTGGTGGTGCATGTCTGTAATACTAGCGGCTGGAGAGGCAGAAGCGGGAGGATAACAAGTTCAAAGTCAGCCTCAGCAATTTAGAGAGGTTCTGGGCAACTCAGTGAGACCCTGTCTCTAATAAAATACAAAAATAATGTTAGGGATGTGGCTCAGTAGTGGAGTGCCCCTGAGTTCAATCCCCAGTATCCCTGCCCCCCCCCCCCCGCCCCCACCAATAAAGAGATTGGGTTATAGTTCTCAGAAGGTATAGAAGGCATTAAGGAACATACTTAGTGTGCTAATTCCATGACAATTTTATCTAGGAACTGTATCAAATAAAAAATATGCAAACCAGCTGATAATTTACAAAGTTTTTTTTCATCTATAGATTTCATTTTATTATTTTGATACGGGGGGGATTGAACCCAGGGACACTTTACCACTGAGTTACACCCCAGCTCCCACCTGCTCTTTTTATTTATTTATTTATTTATTTTAAAGAGAGAGAGAGAGAGAAAGAAAGAGAGAGAGAATTTTTTAATATTTATTTATTTATTTTTATTTTTCTGCGGACACAACATCTTTGTTTGTATGTAGTGTTGAGGATCGAACCCAGGCCGCACGCATGCCAGGGGAGCGCGCTACCGCTTGAGCCACATCCCCAGACCCCCACCTGCTCTTTTTAAAAAAGAAATTTTTAAGTTGTTGAGGAACCTTTATTTTTTTAATTTATATGTGGTGGTGCTGAGAATCGAACCCAGTACCTCACGCATGCCAAACAAGTGCTCTACCGCTGAGCTACAACCTTTTTTTGAGACAGTATGTTCCTAAGTTGTGAGGGTCTTGCTAAGTTCCCTAGCTTGGCCTTAAAACTTCCTCCTCAGCCTCCAGAGTTGCTGAGATTACAGGTATGTGCCACTATAGCTTGCTTCATCTATAGATTTTAGATAGTTAAGAAATATTACTTAGGGGAGGGGGAGTCTGCAGTAAGTACAGTGGAATTTGTCCTGACCTAGAAATCAGATTATTGAGTATAAAGTATAAGATAAATATACTTATATAAAGTATAAGATAAATGGAAAACTTTTTAGTTTTCTTTTGGAAAATTCAAGGCAGAATCATCCAGTTGAACATGTTAAGAGACCTAGTTCAAGGTCATTGTGGCCAGCAGTCACTAGTGGAGGGAGGTACCTACAAATATTTGAAATGTCCTTGTTAACGCTCCAGGAAGGAGGCTCTGACTGATTGTTGCCCTATATCCTCTCTGAGCTTCAGTTTTCTCATCTGTAAACTGGGGATACTAATACTTTACCATCTATTACTTTTATTTTATATATTAAGTGAAACATAGTTAAAGTATTGCTAACTTTAATACAACTTAGGTTATTATTGGAACTGAGGAATATAGCTTAGTGTTAGAGCACTTGTCTAATATGCATGAGACCCTGGGTTCAATCCCCAGAATCAGGTTTTATTGTTGCTTAAATAGTGTGAGGAGATAGGCTGAGATCCATTTCAAATTGATACTTCGACTAGGCTACTTCGACTAGGCTTTTGGCAATTGCTAACAAACTTCACAAGTTTTGCCAATCCATTACAGTGCAAGATTGTAATGCAAAAAAGGAGGGTAGGCTTAACAGGTAAATAGAGGCATGTAGTATTCCTATGCTGTTCACAAATAGCTCAAAGGGGTTGAGCTATTTGTGAACAGTGGTTATTTTATACTTTTTTTCACTATTAGGCCTTCATTTGGGTCTTTGTTTGGGGACCATGGGATATTTTTATTCATGTTTGTGAATTGTTCATGAAACTTTGCAAAACACATTTTGTATGAATTTTCACTTTGAATCAATTTAGATAGGATCTAGTCTTGGAGATCCAGGCTTTTGCTTACATCAGTCTGCCTGTGGAAGTTAGGACTGTCAGTGACTCAGATCCCAAGGTGGCTTCTAGAATGGAGGTTCCACTAACCTAGGAGTTAAACTTTGATTAGATCTATCTGGCAAACAGGAAATTTGCAAACTTGTCTTCCTTTAATTTTTTCTATATGTATGTATGTATTGTTTTCCTCATTGTACTGGGGATTGAACCCAGGGGTGCTCTACCTAAGTCACCCTGGCTTGTCTAGAACTTGTGATCCTCCTGCCTGCACCTACAGGCCTGGACCAGGTGCCAGCTTTCCTTGAAAGTTTTTTTTTTTGGAATCTTCTAAGTTTTTCTGCTCACAGTTCCCTCTAATTTAGCAAATCCTGCTTCCACTAATGGAAAACTCCATGTACAACTACGGAGGCTAATTTCCTAAGTTATGGGGGATCTTAACTATTAAGTCAGCCACGGAAACTTTACTTGTGTTATATTATTTTTATTTATTGATTTATCTTTTTGAGAAAGCATCTGTGTTGCTCAGGTTGATTTCGAATTTAGGGGCTCAAGTGATTCTCCTGTCTCAGTCTCCCTAGCAGCTGGGGACTAGGTGTCTGCCACCATCCTCAGCAGTTGTGTTATATTATTACAATGACTTGTCTCATTTACTTAAAACAGGGCAATTGCAAACATTTCTAGCCAGAGCTCTTCTCAAATACTTTGTTGCTTTTCTTTTCACTGGAACCTTTCTGTTGCCCCCTCTGCTTTGGCTTCTTCCTCTCTGGGCCAGGGTCCCCATTTCAGCTCTAATTTGAAACCATAGGGAACAGGCAACAGTACTCCCAGGGCTGCGTCTCTTGAATTTCAGCACAAGCCTTGTTCTCTGAGGCTCTTCTCATTGATGGACAGTCTCCCTCTAGTGTCGATAGGGAGCCATTTCCACCTGGTCCTGATGTAAGTGCCCCCACCCCCGCCACTCCTCTCCAGCCCACCCCGCCTGGCCCCGCCCCACCTCTGTACTGGGAATGGAACCCAGGGCGCTCTGCTTTTTTTTTTTTTGTCTCTACTTTTGGCAACATCCGGCCCTTTTTAAAGTTTTAATTTTGACGCTGGGTATCACCAAATTTCCCACGCTGACCTCTTATCTGTATTCATTCTTTTTTTCCTCCTCCTCCTCATCCTCCTCCTCCTCAACTCGGCCACTGAGTCATATCCCTAGCTCTATTTTGTATTTTTATTTATATTTAGAGACAGAGTCTCACTGAGTTGCTTAGTGCCTTGCTTTTTGCTGAGGCTGGCTTTGAACTCACAATCCTCCTGTCTTAGCCTCCTGGACCTGGGATTACAGGCATGTGCCACAGTGCCCGGTTTATCTGTATTCTTAAACATACACTGTCTCATTTTATGGTGATCCCATTTTACAGGTGCAGTCCAGAAACATTTAATTTATTGGCAAATGGCAGAACCTAGACAGGACTCCACATTTCTGTGATCTTCCTCCAGTATTCTCTCTACATAATTACTGTATCTCTTTTATCTTCTGTGTCTGTCCACTCTTCTTTTCCATATTCCTATTTGTCTACAGAGATTTTTTAAGGAAAAACTGTTTAGTGCAGTATCCAACTTAATCCTCATAATTTTATGAGGAGCCCAGCCAAGGTGGCATGTGATTGTGGTCCCAGCTACTCAGATGGAAAGATCCCTTGAAGCCTGGGCAGCAAGGTGAGACCCTGTCATCAAGGAAAAAAAAAAAGCCTTAAGAAGGAGGAGGTATCCCTATGAGCTTTATGAGCTTTGGTGCAGAGAAGGAATTTCAGTACAAGCCTTGTTCTCTGAGGCTCTTCTCATTGATGGACAATCTCCCTCTAGTGTCGATATGGAGCCATTTCCACCTGGTCCTGATGTAAGTGCCCCCTATCCCCGTCTTTGAATTTGTTCAAAGACACACACCTAGTATTTGGCAATGTGAAGATGTGAACCTGAGAAGCACACCTCTCAGTTCTTGCTGTCACCTGCGGTGCCATAGAAACTTCTGGACCCGTCAACGTGCACATCACCTTTCATCATTCAAGGCACACTCACTCTATTCACTTTACTCCCTTACTAACTACTCGCTCTTCCATCCCCTGTGTTCTGGCTGTCGATGGAAGAACTTCTTTTGAAGTTCAACAACCACTAGTTGTCTAATGCAAGTTCTCTTTCTGCCTTTTTTTTTTGGGGGGGGGTGTGTGTGGAGATTGAACTCAGGGATGTTCACATGCTTGGCAACTGCTACACCCTCAGCCCTCTCCCATTTTTAAACCTTCCTTGACCTTTTGTCAGCCTTTGAGCTTTCTCTCTCTCTCTCTCTCTCTGAAGCTCTTTCCTTTATTCTGTCGACACATCCTTCTCTTGATTGCACTGCCCTTCTCTGATGGTTTCATCTTCCTCTTTCTCCTCCTCCTCCTTTTTTCAGTACTAGGGATTGAACTTGAGGGTGCTCTACCACTGAGCTACACCCCCAGCTCTTTTTATTTTTTGAGACAGGGTCTTGCTAAATTGCCCTGGCTGCCTTTGAATTTGTGATTCTCCTGCCTCAGCCTTCCCAGTTGCTGGGATTTGGAGTTGCTGGGATTACAGGTGGGCACCACCCCGTCCCACGTACAATGTCTCCATTTTGAATTTGAAGGATTGAAGTTGTATTTTGCCATTATCTTGTTTTATGTTGTTCTTGACTACAGATGACTTTAGACTTTTTTTTTTTTCTGTTAGTCTTTAATCATTTGCTATCCTGTACCATTTTTTTTCTACTCACTTAGTCTGCTCTTTTAAGTTCATTGAAACCCATATTTGCTTTTTACTTTTTTTTGGTGGGGGGAGTACTGGGGACTGAACTCAGGGTTACACAATCACTGAGCCACATCACCAGCCCTGTTTTGTATTTTATTTAGAGACAGGGTCTCACTGAGTTGCTCAGTGCCTTGCCTTTGCTGAGGCTGGCTTTGAATTCGTAATCCTCCTGCCTCAGCCTCCTGATGCTTTTTACTTTTTATCAGCCTTTGACACAACTAGATACAACTCTGTTTTACCTTGTGGAACCATTTTCTCGTCTGTCCTTCCACCCCATCAGGACTTCTGACATGAGTTGGGGCTCAGAATACGATGGCTTGGCATGTTGAACACTTTGACCTGAAGGGGAGGGTCTCAAAAGCAAGATCTTTCTGCTCTTTTCCTGTACTTCTTTCTCTTACTTCCCCATATTCATCAAGGATGGCCATAGAAACAAGAATTCCTCTTCTTCAAGTCAGACCATAGAAACTAGAATCCAACTCCCCAAAGCTAACTGTAAGACCTAGACATATTACTCTAACCTTTCCCCATCTTTCTGTGTAAGAGCTGTCCATAAAAAAGATCCTCTGACCTAATTTGTCTGACAGTAAGTCAGTCATAAGATCCTTGCTGCAGAGGAGATCCTGCCCTATTAGAGAAGGAATGAATGGTGAGCAGATTCTAAGAAGAATCTGAACACACAGGCTGTACTGAGCCTCCCCAGCTCTTCAGTCTTTTTACCGTTAGATGGCACCCATTTGTCCAGTTGCATCTCTATATGGCTGTCTATTCTTCATCAAATCTAAACATAAACAAGCCCCCCCCACCCTTTGTAGCTGTAGGTGGACAGCATTCCTTTATTTTATTTGTTTATTTTTATGTGGTGCTAAGGATTGAACCCAGTGCCTCATACATGCTAGATAAGTGCTCTGCTGCTAAACTACAGCTCCAGCCCCCTGGGTCTTTATTTATAAAGGCCCATGTCACATAAACTTTTTTATTTATGCCTTCAGGAGCGTGTTTATTGTTTGAGATGACACATCAGTACCCTTTGAGCAACAAAGAGTAAAAGGAAGTCCTTTTATTACAAACTGACAAAGGCAAAAGGTAAAGCATTTTCTTAACAGTATGAATCACATATTTAGAAATAGATCTGGGTTTAATACAAGTGACATAATTCCTAGTCATTTACGGTTGCTTTTATAACCTCATAGAGATAATGAATTAGGCTAAAATGCCCTATAATAGTTTGGTAGACTTCAGGACCAGTATCCTTAGTACATGACAAAATACATTTTGATATCTCAAAAAAGCAAGACTTGCAAGTAAGCATTTTATTTATCTATTTGTGGTACTGAAGATGAACCCTGGGGCATTTTATCACTAGGCTACATCTCCAGCCCTTTTTATTTATTTATTTATTTTGGTACTTGGGATTAAACTCAGGGGTACTCAACCTCTTAGCCACATTCCCCAGCCCTATTTTGTATTTTATTTAGAGACAGGGTCTCACTGAGTTGCTTAGCACCTCACCTTTGCTGAGGCTGGCTTTGAACTCTGGATCCTCCTGTCTCGGCTTCCTTTCCCTGGGTCATTGGGATTATAGGTGTGCACCCAGCCCTCCAGCCCTTCTGCCCTTTTAATTTTGAGACAGGATCTTGCTAAATTGCTGAGGCTGACCCTGAACTTGGGATCATCTTGCCCCAGCCTCCCAAAATGCTGGGATCCACGGGTATGTGCCACCTGTTCCAAGCATTTTAAACCTAACTAATCTACAGCTATAAAGTTCTGCTCTTGATAACATTTGCCTTTTTTGTGAAGTCTCCCAGTTTCCAGTCCACAGAAGCAGAGAGTAGAATCAGTATTACATATGCACAGAAGTCCGTATTGGAAAGACTGTAAAGATTCCCATACAGGGAAAGGATGGATGCCTTCTGCTTTCTCACACTGCATACAAATCCTGTGAATCATGTTGTGCATTTCTTGGTCCACTGTCTGGCTATCCTGTCATGTTCTGCTCTGTTGGTCAAATACTGAGTGACTGTGCTTCCAACCAGAGGATCCGCAGGGCTGCAGTCTGTCAAAAGGGAACAACTAGATAGCAAATCCTTTGCAACAGTCAAAGCAGGACTCCAGTTGTCTTTAAGGATGTCTACACAGATAACTCCCAGACTGTTGATGTTGCAGTGATAGATTCTGGCATTAGTAACCTTTGGTGGTTTAAGTGAATTGTCTGATAAAAATATGATATCTAGAAAAAACAACCACCTTCACGTACAGAACTTGAAGGACCAAGTACCATCCGTCTCCATTCACAAATGTTTTCTCCTTTAGGCCTGGCAATTAGGAGGAGAAAGGGTTATTTTGGCTGGTTCCTTTTGAATTCTTTGAGCACTAGTGGATAACTTGGCAGTGATTTTGCTACAGAGTTTGTTGTTTTTCTTCAGCTGGGTGCCAGAAGTTTTTCTTTTTTGTTCTTGAGGCTCTGTAGCAGCTGGGTCTTGCTGGTCCCCATCTGAAATGCCATTGCTGTTGCTGGGGCTTCATCATGGAACTTTTGCCTATTACTGAACTTATTTATAAAGTTATCTCTTGGAAAATGTTTGCAAAATTCCCAATGTCACTAATTCTCCCTCAAGGTTTTTTTTTTGTTTGTTTGTTTGTTTTTGGTACTGGGAATTGAACCCAGAGGCACTTTACCACTAAACTACTACATTCCTAATCCTCTTTTTTTTTTTTTTTTTAAACTTTGAGACAGGCTCTTACTAAGTTTCTTAGGGTCTTGAACTTATGATTCTCCTGGTTCAGCTTCCCAGGTTGCTGGGATTACAGGTATTTGCTACTGTGTCTGGCCTCCTTGCTCAACTTTTACATTATGGACCAACTTTTGTTTTTTCAGTATTAGGGATTAAAATTTAGGGGCCTTGTGCATACTAGGCAAGTACATGGAAAAACATTTTAGCTGAATAAACAAACAAACAAGCAAACAAACAAATAAATAAACAAGTTAGGGGCATGTTGTTGAGAAAAAACAGAGTCCCAAGAAGTACAAACAATTTTCATGCTAGTGGAGGTGAACCTGTGTTCTGGTTTTTCTCTTGCATACCTATTTTTTTTTTTTTTTTTTACTGTAGGGGTTGATGCATGAGGAAAGGTGTCACAATTTTCTGACCCTACACTTGTCTTTTAAAGTGATAGTTTTAATATCCTTAGTTTTTGAATGTCACGGTTTAAGAACCCAATTTAGTGATTCCCAGTCAGGAGTAGTATTGCTCCCTAGAACAACTTCTGAAAATGTGTGACCCTTTCACCTGTCACAGTGACTGGGAACACTACTGGTTTCCCAGGTCTTTGGATTTAGACTAAAATTTACACCACTGCCTCTCCTGGGTCTCTATCTGATGGATTGCAAATTTTGGGACTTAATCACTTAAGCCAGTTCCTTATAACGTGTGTATGTGCATTTGCATGTGTAGGGGTAGATGGGTGGATGCATATCCTACTGGTGCCATTTCTCTGGAGAACTCTGCATAATACAGTTTTCCTGGATTAGACGATAGTCTTTTCATTAGTATGTTTTTTCTTTTTTCTCATTAAGTTCTACTTCAAATAACACCAAAACCAGTTTCTCTAAGTGCCAGCAGATTCTTATCCATTGGTTTCTCCCTTCTCTGGCAGTTCTGACCTTCATCTCCAGACCTGTGCCCAGTCAGGAGCTCCAGTGAGTGAGAGTGTCGAGTTTGACTGAAACTTCTGTAGATTTTCTTTTTGTTCAGCGAGCAACCCTCAGGACATCCAAAAGATCCCAATGGCTCAGGTTCCATTTTCCATAGCTCTAGTTAGGTAGGAGGGGAGCAGTTTTCACTATAGCCACGGTTGGGGAGGGCTCTGGTTTCCCATGGAACACACAATAGCAGAGATGTGGAGGCACCAGCCTCAGGAGCGATTGTGGAGGGCTGAAATACTGGGAACATTGAAGGTCATTGAAACTGACCTTGGTTGGGATGGCACTGTCTCGTGGTATCTTCTCTTGTGAAAACTTCAGCTGATGCCTCAGAGAGGTTTATATCTTCACATTGCTTGTAAGAACAGCAGCTTCCAGCTCCTAGGTAACATTTCTCAAAGAAAATCTACAGGAGGTCTCTGCTGGATGGGATATTGGCATATTTCCACTTTGGTGTTGTCAGACAGACTTTAGGACCATTAGAGTGGGAACGAACCAGTCCTTATCCAGCACCAGTCTTTTTTTTTTTTTTTTTTTTGGTACTGGGGATTGAACTCAGGAGTACTTAATCACTGAGCCACATCCTCAGCTCTTTTTTATATTTTATTTAGAGACAGGGTCTCACTGAATTGCTTAGTGCCTCGCTAAATTGCTGAGGCTGGCTTTGATCTCGCCATCTTCCTGCCTCAGCCAGAGGACTGCTGGGATTACAGCGTGTGTCTCTGCCTCCACCAGTGTCTTCTTTATGTCTGTGACCTGGGATGCAGGAGATGAATGTCGGTGTGATCTCTGAGACAAGCACAAGACAGAATCATCTGGATGACCCCTGGCCTACCAGAATGGGGAGCTGGGTGATTTGAGGGGACCTTTTTTTTTAACTTGTTATTTTTAGGGTTTACCTGATAGTAGAATGTATTTTTTTTTATTTTGACATATTATACATATATGGAGTATAACTTATTCTAATTAGGATCCGATTCTTGCATTCTTTGTACATGATGGGAGTTTCACTGGCTGTGTATTCATTTATGAGGGGAACTTATTGGAGCAAACTATATTGAGGGCTCCTTGGGGTCTGGGCAGAGACTAACTTATTGGTTTTCTGTCAAAATAAGACATAAATACCCACAATGTGACTGATACTCAGTACTTTATAGATGCAGCAGAAATGTTGATTTCCTTTTGTTCTCCTGGATTCTACTTATACCATTTGAGCTATCTCGAAACATAGATGTAATATATAATTTCTTTAATTTAAACCACTATTCTTTACCTTTCAGACATAGTTTTCAAAATTATGCACTGAAATCATCTTATTAAAACAAATTTTCTGATTTACTAAGTTAAGAGTGGGACAAAGCCAGGTATGGTGGGAGATGTCTGTAATCCCAGTGACTTGGGAGACTAAGAGGGGAGGATTATAAGTTTCAGGCCAGTGGAAACTTAGTGTGAACCTGAGCAAATTAGTGGGACCCTTTGTCAAAAATGAAAAAATAAAAACGGGCTGGGATGTAGGAGAACTAGCTCAGTGGTAGAGCACCCCTGGGTTCCACCCCTAGTACAAAAAAAAAAAAAAAAAAAAAAAAAAAGAGTGGGGCCAAAGAATTACATTACTAATAATTTCCCAGAATGATGCTGATGCTGATGGTCTCATGACTGCATTTTGAAAGCTCCTTTATTACAAAATATAGTCCAACTTTCTCAGCACAGTAGACAAAGACCTCTAAAACTTGACTGTGGGTAGGAAAAAACAGGAGATTCTGCCAGGAAGAAGTGACAGTGCAGACAGCTCAGCAGGAGATGAAAATACCCTTTCCCTCCACCTTCTGAGTTCTTGGCTAGGACCCTTGTAACAAAAGACAGATCACCAAGAGAAAAATATACAAATTTATTTATTATAGGTTTAACACAACCAGGGGAGCCTTCCTGAGAAAATGAGGTCCTGAAGAAGTGATTAAACCAGAGTGTTTTTATGCTAGGTTTGGTGAAGAGTGGAAAGTCGTGGAGAAGTATGGTAGGACAAATGCAGTGTAAGTTGATGGCAATAAACTGGGAGAAATTTAGCAAAGACTGTGCCTTTAGAAATAAAAAGATCCTTGGGCATAAAGAAGGCTTCTCTTGCTGGGCGCAGTGGCGCATGCCTGTAGTCTCAGCAGCTCAGGAACCTGAGGCAGGAGGATCTCAAGTTCAAAGCCAGCCTCAGCAACTTAGCAATGCTCTATGTAACTCAGCGAGATTCTGCCTCTAATAAAATACAAAAAGGGGTTCTCCTGTCTCTAATAAAATACAAAAAGTGGTTAAGTAACCCTAGGCTCAATCCCCTGTACCAAAAAAAAAAGAAAACATCTCTTATAGGAGAGCTTTATGACATGTTTCAGGGGAAGGTCAGAATGTCCTTTCTATATGTCATTTCTCAGATTCCTTCATCTTAAAATATTCAGTATGCCCAGGTGCCATATTTTGTCCTGAATGCCATCAGTCATAATCAGGAGAAAAGTCCTGCGGATGGCACTGAGATTTTGAAGAGCCATTCAGATCACCGGTCACTTTTCTTTTCTGAGGTTGCTGTTTTTGTTGTTGTTTTTTAAGGTGAGTCCTTTATGGCTGAGCTACATCTTCAGCCCATACTGCTGGAATCTGATAGCTGAACACACACATGGAATGGGGAAAAGCTCACGAGATGTAGTATTCCACAGTTTGAGGCTCATTTTTGCTGCCATCTTGGTGTCTTCAGGAAAGTCCTCTACCATTTTGGTCAGTCAGGATAACCTTTATAAGTAAGGATAACTCTTCTAGATTCCTCTCCAGCTTATCGTAAGAAAGAAATCAATAATGCATATGAAAGTACTTTCAAAAGAAAAGCACAAATATACATTATCCTATCAATGTATATTAAATGCTCTACAAATATACATTATTTAAATTTTGTTAGCACCCAGCTACTGGAGGGGCTGGCTAAATCCAGATACTGAAATATAACATCCAGTTAACTGTGCCGGGAACAAATGTTGCAGAGGACACAAGATCCATGTATGCTAAAGATCTGAGAGACTGAAATAGAACAAACTGTCCTTCTCCTTCCTGGGTTTGTCATATCTACCTCCTCTGGAGTAGGTAGGTAGACGTGGGTGCCTCACTTGTCCCTTGGAATAATTGGGAACCAATTTTTGGGAAAGGATACCAGCCTGCAAAAACAATGTCATTAGCTAGATTATTCTTGGTTTGGTGGTGGTGGTGGTGGTGGGGCTTGACGCTGGAATGTCAGTTGAGATACCCAAGCAGCACAGCATTGCCTGGAATGGCATTTGTTTATTTAATTTTTGGTATGGAGGAAATTGAATGTATATAATAACTTCCTACTCTCAACACCACCATTACTGGCAGCCCCAGTAGTTACCACTGATTTCTGACCTGCCGAGCAGGCTTAAATTACCTGTTCTTTAAAGTAATTTCATCCTCTAGGGAAATCTAATTTGTACCAAAGTGGTCAGAAACTGAAGTCAGCCCCTGTTCAAGTTCACTATATCATCATTCAGTGTGAGTGATCTGCAATCCTCACTTAGCAAAACTCTTTTTGAGGCCTATGGAGCTACTCTCTTGGAAAGATCCTGGTATATTCTCTATAGATGGGCACAGTTTATGACATAAATGTGGAATAAGTAATTTTGGGGATAATTCTACTTTAAAAAAAATAAGATACCTATTCTTATTGACAGCCAAGTACAGTAGTCTGGAGATTTTTCATTTTCTTACATAATCAATTGTATGAATGTATGGGAGCAATCCTCAGATTATTACTACTGGATTTAGCATTTTCTCCAAATTCCTGGAGTATGGAATATTCTGTTTTATGTTAGGCATTTATATTTTAATTTCAGACCTTTTCACAATTGTTTTATCAAACTCATTTCTTCTTGCCTTCACCTGAAGTAGGAGGAAAATAAAACACTTAAAATAGAGCCTGACATTCTCTTTTCCCAGAGCCAGGGGTTTATTGCAAGGCATGTTTCAAGGTTTGTTTTCCCTCCCAGGAACTCTGCCAGAAGATGGCATTGTGCTCTCAGAGACCCCTCTGCATGGCCCCAGTCATCAGCCCTCAGTGAAAACTGCAGTTGGAAGTGAAAACTGCAGTTGGAAAGCTCATTAGTCTCAGTGAGACTGACAGGCAATGAATTTGCTTGTGCATCCCCAGTCAAGGATAATGCCATTAAGGTCGGCTAAACTACACAATCCCAGACTAAAGATTTCAAAATTCTATTGCTGGTGCACCAAGGAGACTTGTTTCAATTTAGACCCAAGGCTGAGAATCTAAGTAAGAGAGGCACAACAGTTAAGGAAAAAAACAATTATAATTATGGAAGAAACAAATGAATTCTAAAGGAATTTACATATTGAGGTAGCTGTACTGTAGCTAACTCTAAGTAGCATAATCATCATTAAAATATAGTTCATAGACTAATAATTCATGACAAATAATAATATTTAATTGAAAAATTGCTATATTTTAATGGACATATTTAATTTGTTTTTAGTTTTCTTTTTTTTTTTAATATTTATTTTTTAGTTTTTTCGGTGGACACAACATCTTTGTTTGTATGTGGTGCTGAGGATCGAACCCGGGCCGACACGCATGCCAGGCGAGCGCACTACCGCTTGAGCCACATCCCCAGCCCGTTGTTTTTAGTTTTCGATAGTATTTTCTTTTTAAAAAATACCATCTGATGGGCTGGGGATATAGCTCAGTTGGTAGAGTGCATCCCTCATATGCACAAGGCCCTGGGTTCAATTCCAGCACCACAGGAAAAAAAAAAATGCCATTAGATAGTAATGCCACAAAAAATTGCATTGCCAAATTTTGTTTTGTCCCTGTATTTTTTATATTAATCTGTTTATTTCTATATCAGTATATCTAATAAGCATGAATGGTAAAAAAGGTAAACACTAAAGAGTAAAAAATGAAAACTAAAAAACTTGACATTTCTGACTCTCCCTCCTGCCTACAGTGGTAACTAATATTGTTTTTTTTTTTTTTTTTTCCAGTATTAGGGATTGAACCCTGGGCCTTATGCATGTTAGGCAAATTCTGTACTACTGATCTATCTATATTCCCAGGTCACTAATAGTGCTTTTTTTTTTTTTTGCACTGGGGTTTGAACCAGGGGAGTTTTACCAGTGAATTATATCCCCAGTCCTTTTTTATTCATTTTGTTTATTTTTTATTTTTTTAATATTTATTTTTTAGTTTTAGGTGGACACAATATCTTTATTTTACATTTGTGTGGTGCTGAGGATTGAACCCAGTGCCTCATGGATGGCTTTGAACTTGCAATCCTTCTTTGTTAGCTTCCAGAGACAATGGGTTTACAAGTGTGTGCCACCACACCCAATTCCACCAATAGTGTTTTATATATTGTTTCAGAAAACAAAATAACAACAACAGAAAAACCTTAAACTGTCTAAAAACCAAAAATGAACTGACTTTTTTATCATTTTAATGTTAATTGAAAAAGCTGTTTTAAAGATTACTATGAAATGGTTGTTGAGCAATTATAAAATAAAGCATGATCCTATTTGGATTCTGACTTTTTTTTTTTTTTTTGGTAGTGTTGGGAATCACATTCAGAACTTCACACAGGCTACATAAGTGCTCTACCACTGAGCTATGGTAAAAAGGTAAACACAAAGGAGTGAAAAATGAAAACTAAAAAACTTGACATTCCTGACTCTGGATCCTGATGTAAAAAAATTGCAATTAAGAAAAAAATGCCAGGCCTATAATCCTAGCGACTAGGGCAGGTGAGACCAATCTTAGCAATTTAGCAAGACCTTGTCTCAAAAATAAAAAGAAAATAAAAGAAAAATTAAAAAGACTGGTGATGGCTGAGCGTGGTGGTGCATGCCTGTAATCCTAGTGGTCTGGGAGGCTGAGGCAGGAGGATCACAAGTTCAAAGCCAGCCTCAACAATATCAAGGTGCAAAGCAACTCAGTGAGACCCTGTCTCTAAATACAATACAGAATAGGGCTGGAGTTGTGGCTCAGTGGTCGAGTGCCCCTGAGTTCAATCTCTGGCACCTCCTTTCCCCCCAAAAAGATTGGTGGTGTATCTCAGTGGTAAAGTGGCCCTGGGTTCAGTCTCCAGTCCGAAGAAGAAGGAGGATGAGGAGGAGGATGAGGAAGAGGGTGAGGAGAAGAATGAGGAGGAGAGTGAGGAGAAGGGTGAAGAGGAGGAGGAGGAAGAAGGTGGTGAGGAGGAGGAGAAAGAAGATGGTGAGGAGGAGGAGGAGGAGGAGGGAGAGGAGGGAATGCACAGTCCTAGTTTTTTTTTCTAGGCATCAGTTACATTAGTATATTCATTTTGTAAAAAATGAGCAAGGACTGGGCCTGTAATCCCGGTGACATAGGAGGCTGAAGCAGGAAGATTGCAAGGTTTGAGGTCAGCCTGGGCAACTTAACAAGATTCTGTCTCAAAATAAAAATCAAAAGGGCTGGGGGTGGAGCTCAGTGGTAGAGCATTCTTGGGTTCCATCTCCAGCCCTGAGGGAGGAAAAGTCCTTATATTTCAAAGATATATATTGAAATATTTCTGGATGAAATCTAGAATTTCTTTAAAATAAGATAGCATGTGTTTCTGGGAAGGGAATGAAAACAGAAGTGAAACATAATTGGCCAGGATTTGCTGACTGTTAAAGCAAAGTGATGAGTGCATTTGGGTTCATAATACTAATCTCTCTCCTTTGTTTATATTTACAGCTTTCTGTAAGTAAGAAAAATATTTCCATGAAATATTCCAACCACACAAAAAGCTATAAAATTAATAGGAATGAAATCAAATAGTGCTTACCCATGTGCTACGTACTAAGTCCTTTACACATACTAATTTTTTAAATTCTTACTGTACCTGTGTGAGATATATATTATTATTATTATTCCCATTTTTTCAGGTTAATAAAACTCGGTCAAATAACTTGTGTAGAGTCAAAGAGCTAAATAGTTGATGAATCCTCATGGGTTCATGTGAATACATGTATATAAATCTGTCAGTTTGGGGCAGTGGTGCACACCTGTAATCCCAGAAACTTGGAGGCTGGGGCAGGAGAACTGCAAGTTCAAAGCTAGCCTCAGCAACTTAGTGAGTCCCTAGGCAGCTTAGTGAAACCCTGTCTCAAGATAGAAAATAAAAAGGGTTGGGGATGTGGCTCAGGGGTAAGGCACCCCTGGGTTAAATCCTACTACAACCCTACTCCTTCCCCGAGAAAGAATAAAACCTGTTAACAAATTGAATACGGCTCATATGGTGTGTTGAATCATATGAGATTGTTGTTTTGTGGGTCAAAAAATTACTGGACATTGACAATGTCATGTGATCTAACCCAGTATTTCTTCTCAATTGCTTTCTCCTTCCAATCCCTGGGTAATAACCATATTATTCATATACATTTCTTTTACTTCATAGGGTGTATACTTAACAGCAGACAGAGTTGATTCTCATATTTTAAACTTTCATATTAGCATTCTGGCAATTTTATTTTTAAATTCAACTTATAATTATGAGATCTAGTTATTTGATATGTTTTTAAAATATATTGTGGGATATTCATATTCTGTCATACTATAGAATAGTAAAAATACATGAACTTAAACTATCTGCTTAGGAGCCACTCACAACATAAGTAATTTATTAACCAGCTTCCAACTTTGACCGTCTCCAGTCTTTTTTTCTTTGTGATACTGGGGATTGAACCCAGGACCTTGTGCATGTGAAGCAAGCACTCTAACAACTGAGCTATATCCCCAGCCCCATTTCTAGTCTTTTATTATGACTGGCAGTTCTACACAAAGCATACTCATAAGTGAAAATATGAACTTCTACCAAAATTATCATCATCAAAATATGAAATGAATCATCTTATTTGCCTTCTAGAACATATTTGATTGGATTTTATTTGACTCTCCCTGAAAATATTTCAGAAATTGATTATTATGACAGACGACATTTTATGTGGTATTACACAAAAGTCTAGCACTCCTTAAGGGCAATTGGAAGTGCACATAGATACAGCAGAGAATGCAGATACTGTGTTGAAGTTTGACTATGTGGCCAATAAAATAAAACAAGAGAACAATCAGAAGTATGGGAAGAGAGTGAGTCTTAAAATTTATAATAAATTATCTTGTAGCAAATGACTCCTAAATAGCGTTGGTGAAACAGCTGCTTGCTCTAGGGAGAAATAAATCTGGAAGGTCCTGTAGGCTGTGGATGTGTATGACACAAGAGTTTGTACATATGGATTGTTTGTGGCAAGTTTGTCCTTTTTTTACTGTTCACCCTCCCATGCTTCTTCTGCTATCTCTTTTTTATTTCTTTTCTCTTTTGAGATGGGGTCCTGCTATGTTGCCCAGGCTAGCCTTCTTCCTCCCTCAGCCCCCTTACTACCTGGACTGTAGGTACATGCCACCATGCCTGTCTTTTTAAACTCTTAGCGTGTCTTTGCCTCAGATTATTAATAACCTTTCCTGTGATCCTTAGTGGTGGAGGCAGTAGTGACTTTTTCTACTTTGCTTCTTCTTTTTTTTTTCTTCCCCTCCCTCCCTCTCTCTTTCTTTATTCTTGATAGTGGGGATTGAATTCAGGGGCACTAGACCACTGACCCACATCCCCAACCCTATTTTGTATATTTTTTAGAGATGGTCTCATTGAGTTGCTTTTGCTGAGGCTGGCTTTGAACTTGTGATCCTCCTGCCTCAGTCTCCCAAACTGCTGGGATTATAGGCATGCACCACTGTGCCCGGGCAGTAGTGACTTTTTATATAAAATATGAAAAGGTAAAACAAAGCCTGATATTCGAGGTGAATAAACCTACAAGCCACCCATAACACGAATGTCCTCTGCCAACCCACAGTGGTCCTCATGCTGTTGGTACACACAGTCATAGAAATAGACAGTGGGTGTTTTCTTTGGAAAAGAAATCATACCAATTAGTTTGTTGTTGTTGTTTGTTTGTTTGTTTCTCTCCTTCGTCAGTGATTAATGTTCCTGAATGATGGGTACATTGTTAGTTGAGGCTTTCTTGGAAAACTGAATGTTTGTTTCTTTTTTTTTCCTGTCTGAATATTAAACTTGTTTTGGAAAAGGTTTCAACGTAATCATAGCTCTCTCTTCAGGGAAAGGCTAGGAATATATTTCAGATAAAGGCTTTTGGTTTAGAACTTTTAAAAGGCACACTACTAGACATAACAAGTCATAGTTTAGTATCTGATTTCTTTAAATTTTCTTGCTACTTATTTCTTTACAAATCCTTATAAAGCTGATCCACTAATACATTACTAATTGGAACCATAGAGCCTTTAATATCTAAATTCTACCTCAAGAAAGCCAATTTTGGGCTGGGGATGTGGCTCAAGAGGTAGCATGCTCGCCTGGCATGTGTGCGGCCCGGGTTCGATCCTCAGCACCACATACAAAGAAAGATGTTGTGTCCGCCGATAACTAAAAAAAAAAAAAAAAATACTAAAAAAAAATTATTAAAAAAAAAAGAAAGCCAATTTTAGGGGTGTGGATATTGTTCAGTTGGTAGAGTGCTTTCCTTGCATGCACAAGGCCCTGGTTCAATCCCCAGCATTACCAAAAACAAACAAAAAAGCTGATTTTATTTTGAGACACCTATGAACTTTTTATAATGTTGATCAAACCATTATGGCTCACAAAGTTATTCTTTGTGTGTATAAAAATAACAGCAATATGATGTAGATTTCCTTTTTTTTTTTTTTTTTTTTTGGTGATACTAGTAACTGATCTTAGGGCCTTGTGCATGCTCTGCTACTGAATTACATTGAACTACTCCCAGCTCCGACTTCCATCTTTTTTGTGTGTGTATGAAAAAAAAGATTTAGAAGTCCTCTGTTTATGTCAACTTGCCACTAAAATTTGTGATACTTTATGTCATCTGTGCCAATTAAATGTAAAATCAAATATTTTTATTCATATTACTTGAGTGAGCTCTTGCAAATCAGTTTAATTTATGATCTACAAGTACTCTTTTGATTTTAAGTTTTTTTTTTTTTTTTTTTAATACAATGTCAAAATTAAAACCACATAGATTAAAAAAAAAGAAGTAAAAATATATAAATGTAACTTCTGCTCCTCCCCACAACAAACTCTCCATTCAGGATCGACTTGTATATGACCTGCTCCTAAAGATAGGTCACTTTTGGATTTTTTTGATCATAAGGAAGAGGTCTACTCATAATCTTTACATGGAGGAGTTTATTGTAAATATCCAGGACATAGACTTTGTCTTCTGCTGTCTTTTTGGGTGGCTGTTCTCTTCCTTCTGCCTTCCATTCAATCATCTGTATACGCTACTGTAGGTTCTGAAAGGGGACATCTGAGTGGATTGATTTCCATTGCCCTGGTAGGAAGAGTCCTTTGAGTAAGGCCTATGGGTCAAGGCCCATGCTGAGGAGGCACTGCCTCTGGTTTACCCTGTATTATGTAGATTTATAGAGTATCTGTATATTCTAAGCTCCCACATTTTAAAAAGGGTCTTGACAAATTGGAACATGTCCAAGGGAGGGCTTGAAGAATATGGGTCAATTGTTGAAATACCTGCAATTATTTATTTATTTAATGTCGGTTTGTTTGTTTGTTTATTTATTATATTGGGGATTGAACCCAGGTGATATCCAATCACTGAGCTACATCCCAAGTCCTTTTTATTTTTATTTATTTTGGGACAAGGTCTTGTTAAGTTGCTGAGGCTGGACTTGAACATGCCATACTCCCACCTCAGCCTGCTGAAGAGCTGGAATTACAGGCATGTGCCATCATGCCTGGTCCTACAACTCTTCATTTGTATATTTGAGAAGAGTTGTTAAATTTATTCCATTGGCTTCAGAAGGTGGATTATTAGGTGGAAACTACAGGAAACAGATTTCTGCTTAAAATGAGAGTGTTCTAACAGGTGGAGGCGTTTGAAAGTGGAATTGGACACCTCAGTAAGGCAGGGAAGATTCTGTGTTTGGAGTGTCAAAGTAGAGGCTGGATGCCATTCGTCAGGGATGTTGCACAGGGCATCCCCATTCTAGCAAAGACATTCCCATGAATCTGAAGGAACAGGTGAAACTGGATTTCTTAAGATTAACATCTATGAGGGTATACATTCATAAAAAAGGTTTGACTTTATTCTGGAAGCTTCTTAGGAAACAAGAATATTGGTGTTGGAAAATCAAGTTCAGGCAAAGAAACCCCCCTAGAGTTGCCTATACTTGTTTAAACATGAGAATTAAAAATATCTAATTTGGGCTGGGGTTGTGGCTGGGGTAGAGTACTTTCCTTGCATGCACAAGGCCCTGGGGTTGTGGCTAGAGCTTTGGCCTAGCACGTGCGAGGCCCTGGTTTCGATCCTCAGCACCACATAAAAATAAATAAATAAAATAAAGGTATTGTGTCCAACTATAACTAAAAAATAAATGTATAAAAAAATCTACTTAGATAAAATATCCACATACATTTATCTTCATAAGCAACAGAGAAAAAGGGCATACGACATGTTTGTCATATGGTTGTGTGTTTAAATTAATAATGTTAAAATACGTTGTGTAATGAATAAAATAGTGATAACTTTTAGAGAACTTAAGCCACATTTTATTTTATTGTTCAACACATACTAACAGTACCTTTTTCAGTGGGAATAATATAAATTTTACATCAGGCATGGTGTCAGAATTGGGCATAACAGCAATAAAGCATCTGAAGAGTTTGAAAGCATCCTCAATATACAGGTAGTATTGTTATGGAATTTGAATTGGTTAACATCAGTAAGGATCCAGTTGGGTGTGGTGGTGCATACCTGTAATCCCAGCAACTCAGGAAGCAGAGGTAGGAAGATATCAAGTTTGATGTGAGCCTTAGCAAATTAGCTAAGTGCTGTCTCAAAATGAAAAATAGAAAGTGCTGGAAATGTGGCCCAATAGTAGAACACCCCCCTGGGTCCATTTCCTAGCACTGCAAAATACAAAACAAAAAGGATCCTCAACCTGCAATGATCAGCATTGTTGATAATTATTAAATGGCTACTAGCAGAGGATGATTGTCATTTTGGGTGTTTGGTATTTAACTCTGAATCTCACAAAAGTAAACACTTGGGAATGGAGGTGTAGCTCAGTGGTAGAGAGCCCTGGGTTCAATGCCCAGCACCAAACACACAAAAATAAATTGATACTTTATGCTAACTACAGCGGAAGAAAATGTTTGTCTGATATAAGGTATGTATCAGACACTAATTTGGTTTAATATGTGTAACTAAGTTGAAACTAATTTGCTCTGATATGTGTAAGAAACAGAGATGTTAACTTTATATAACTTTTCACCTTTCCTGCTTTGTTGATTTACTACTATTAGAAACATGGAAAAATGTGGAACCAAATGAAGTAGGTAAATAGAAAAGTTTTGCTCTGATATAAAGAAGGATGTGAATTTCATTTGCATAATTTTCTATTTTTTTAATTGTTCTGTTGTAAAACTGATACATGCTTATTATAGAATATTTTGGAAAGAAGTACATTATTTTTAAGCCTTGCATCTGTTACCCCTTAACTAGATTTCTTTTTGAAATAATAGGAGCTCACACATCCTTTTGATCTACAGTTTTAAAATAAAAACATAAGGGCTGGGGTCGTGCCTCAGTGGTAGAGTGCTTGTCTGGCATGTGTGAGGCACTGGGTTTGATTCTCAGCACCACATATAAATGAATAAAATAAAAGTCCATCAAAAACTAAAAATACATATATATTAAAAAAAGTAAAAACATAAGAATGTGATTCACTTTAAGGATAACTTCGATTTATACTGTTAAGAACTTGAAGGGGGGGCTGGGGATGTGGCTCAAGCGGTAGCGCGCTCGCCTGGCATGTGTGCGGCCCGGGTTCGATCCTCAGCACCACATACAAACAAAAGATGTTGTATCCGCCGATAACTAAAATAATAATAATAATAATAATAAAATAAAATATTAAAAGTTCTCTCTCTCTCTCTCTCTCTCTCCCCTCTCTCACTCTCTCTTTAAAAAAAAAAAAAAAAAAAAAAGAACTTGAAGGGGTCTGGGAATATAGCTCAGTTGGTAGAGTGCTTGCCTTGCATGTACAAGGCCCTGGGTTCAATCCCCAGCACCACCAACAAAAAAAAAAAAAAAAAGAAAACTTGAAGGGCCTCATGTGGTACACTGCTGTAATCTAGCTACTCTGGAGGCTGAGGCAGGAGGTTCTCAAGTTTGAGGCCAGCCTGGGCAACTTAGTGAGACCCTGTCTCAAAATAAAAAATAAAGATGACTAGGATATAGTCCAGTGGTAAAGCAAACACCCCTAGGTTCCGTCTTCAGTAACCCTTGTTATGGTTCAGATGTGGTGTCCCCAAAAGCTCACATGTGAGACAATACAAGACGGTTGGGAGAAGAAATATTTGGGTTATAGTCTTAAGCTAATCAGTGAATTGATCCCTGCTGGGATTAATGACTGGTAATTGGTGGCAGGTGGGATGTGGCTAGAGGAAGTGGTTCACTGGGGGCGTGGCTATTTATCTGAACAGTGGAATCTTTCTCTCTCTGCTTTCTGATCATCCTTTGAGCTGCTTCCCTCTGCCACACTCTTCCACCAGGATAGGACGTCCTGCCTTACCTCAAGCCCCAAGGAATGGGATCTGCTCTCTATGGATTGAGACCCCTGAAATAGTGAGCCCCTAAATAAACCTTTCCTCCTCTACAGTTGTTCAGGCTGGGTCTTTCAGTTACAGCAGAGAAAAAAGCTCAATAAAACACCCCCCCCAAAAAAAAAAAAAGGATTTTATACATTTAATGCAGTATTTTGATAGACAATTCTTCTTGTTGTGTAGAAAAACAATTAGGTCATTTGTTGGAAGATATTTTATTGGTTAAATGCTTAACAGAAGCAAAGTATTTGGTTATCTTGTTTATTGCTGTCTATTTGTAACCAATAAAGTAAAATTAATTCTGTAACAAATATTCCTGGAAAAGCAATATAATTAAGTCTACTTGTAGGGAAGTACGGTATACAAGTCTGAATTTATACTTAGCGATTTTCAGGCCTCAAGTTTTATTTCTTTAATCTATACAAATTAGTGCCTCTTTTCCTCTTTGCGCCAAGAGAAGTGCTGAATGAGAGGTAAGAAGCACTTTCTTCTCTCACTCCCCATCCCTATTCTAGCTGGGACTCTTAAGTGCTTTCATCAAAGAACAGAGTTCTTGCCAAGAGTCCTATTTGTCTGCCAACATGAGAGTTGGGCTATAGATTTTTGATTTTAGGGCAATACAACTCTTTCTAAGGAGGAGGAAGAGACAGAAATCCGCTCTATAAGCAACTGTGAGACATAATGGAACAATAGTTTGGGCTCTAGAGTCAGAAAATAAGTAGATTTAAATCCTTGTGCTAGCACTTGCAAGCAATGTGAACTTGGCAAACACTAATTGCTTTGAGTCTTAGTTTGGCCATCTATGAAATGAAAATAATGTCGTGTTTGTTATAAGAATCAAATGAGGTCACAAATGTCAAGCACCAATGGCAATAACAGGTACATTCTGTATAATTCCTAATTCCCTCTGTCCCCTACAAATCAAAATATTTTTTTTGGGAACTAAATTGCATAATAACAGAGGTGGGGTAGAGAGCCTTGGGCTGCTCCAGAAGTCATCTGATATGTGGATATAGTTTCTAATGAATGAAGGAGAAGAATTGAGATCACATTCTGCACTGTGTCCCTTTCCTCACCCTAGTTGTAATTGCTGTTTGGGCTCAGACCACGATACCCCAAAGTATGCTATTTTGGTGTGCTGAGTACTTTCAAGAACATTGAAGAGACTCAGGTGCAAGGCTTCTCTGATCTTTTTCTGCCCACCTGTCTCCCTGCCCTCTTCTCACCTACCCCTTTTCTCATCCAAAACAAGTCATAGAAACCAGAATCCCTTTTCCCCAAACCAAGGCATAAAAGATTGAAAGGCTACTATCTTCTTTCTTGAAGACCCTCTTTCAGAACGGGTCCTGCCACAAATGTAGGAGAAAGGAACACTTCAGAGAGAGGCCAAGATTAATCCGAACAGATAGACCTTGTTGGGTTCCCCCTCAGTCTATTACCATTAGATTTTTTTTCAAAAAAGCTATTTGTCCATTCACATTTCTTCATAGCTGTTCATTCTCCATCAAACCTAAGCATAAATGTGGAGAGAATTCTCTGGTTTTTGGATCTTCATTTCTTTTCTTTTTTTTGGTACCAGGGATTGAACTCAGGGGTGCTTAACTACTGAACCACATCCCTACCCCTTTTTTATGTCTCATTTCGAGACAAGGTTTCATTAGATTGCTCAGGGCCTCACTAAGTTGCTGATGCTGGCTTTGAACTTGCAATCCTCCTGCCTCAGCCCCCCAGCTGTTGGGACTATAGGTGTGCGCCACCATGCCCAGCCTGGGTCTTCACTTCTGAAGTCTCCTGTGTCATGTAGACTTTGGTTAAATAAATTTGTTGTTTCTCTTGTTAACCTGTCTTTTGATTAAAGGGACATTATGATGGATGAGGAAAGGTATCACACCTTTCGGCATTGCAAATAGTGCGAATCCAATTCCTAGGAGTCTCATCTTTGGGCATATCACTCAGAGCCCTGACATAATGACAGCTAGCTCTGCATTTCAGGTGAGGCAATGTAAGAGTGGTCTCAGTTGCTCCTAGAGTCCTAGTTCTCAGGGAGAGTGGGTAAATGTTTTTCTCTACGAATGTTGAACGAGAACTACAGACCCTAAAGTTTGATCTTAACATTCAGGGACAGAATCAGAAAGAACGACTAGATTGAATTTTAAAATTGTGGTAAAATATGCGTAACATAAAATTACCATTTTAGCCACTTTGAAATGTACTGTTCAGCGGTGACATTCACATTACTGTGCGACTGCCATCCCTCTCCGTCGCCAAAAGGTTTTCATCTTTCAAGACTGAAATTGTTCTCATTTTTTAAACAATGAATCTCTATCTCCCAGCCCTTGGAAACCGCCATTCTCCTCCCTTCCTCCCTTTCTCCACTTTCTCCTTTTTCCTTTGTTGGTGCTGGGGCCTCAAGGAAGTCCAGGCCAGTATTCTACCAACTGAGCTGCACTGAGTAACACCCTTGGTTCTGCCATTCTGCTTTGTAGCTCTGTGAATTTCACTGCTCTAGTTACTTCATGTTAGTGAAACCATATAGCATTGTCCTTCAGTGACTAGCTTCTTTTGTTTAGCATATGTCTTAAGGTTCATTCATATTATAGCACGTGTCAGAATTTCCTTTCATTCAAAGGTTGAGTATATTTTATTATATGTGTCTATTCAACCCTTTTGGTTTATATTTTTCAAGCCACATTATGGTGAGTAATGATGCTTTACTGTAGTTTTTTTTTTTTTTTTGTACCAGGGATTGAAGCCCAGCGTGCTTAACCACCGAGCCACACCCCAGCCCTTTTAAATATTTTATTTAGAGACAGAGTCTTGCTTAGTTGCTTAGGGCCTCACTGAGTTGCTGAGGCTAGCTTTGAACTCTCGACCCTCCTGCCTCAGACTCTCGAGCTGCTAGGATTACAGGTGTGTGCCACTGTGCCCGGCTTTATTATAGTTCTGATGCCATATATTTTCTTTTTTCAAATTGCTAGCTGTGTGTGTCTCATAGAAGTTTATTTCATATGAGTTAGTCCCTCTGGGTTTCTAGGAGTGAAATAAGCCCTAATGGCTGGCTATAAGGCATCCATTGTATGTAGGGAATTAACTACTCTTTGCATGTAGAATGGCATTAGTTATTTCCCATTCTTGGGAGAATTGAGAAATAGTCACCGAAATAGCTTTTTGTACTCTGTGTTCATATGAGGAACTCTGTCATTGAGAATGTCAGCTCTGAGGGATTTTGACTTTCGTTTTGATTTGGTTTTTGTGTGGTGCTGGGGATTGAACCCAGGATCTTGTGCATGCCAGGCAAGCACTCTGCCACTGAAGTTCATCTTAAGCCCAACCTTTCCACTTTTGAGTAAAATAAAATGAGTTTTTGAACCTGCAAAGCTGAGGATATTCATTAGATCTTGGTAATGACAGAAACATACAGGACACCAAAGGAATCCTACTGGATCTCCAGAGTAACAGTATTGCTTCTGTTTTCTGTGTAAATTTGGAATGAGGAGTACATAACTGATTTCCTTCTTGTAGAACTAATGGGCTTCTTCTTCCTCCTCCTCCTCCTCCTCTTCTTCCTCTTTTTCTTCTTCTTCTTCTTCTTTTTTTTTTGTAGGATTGATGTGTCTTAAATGCAAGTTACTCATTAATAGTCAACAAAATGCAGGAAATAATGATGCTACCATGTTGTTCATTAACCTAAGGGATGTACTGAACTGCTTCCCTGAACATAAATGTACAGTATCATGCGTTGGGGATCTGCATTAAATAATACTCATGTAACAATTTTTTGTAAGGAACTTATTGCGTCCCCAGTACTCTACTGGGTCCAAATAGTAGAGAAGCTAACTGATCTGATGGTCTAGTGGTAGTGAAGAGGCAATTATAATTGCCAAATACTAATTAACGACAGAGAAATGACAGGATGATGTGATAGTACAGAAAAGAAACACTTTTTTTTCAGACTTAGAGGATTAGAGGGAAGCTTCCTGAAGGAACTGATATCCATGTAAAGACCTATGAATCCAAGAGGAGTTAACTAAGCAAAGGAAGGGAAAACCCTTTCTTGGAAGAAATAGCACATGCCAAGTCCTAGCATGTGTATTTAGGAAAACGAAAAAGGCCAGTGTAGTCTGAAGCCAGATTGTGAGGGTGGGAGGGTAAGAGGAATAGAGCAGGAGCTCTCTCAAGTAGAATATTCTATATCCTCTTCAGGATTCTATGCTGAGAACAATGAGACTCATTAAAGAGTGAAGACAGGGTATATTATAGTGAAATTTGTGTTCTGGAAAGATAACTCCAGCTGCAGTGTGGAGAGTAATTAAGGGGAACCTGGTAGACTATTCATGATTTTTTTTTTTCCCCCAGCAATCCAGGGATGAAGAGAAGTTTATAAATTTAAAGTGCTCTTTTCTAAGACTTGGTTACTTTTCAAAAAATATGGTGTGGGGGTAAAGGGTGACTTTTTGTTTCCAGCTTGGACCATTGGGTAAGATGGTGGGGGGGTGGGGAAAGCACATTTCCCAAGGAAGATGATGAGATCAGTTTTGGATAATTTAAGACTGAGGTGCCTGTGTGATAACCAAGGAAGCTTTGGGGGTGGGACATTTATGGAAAGATTAGAGGAAGTTGTTGTTGATTTTTTAATTATTGCTCTTATTTCCAATTCTCTTTTAGGATGCTACTGTGGAATTAATAATTTATGGATTAGAGATATTTCCTGTGGGATTGGATCCAAAGAGCACAACAGGAAAGGACATGTAACTTGCCGCTATTGAGAGTATAACAGGCCAACAGCCTGTTTTCTGCTGAGAGCTAAACCACTGTTCCTTCCCATTTATTTTAACTTTGTATTATATATACATTGATAAGGCCTTAGATGTGTCTACTGATGCAATTATCTTTGAAAAGTGGGATTAGTTGGAGGAGAAAGGAAATATTACTTTATATAATCTTATAAAAATTATTATTTTTTGCACAAAGTAATATTTTTATGAAAAATTACATCACAATTATGTAAGTAATTTAGTATAAATTTTGATTCAATTGGACTGATAAATAATTGAAGCACTAGAGAAAATTTTCAGGAAATGTAGAAGACATAGAAAGAAAAAAAAGGGATATTCTCCAGATTGCCTTCTTGCCTCCTTAGGTATATTAGAAATCATGTGTAAATATTTTTCTTTTTTTTTGTCATCCACTTGCTTTCTCTTACTCTCCTGTAGCATGTCTCTAACTCTACATTTGTTATGAAGTTCAATGCTCAACTCGATCTCTCTGGCCTGCAGAAGTGTTTTATTTATAGCTGGTGTCTGTTCCGATTGGTTTGTTTCCTGGTTGTTGCTGCCACTACTCCTTTAGCAATTTAAGTTCCCCAACACCACTGATTTGGGTGGCCCTTTTCACCATCTGTCTCTTCCTACATCTCCTATCAAGTTGAATGATGGCTCCTTCTCTGTTTCTCCAGTATTCCCAGTAGGTCTCTATCATAGTAGCAGTGGAATGGGCTTAATAGTGGCCCCTAAAGATAACAGATCCTAGTTCCTGGAAATCTTAAATGTTACCTGTTGGAAAAAGCATCTTTGCAGATGAGATCAAAGATCTTGAGAGGGGGAGATTATACTGGATTACAAAGTCCACCTCCAAAGAGACAGACAAAGGTCCTTATAAGAGATGGCAGAGGGAGACTTGACCCAGGCACAGAAGAGTGGCAGTATAAGTGAGGAACAGATGGAGACTGGAAGATCTGGAAGACTGGAGCGATATATGGCTACAAGCCAAGGAACTCTGGCTGTGACCAGAGGCTGGAGGGAAACAGATTCTCTCCCTAGCGCCTCTGGAGGGAATGCACCCTCATCAACAATTTGATTTCAACCCACTGAAACTGATTTTGGAATTTTGACTTGCAAATATGTGAGAGAATAAAAATCTTGAATATATCATGGCATATACTTATACTAAAACATATTACTTGTTTCTCTGAAATTCAAATCTAATGGGTGGGTCTCCTGTATTCTATTTGGTAACCATAGACAGACATCATGTCTTAACCACCTCTGTATTGTATAGTATAATGTTCAGGAAATGAATATTTTATGACTAAATAAATACTGAAATTTCCAAACATATCCACAGTAGAGAGAAGAGTATAACGAGGCCCTTTATATTCATCATATAGCTTCTACAATCATCAACATATGACCAATCTCAAATTTTTTTTTCATTACTGGGGATTGATCCCAGGTCCTCCAACATGCTAGACAAGCACTCTACTAATGAGCTACATATCTTTCTTTAAATTTTTTATTTTGAGATAGGATCTTATGAAGTTGCCCAGGCTGACCTTGAACTTGTGGCCTTCCTGCTGTAGACTCCCAAAGTAACTGTGATTATAAAAGTGTGTGCACTTTGCCTGACTCTCTGTTTTTAAAATAGTACTTTGTTAGGTACAGTGGTAAACACCTGTAATCCCCAGCTCAGGAATCTGAGGCAGGAGGATCTCAAGTTCAAAATAGCCTCAATAACTTAGACCCGAAGCAACTCAGGGAGACATTGTATCAAAATAAATAATAATAAAAAAGTGCTGGGAATGTGTTTCAGTGGTCAAGCACCCCTGGTTTCAGTCCCTTTTACCAAAAAATAAGCAAGCAAACAAAAATATAGTATGTTGTTCAAAAGAAGCATCTCTGTGGTATTATGAGCGCATGTATGTGTTCATGGAGGTCATAGCACTGCAGTTGAAGATGCTACGTTCTTCCACAAGAATGGAGGAATTGGAGAGTGATGAACATTTATATATGGATAACAGGAGAACAAAATTAAATGCTTATCATTGAGGGAACTTGGCTCTAGAGTGCCCAGTGTGATAGAGAACATGGATGGTACTTTTCAGACTTATGATTTCTCCATATAAATTGCAACATAGGCACAGAGATTGGTAAATGTAACTTCTGGCAGTTTTGTTCTGTGCAAAGCAAAGGCATTTGATGAACTCTTCCTAGGTGGGGTGTTTTACCTGTGAGAATGATGTAACAAGGAAGATATATGTAACAAAGAAGAATAATGATGTAACAAAGAAGTAACAAGGAGAGTGACTATTCTAAACTCTGAATACCAAGGAGGAACAGTTGGGAGAAGTGGAAATGACTGTCACTGAAGAGGGGTCTGTGACCATATCATTTCTGAATGTGAAGTGGCCAGGGAAGAGGTGTTGGGCCTAGTCAGGTGACAGTTCGTAAGAAAAATAGCCTTTCAAAATTCAGAGGAAAAGACAGGTATAACTGTATTTTGAGGATGTCGAATGACACATGCCAGAGAAACAGGAAATTCCTTTTTCATTTTTTTGGTCTTGAGGATCAAACTCACAGCCCTGTGGGTTTATTTTTATTTTTATTATTGGTTGTTTAAAACATTACAAAGCTCTTTACGTATCATATTTCATCATCCCTGTGTATTGTAGCATGTGCTTTGCCATGAGCTGTAGTCTCAGCTCAGGAAATTCTTTAATACATTAAATTTTACAATTAAGTTTCCTGCATTTTTTTTAAAGAAAAAAAGCCAGAAGCCCTCTGTAGCAGCTGCAATTGGCTGCCTACCTTTGTAACAGGTAAAATGACCCAATGAAATGGGCCAGACTGGTCAACATCCTTTTTGATGCACCAGGCACTGACCTAAGCACTGGAAAGACCATCGTAAGACCATTAGAAAAGAGCCTGACAAAGGGTCAGTGCTCCGGGAGCTCATATTCTGGCAAGATTGTGACAAAGTAGATAGGCATGTGGATTTTTATATCTTTAAAATATGTATGTTGATTTTTAATTGACACTTGGTAATTGTACATATCTTAAGGGGTATACAGTGTAACATTTTTTTACCTATATATAACGTGTAATGATCAGATCAGAGTAAATGTCCTGTTACCTGAGACATACATCATTCCTCTGTGTTGAGAACACTCAGCATTTGCTAGTTACTTTGAAATATTCAATTGTAGTCAACCATAGTTATCTGCTGTGCTACAGAACACTGGATAATACTCCTCCTAATGCTACCCATATCATATCCTTCCCAGGCTCTGGTGACCATTATTCTGTTTTCTAATTCTAAAAAATATATATTTTTTTCATTTCCACATATAAGTATAGGTATTTGTTTTTCCATGTCTATATTATTTCATTTAACATGATGACATCAAATTTCATCCATATCACAGGGAGCAGTGGCACAAACCTGTAATCCTAGCAGTTTGGGAGTCTGAGGCAGGAGGATTGTGAGTTCAAAGCCAGTCTCAGCAAAAGAGAGTCACTAAGCAACTCAGTGAGACCCTATCTCTAAATAAAATATAAAATAGTGCTGGGGATGTGGCTCAGTGGTCGAGTGGGCCAAGTTTAATCCCTGATACTTCCCCTGCGTAAAAAATTTCATCCATGTTACTACAAATGACAGAATTTTATTTTTTACGACAGGATAATATTCTGTCGTGTGTGTGTGTGTATTTTCTTTATCCTTTTACCTGTTGATGGACACCTAAGCTGATTCCATCATTTGTTATTGTGAATAGTACTGCAAATAGACATATGAGTGAAAATATCTTAACATATTGACTTCAATTCCTTTGGATATAGCAGTGAGATTGCTGGATCATATGGTAGTTTGTTTCTAGTTTTTTTAAGGAAGCTCCATACTGCTCTCTTATGGTGGTGCTAATTTGTGTTCTTACCAACGATGTATTATGAGTTCCCCTGTAGCCTGGCTTGGGGGTGCATGCCTGTAATCCCATGGCTTGTTAGGCTGATGCTAGAGGATCTCAAATTCAAAGCCGGTTAACCTCAGCAACTAAGGCAGGCCCCAAACAACTTAGTGATATCCTGTCTCAAAATAAAAAGGGCTGGGTATATGGCTTAACAGTTATATCTCTAGGTTTAATCCCTGATACCAAAAAGAAAAAAAAAAAAAGTTCAACATTTGTTATTTATTGATTTATTTGTCTTTTTAATTATAGCCAGTCT
Organism: Callospermophilus lateralis; assembly: GCF_048772815.1. Taxonomy (NCBI): domain Eukaryota; kingdom Metazoa; phylum Chordata; class Mammalia; order Rodentia; family Sciuridae; genus Callospermophilus; species Callospermophilus lateralis. Next base: position 81,918,831 of record NC_135312.1, on the reverse strand, counting down.
AACTAGGGTGAGATGATATCTCACTGTACTTTTGATTTCCATTTCCCTGATAATTAGTAATATTGAGCATTTTTCCATATACTTATTGGCCATATATATTTCTTATTTTGACAAATGGCTGAGTCATTCCTCCATTTAAAAAATAAGGTCATTGGCTTGTCTGTTTTTGTTACCCATACCCAAAAAATCTTTGCCCAGGGCTGGGGATGTGGCTCAAGCGGTAACGTGCTTGCCTGGCATGCGCGGGGCACTGAGTTCGATCCTCAGCACCACATAAAAATAAAATAAAGATGTTGTGTCCACCGAAAACTAAAAAATAAATATTAAAAAATTCTCTCTCTCTCTCTCTCTCTCTCTCTCAAAAAAAAGAAAATCTTTCCCCAGACTAATATTCTGAATTATGTCCCCTATGTTTTCTTCTAGTAATCTCACAGCTTTGGGTCATGTGTTTAATTCTTTGATCTATTTTGAGTTGATTTTTTTTTTTTTTTTGGTACTGGGGATTGAATTCAGGGGCACACAACCACTGAGCCACATCCCCAACCCTATTTTGTATTTTTTATTTAGAGACAGTGTCTCACTGAATTGCTTAGGGCCTTGCTTTTGCTGAGGCTGACCTTGAACTCGAGATCCTCCTGCTTTAGCCTCCCAAGCTCCTGGGATTACAGGTGTGTCCCACCACGCCCTGCTAAACTTTGTATTTTTATTTATAGTTGCATCTGACATTGGTCTTCAGAAAAATCTGGATTGAATTTAAAAATAGGTGTTAAAGGCTCAGGAGGCCGAGGCAGGAGGATTGAAAGTTTAAAGTCAGCCTCAACAATTTAGCAAGACTGTAAGCAACCTAGTGAGACTGTCTCAAAATAAAAAATACAAGGGCTAGGGATGTGGCTCAGGTTAAATGCTCCTGGGTGCAATCCCTAGTCCCCTAAAAAAAGTTAGTTGGTGAGCACTCAGTTTGGGGAGGAATAATCATTAGGAATTAGTTTGAATGTACAAAGAGCAAGTGAGATCTGATTAACCTTTTTTTTTTAAAGAAGATTCCTACCAGGTCAGGCAATGCTAACGATCCAGAATTTCCAATGGCCTTGAGCAGTGCCCTGGAAGATTGTGTTTGATTGCTTTGTCACAGGGTTTGGTTCTTTGCTCTTTGTACAACTTTGTGGATGAGGCAAAAAACAAAACAAACAACAACAAAAAACAAAACAAAAAATGTCTTTACATGTTTATTAAATTTGCAGATGCCTGAGTTTTTTTTTTGGGGGGTACTGGAGGTTGAACTCAGGGGCACTTAACCCCTGAGCCACTTCCCTGGCCATATTTTGTGTTTTATTTAGAGAAAGGGTCTCCCTTAGTTGCTTAGCCCCTTAACATTGCTGAGGCTGGCTTTACACTTGTGATCCTCCTGACTCAGCCTCCTGAGCCACTGGGATTACAGGCATGCGCCACCGTACCTGGATCAGATGCCTGAGTTTTGATGTCTTGGAAAATAGAATTTACAGTTAGGCTGAATTGATAGACCCATATTGAAAAAATGAGATTTCACAGGGATACATATAACCAGATATACATACAAATAGATTCAACATTCATGTGCTGATGTTCCAGAAAATGAAGGTCTATTTTAAGAACAAGTAAGTGAAAAAGTTCTAGTGATTTTAGTTGACTGCAAGTTCAATATGAGCCAACAGCTAGAGGACTGCCAAGATAAGTGGATACAAATCTAGACTGCATTAGTAACAGCTGAGTGTCCAACAGTCAGGCAAACAATAATTCCACTTCTTTGTGATTCTCAGACCACACACATTTGGAGTCCTAAGTCCTTAGATCTGGGTTCCCCATTTCAAGAGAAAGCACTGTCACAGTGGAGCTCTTCCGGAAGTGGTGAGCAGGACAATGAAGACAGTGAAAATCAAGTCAAATAGGAAATGGCTGAAGAAACTGGAGCATAATTGCTCTCCTCAATTATGTAGAAGAACTAGCACACAAACTTTATGTCACCCCAGGGAGCAGAAATAAAACCAGTGGGGCTGCAGAATTAGAAAAAAGCAAATTATAACTCAATACAAAGAAGGAATAAAAACTAGGGGTCACAATTTGAATGGAATTATGTAAGGGGAAGGGACCAAGGACAAGATAGACCCTTTTAGTGCAGCTCCCCATGACCTATTTTCTCCAGCTAGGTCTCACCTCCCAATAATCCATAAAAGTTTTAATCTGTCAAGTGGATTAATCCATTGATGAGGTAGGAGCCCTCCTGGTTCAATCACTTCCTTAAAGCCTTTCCTCTGGGCATTGCTGCATTGGGGACCAAGCCTTTGGGGACATTCCAGAGCCAAATCATAACAACCAGTAAATGGGAAAATTACCAGATCTACTACAAAGTTATAAAGTAAATATTCTGTGTTTTAATTCAGCAGAGGCTCAATATCCAGTTTCTTGTCAACCCTATTCTCTGTTTTTAGCATCTCTTGCTGATTCTTGACTGAACCAATTATTCCTTTACAACTTGCAAAATGATGATTGTATCCAATTCTGCCAGTCCTGTTGCTTTCATTAACTAAGATTCTCTAGCGGAGTTCCCCTCATTAACAGAGTTATTTGTTCTTTTGAAACAGTTCCGCTTGGAAAAGAAAGAATTCTTAGCTCTCTCTACTAAATGTTTTTTTTTCCCCTGATGGTACAAGGGATTAAACCTAGGACCTTGCACATGCTAGGCAAGCACTCAGCGATAGCCCCAGCTCTTTATAAAACTTATTTTTTTTAAAAAATATTTTTTACTTGTGGATGGACACAATACCTTTCTTTATTTATCTTTATGTGGCCCTGAGGATTGAACCGAGTACCTCACCCATGCTAGGGGAGTACTCTACCATTGGGCCACAACCCCAACTCCCTCTAAAATTTAATTTTGAAACAAGGTCTTGCTGTGTTGCCCAGGCTGGCCTGAATTTGTAATCTTCCCCTCTCAGCCTCCTGAGTAGCTGGGATTACTGGTGCATGCCAACATGCCTGGCTCTCTTTACCAGTTTTTAAGTAAGGAATTGGTATGATAGTCATGTCATTTAGTAGAAAATGTGTTGTTTTCCTTTTCTGTGTTAAGCATATTTAATTTTTTAAATTTATTTAAGTATGTCAATCAATTATATTATTTTTTATGATGCTGTAACAGATTGTATTTACCAAAGTAGGCTACACCAATATATATGGACCTATATGTTCTTAAAATGTAATGTTGACACTTTTCCATCACTTCTGCCTGGCACTCTAGGGACATAGGCTTTTAGTGAAATTCATCCACCCTGAATCCATCCTGTTGGAGAGAGGATATGGAAAGACAATATAATAGACAGATGATCGTGGATCCATACAGTCTAGGCACCAGATGCATGAGGGAATGAGCATTCAAAAGATTTCAGGGACCAGCTTTTGAGATACTTAATTGATGCTGAGCAGATTAGGAACCAGTTTACCCACTGAGTCCTGCCCAGACTATAGATTTGTGAGAAAAATAAATGTTTTTTAAGATTCATGTGACTTTTCACAGTAACTGCAATGTATGTTGGATATGATGGGCCTTTGGGAGTCTCTCTCCACATTGGTTCTTCGGAGTTTTTGTGTGCATGTGTGGTGTTTCTTGGGACTGAAATCAGGGACTGACATATGCTAGGCAAACACTTTACTGCTGGGCTACATTCCCAGTCCCACATAGATTCTTGTGTCTTTTGACATAACCTAGTGCTGTTAGATAATTTCCTTGCTTTTTTGGGTATCAGTGTCCTAAGCTCACTTTGTGTATTTTTTTGCCTTAGATCTGAGATCAGTCTTTTCTCTAAAGAACCCTGATTCCTTTTAATGAATACTAATATTTCCAGTTCAAAATCTGGGAAGTCTGAGAACTTTCTTTCTTTTTAGTCCCATCCCCTACCTCCCCTGGATTGAACCCAGGGGCACTCTACCACTGAATTAAATCTCTAGCCCCCCCGCCCCCCCCCCCGCCACCCTTTGTTTTTTTGAGACAGTGTCTTGCTAGATTGCCCAGGCTGGCATTAAATTTGTGATCCTACAGTTTCAGCTTCCCGAGTTCCTGGGATTACAGATGTGTGCCAGTCAATAGGCCTGGTGATGGGATCTCTCAGTGGAACAAATTAAATGGGAATGTTACAAATGATGATAGTAAAACCCATTTTTTACAAGTAGATTTGAAAGGCGAACAATGAAGCTCAACAGAATGATCAAGAAAAACATTACAAATCCAATAAAAATAAAAACATAAGGGGCTGGAGTTGTGGCTCAGTGGTAGAGTACTTGCCTCGCAAGTGTGAGGCACTGGGTTTGATCCTAGCACCAAAAAAACAAAGTCATTGAGTCCATATGCAACTAAAAAATAAAAAATGAAAATAAGCAATTATCAAAAGGTGGTATACCAGGGCTGGGACTGTTGCTCATTGGTAGTGTGTTTGTGTAGTATGCATGCAGCCCTGGGTTCCATCTCCAGCAACGAAAAAAAAAAAAAAAAAAATATATATATATATCCAATGAATGGTAATTATTGAATCATGTTCAATTTCATCATGATAAAAAGGGAATGTAACTATTTTCTTTTGCCAAATTAGTAAATTTTCTTTGAAAAGAATAAGCCTCAGTGCTGAAAAGAAAACAAACTAATCTCATGCACTCGTAGAAATGTCACCTGATTATTGGCTCTATTCCTAGTTATTTGGCAATATAAATTAGGAGTCAAAAAGTTCAAGGCATTTGTAATTGCTGGGATAGAGCCTAAGATAAAAAGATAACAAAGAGGTTACAAAATGAAGTACCTTAAAAAAATCTGGAAAAAAATATATATTATATAAATTTTATGCAACAGACAGGCATGAGAGGTCCAAGCTAGAAGGACAGCTCTGCTTTCTGTTGTCATTGAGTGGCCCAGTTTTCTTCCATTCATTAGCTCCACCATTCCCTAAGTGTTAAAACTGTGGCTAAAGCTAGGTTGCAGACAAGTCTGTGTTCCAGCTGGCATGAAGGGAAAGAAAGAAGTTGAGGACAAACAATTTTCCATTCAGCAAAAGATGGAATTCTGTGCTCAAGGACATACCTACATGTAAGGCAGGTTGACAGTGGCAGTCTTAGGGCAAGCAGCCATCTATCTTTCCTAAGCACTCTTTCTTTGGAACAAGAGTACATCCTTGGCTTCAATAATTCAATTTCTGATAATCGTCCTAATGAAATGAATTACAGAAAACAAGTGTTAATTACTCAATGAGCTGAACCTGGTGGTGCACACCTGTAATCCCCCTGTCTGGGGGAGGCTGAGATAGGAGGATTGATTGTAACTTCAAAGACAGCTTTAGCAATTTAGCAAGGCCCTCAGCAACTTAGTGAGACTCTGACTCAAAAATAAAAAGTTTAGGGGCTGGGGATATAGCTCAGTTGGTAGAGTACTTGCCTTGTATACACAAGGCCATGGGTTCTATTCCCAGCACCACACACACACACACACACACACACACAAAAGGGACTGTGACACTGGGGATGTGACTCAGTGGTTAAGTGCTCCTGAGTTCAAACCCTTGGTACAAAAAAAAAAAAAAAAAAAAAAAATACTCAATGAACAATAATTCCAGCCAAGGAGAGTAATGTTTAGCACCTTGCTTACTGGAGAAGAGAGCTACTTGAAAAATTTTCAGACAGTATTACTGAAGGGTTTTAAGAGCCATGGTAAGGAACTAAATGAGTGGGAAACCATGGGAGAATTTAGGAAAAAGAGATTGAGTTTGATTAAGGACCTTCTGCTTCCTATGGAGGATGAGTGCAAGCAGTGGCCATCATCTGGGCAATGCGCGATGATGGTGGATTGAATTAGCAGGAGCAATGGTAGTGACAGTCTTTGGATATTAAATTTTTGTTAGCTACATTGATTTTGGAGGAGCATTTAATTTATGAAGCCCAATTTCCCACTTTGCTTAGCTCATAAAATAAGGGATAGATCATGATATGGGGTTGTTGGTACAGAAACCTGAAAAGTGTCATTTTTAAATGGCCAAAGCCAATTTTATCTATAAAGTTAAATATCAGCAAGATCCCAAGATAATCAAAACAAAAAGACACTTTTTTTTTTTTTTTTTTTTTTGAGATGGGGGATCTCACTATGTTGCTCAGGCTATTCTTGAACTCATAGGCTGAAGTGATCCCCCTGCCTCAATATTGTAGGTAGCTGGGACTACAGACATGCACCTGGCTAAAAAGACACCTCTTAAGTAGAAAAATGTCATTTTAATTTTATAATTTTAGCTTAATGATTAGTTCTTTCTATAGAAGGATGATAAAATAACCAATATCTGTTAGTTTTCATCATGTTGTTTTTGTTTCTTACATTTAAAGTGAACTGGGGCTGAGCATGGTGACTTACACCTGTAATACTAGCAACCAGGGAGGCTAAAGCAGGAGGATTGAAAGTTTGAGGCCAACCTGGGCAAGTTAGCACAACCTTGTCTCAAAATAAAATAAAAATGACTGCATGTAGCTCAGTGGTGGAGCTCCCATGAGTTCAATACCCAGTACCATACACACATACATAAAAAGTGAATTAGGGGCTGGGGTATAGCTCATGGGTAGAGCATTTGACTGGCATGTGCATGTGTCCTGAGCTTAATTCTCAGCACCACAAAAAAAAAAAAAAAAAAAAAAGTGAATTGTGATTGTGATATTTTCTTAGATGTTTATTAAAGTTATAAGTTTTTAAATAGTATTTACCTAGCCTCTTTGTTATGGAGATAATCTAATAATTTATGTAATTATTAATCTAATATTTGATTTGTCATTTTACATAGAATATTTCTCATCAAACATGTGATATTTTCCCCTGAGAAGAGGACCAGGATGCTTTTGGACTGTGGAATTCAAAACGAGATTCCATGGGGCACCTAATTTTCATCTGATTTCTAAAGGAAATATAAACCACATAAAGAATAGAACACTTTGAGTCTCTTGGTTCTACCCACAATGAATCTCTGACACCAAACTTGTGGGCTTTTCACACCAAGAAATTCTCCAATTCTCTGTAGACACCAAGTATCTTAAAGTTTAATTCAGTTCTGACACTAACTACCCAGAGTTAACCCAGACATGATAGGTTAAGAACTCATTCCCACAAGACTGGCCCCAACTTCAAATTCCAGTTGCAAGTAATGGGTCCTAAGAATACCTGTGCTTCTGTGCAATTTGGCTGCAAATTGAGCCCTTGCCCTGTGTTTGGTAATTTACTGAAACAGCTTACAGAACTCAGATAAAGATGGGGCCCGGAAGACTCTTAGTGCAAGGAACTTTTGTCCTCATGGAATTTGGAGTGTGCTGCCCTCCTGGAATGTGGATGCATTCATCAGTTTGGAAGCTCTCTGAACCCTGTCGTTACAGGGTTTTTATGGAGGTTCTATTACATGGCACGATTAATTATATCATTGGTCATTTTTTTTTTTTCCTCATGAGCAGATATGAACCTAGGGGTGCTGTATCATTTGGCTACATTCCCAGCTCTTTTTACTTCATTTTGAGACTGGGTTTCAGTAAGTTGCCCAGGCTACCCTTGAACTTTTGATTCTCCTGCCTCAGTCTCCTGAGCTGCTGAAATTTCAAGCATGCACCGTCAAACCTGGCATGATTGGTTATTGATAATTAACTTAATTTCCAGCCCCTCTTCTCTTTCTGGAGGTGAGGAAATTCCAGACCTCTATCACACCTATCCTAAAGGCATACAGAGCTGGCTCCTTTCCCCAAGAGTCACCTTATTAGCATAAACTCAGGCATGCTTGGAAGGGTTTTTTGTTGTTGTTGTTTGTTACTGAGAGGATTGAACTGTGGGGAGGGGCACTCAACCCCTGAGTCATATCCCTAGCCCTGTTTTGTATTTTACCTAGAGACAAGATCTCATTGAGTTGCTTAGTACCTTGCTTTTGCTGAGGTTGGCTTTGAACTCGCAACCCTCCTACCTCAGCCTCCCATGCCACTGGGATTACAGGTGTTTGCCACCATCCCTGACTTGAAAGGGATTTTTATGAATCACAAAATATACTCAACTTATTTCATCACCCAGGAAATTACAAAAGGCTTAGGAGATCTATGACAGAAACCAGAGATGAAGATTTATTTATTTATTTATTTTTGAGATGAGGTCTCACTGTGTTGCCCAGGCTGGCTTCAAACTTCTGGACTCAAATGCTCCTTCTGCTTCAGTCTCTGTAGTAGCTGGGAAAACAGGATCACCAACACTGTATTATTTCCTTTTTTCTTGGAGCTGGGAATTGGAAGCAGGGCCTTGAGCGTGCTAGGCAAAAGCTCTACCACTGAGCTACATCCCTAGTCCCCTTATTTCTTATTATACCACTATCACAGAGTCAATTGCCTGACTTTCACTATTTATTTAACATGTATTATATTTAAGTCACTAAAAATGATACTGAAGTGCATGATAAATGAGATAAGAGGCTGGTTAGAGACATTCTGGTTTTATACAAATATCTGAAATATAGTTCATAAATCAAATGCACAGAATGTAATGCAATTAAGACAAAAAAAGTAAATTCTCTCTACTAGGGAAGAATGATGTTTTTGGTCACATCTGTCTAACTTGGTTATGGTTTTGCTTCACACAGTTTTGACGATTTGGGTTATTCTTTTAAAGTTCACATTTATAACCATTTATCATAATGAAATTAAGACAAAACATGGTTTTGTTAATAGCTTGCAAATTCAGTATTAGAACATCTTATAAGAAGATTTGATAAAGCTATTGCTTTCTTTTCCTATCACAGTAGAAGAATTAGAGTCTTTGTGACAAATATACAACTCCTGCCCATCCACCCCCACATGCTGATATTCTCTTTTGGTACTAGGTAAATAGTAGGTGATCAATAAATGGTTACTGAATGAACCATCAAATTTGCATCATTATTGAATTTGAGCTGATCTCCCTGCTTATCATGCTTATGTCTGTAAGTCTATTTCTGATTGAGTATATGTGAGTTCCCGCACAATGGGATTATTGTATGTTGCACTGTGTCTAGTGGTTATGTCTAAGATTTTCTATGAACCAAACCCAATGATGACTCGCTTAACACCCACTCACCCATCTGCCAGTATTTTGACTTTAACTTATATATATGTATATATTATGTGTGTGTACTTATAAACAAACTTAAATGTAAAAGGTGATTTATTGAAAAGTGGTGGGATAGTGATGGCAGTGATTGGCATATGAAATTGCTCCCAAGGCAGGCATTGGCATCCTGGCGGTAGCTCATTCCTCAGCTTCCCTGAACCAGGCTTGGAACTCTAATTACTTCCTATATATGTGATAAATTCAAGCTGCAAAGAAATCCATGTGCTTTTTGTGCTTAGTTTTCCCTCTGTGTCTAACAGAAGAAACCAGACCAAAAAAATATTTTGTGAGAAAACGACACTCCTTACTCTGTACCACTTGCTTAGATGCAAGCCCAGGCACCCGATGATGCAACTCGCGAGTGTGGAAGAGGCTGGCGGATGGGCTGTCACGTCTGGCTGATCTGATGTCAGAGCAGATCATGTGGTGCTCTGCGGGCAGCTGGGACTGGCCCGTGGAAAGCACATGGATTACAGTGTGAGGCTGTAATGGGAAAGTCGGTTCCTGGGCTGCTGTCTCATAGACGTCAGCCTGCAGGGAAGCTGGGGGCTCTCCTACTTGCCCTGCTCCGGGACCCCTCCTGCTGCGTGACTCACAAGCAATTGCAGAGAGAAGCTGTTTGCTGCTCCCAGTAAGTGCTTAAAGACGGTCTTTGTTCAGAGCGTTTTGGAAGCGGGGAGGAAGTGTTGGTGTTGAAGAGGGATGTTGGAAACCCTTTGTAAATCTCCCTCCCAGGAGCTGGGCTGGGCAGCATTGCTTTACATGCCATCCCGGAGTTCAAAGGCAGTGCCCCATGTGCAAATACCCACAGCCCTGATTTTGGTTTGTTCTCCACGTGATGTGTTTTTCTGCTTTGCGATTTCTATTTTTTTTAATTGTAGGGAAGATTTTTTAGATCTGGTTAGAGTGAAGTGATTTCAGATTCCCACACCCTGAGTGGACTTGGTGTTCTCTGTATGGTAAGCAGGGAGAGGGAAAGAGGGTGGTGTCTCTTTTGGTCAGAAACACTGCTTTTGTATTAAGATATCCGCTGTGTTTGTGCCAGGGAAATATTTAGTGATAACCATCCCTTCTCTGCTTTGGATTAGTAGGTGATGAGAGAGAAAGGATGAACCAGTGGTAGAGAGAGATGATTCGTTTTTGGTAAACAGCAGTGCTATTAGTAATTGCCTTTTTTCATGGTTCAAATTTCTGTTAGATAGTGTCAGTTGGCAGAACAGGTGCTGGCAGTGGAAGAACGATGGGGTTCTCCTTTTCCTAGCAAACAAATTATCTTTTCTGCTTTAACAGCTCAATTAAGGAGTGGCAAGAAGTGTGCTATGTACAGATTTCTATGCATGTTTTTGGGGTTTTTCTTTAGTTTTTGCATTTTTTTGCTGGTATCAAGTACTGTATTCCCCACGTTCATGCATCAGGAACACCATCTCTATGGTGTCCTAGGTGTGGCCTTTTTGGAGAGCAAGAGAATAAATCCAAAAACATATTACTCTTCCTTCTGGGCATATAACACTAAATCTGTTTTTGAGACTGAAAATAAATGTGAGTGGTTGGAAGAAAATAGAAGGAGAATTTAGAAGAACAGATTGTTTATTTACTTTTCTGTGAACACCTGATAGAGTTTGAGGTCAAGGCATATGGTGTCCCTTAGAAAGACAACAGGCAAATAGTAAGGCTATGAAAAAATCTTTCTTTTGCTTCTTCATATTTTTTTTCTTTTCTTTTTAAAGGAATAACCCCTTTTCTTGAGACATGGCACAAACTGTAGACTTCGGGGCCAAAGACTGATTCTAGAAATATTTAGGTATTGAAAAAACTTTTGGGTGGGAGAGGTGATGGGGATGGCAGGAAGAAGTTATGCAAATGAGGACCCTTCTATTTTATAGCCTTTTGCAATCAATGCTTTAAGTCACAGAACAGACAAGAGCTTGCCCCACCCATGGTGTGGTGAACATGACCATTCATTTGCCATTTTATTTCACTGAACTGTGAAAGCGCTAGTGCAGAGACAGTTCTATAATAGGTTATCTAAGCCTGTGTATTACAGGTACGAGCCAAAGAACGCGAAGACTCCCTCCATCACACCTTGTTCTCCCTTCCATAGCACTGAGTGAAGCTAGATGTATCCTGGAGACAGCCCTACTGCTGCATATCTTGTTAGCCATTGCCTTTAGGTGAGGAATGTTTTCAGAGCGCTCTTACTGACCCAGTTCTCGCTCTGCCTTTTCTGACCAGCCCAAGACCACACCCCCTTTTTTGGCTACATGCCAAAGACTGTCTCTCTGAAGGAGAGTCTGATAAAATGCTGCCCGTACTTGGACACATTGATTCCTTGGTCAGAAAACCCAGGTAGACACACACCATCTGCTTCTCAGGCGGGGGAGTTCTCATTTATGGGGATTTTAGCTATTCTTTTATTAAAAATTTTTATTTCCAGCTGCTCAGGAAGCTGAAGCAGAAAGATAGCATGTTCTAGACCATCCTCAGCAACTTGGACCCTGTCTGTAAAACAAACAAAACAAACAAACAAGAACAGGGCTTGGAACGCAGCTCAGCAGTAGAGTGCCCCAGCATCCAATCCCCAGTGCCACACACCTACACACAAATTAATATGAGTAAAAATGGAAGAAAGTTATCCATTTTGTTGTCTCACACAAGCTGTTTAACATGTCTGTCTTACTCATTAAGCTAAGTAGGCTGTATTCATTACAGACGGGCTATCTATACCCACATTTCTATTTTTCAGGGAAAGCATTGCAGTTAGGGACTTAGAGCTGGAATAGATTTAAGGACTGACAATCAGTTCATCCCCATTTATATAGGGAGGAGAACTGTCCAGAGCTATCTATTTGCTGAGTGATAGATCAGGACTAGCATCCAGATCACCTGACTCTGGCCCAGTCCTCCTTCGGCATAACACACCCTAAGAGGGCAGTCTTTAACTATAAAATTGGCATTTTTTTTCCTTCAGTTTCAGATTATTGCAACTTACTTAAAGTTCTGTGGTATTACTAACATAGGAAAATCACTGTGCTTTCATATCCCTTCCCGCAAAATGTCTAGAACTAGATGAGAAGGCCTTTAAGATGAAAAACAAGTTCTTTTTCCTGATGAGAATCTATTCCTTGTAGGATATGTGATCAAATTGTAAATACCTGATCCTCAGAGTTTTCCAATCTTGGCTTAATGGGAATATGGACCACCCTAATTAATAAGGGGGAATCATTGTTAGGCATGGTAAATCACATACCAGGAGAACATTCAGAAGTATTCCATTTGATGTGATTCTGCAATCTGTGTACGGGGTAAAAATGGGAGTTCATATCCCACTTGAATCAAAGTGTGAAATATGATATATCAAGAACTGTGTAATGTTTTGAACAACCAACAATAAAAATTAATTAAAAAAAAAGAAGTATTCCATTTGATATATTTGAGTCCTATGTCCTCCACTTCCCCCCACCTCCCTGGGAGCTAATATTTGAATTCAGAGTCTCATGCATGATAGGCAAATGCTCTATCACTGAGCCATATCCTTAGCTCTTAATGTTTTTTTCTTAATACAGATCTATCCATGGGGATATATTTAAAGTCATTTTCATTTAAAAATAAGGTTTCAGATTACTTTGTCTTTCTTAAAATTAATGCTAGGCTCATAAGAGATTTTAAATATATATATTTGTTGATGGAATAATATATGGAATATATAAAACATTACAATAATACCTATGGATATTTATTTGTTGGTTTGTTTGCTTTTGGTGCTGGAGATTGATCTTAGAATTTTGTGCATGCTAACTAGACACTCTATTCACAGAGCTACACCTCCACCCCTAATGATATTTAAAAGGTAATCCAAATGTAGAGACTGTTCCATATGTTATTAGAATATCCATCTGTTAATTATTCAATTTAATTTTTTTCCAGGGTGAAATTCATATATTTGCTTGAAATCATTATAAGTATGAATAAATATCATACACAATGCATCTGTTTCCATGCAGTTTGTAAGTAGTAAACACAAAATTAGATTGGGTGTCGTTTAATTACATTTTTTTTTTTTGAAGCCTTGACTATAATACAGAAACCCTCTAATATATCCTTGAAGTATAGTAATCCGTTTCTACTGGTCCAGTGAGGGCATCTTTTCATTCTAGACATAAAATCATAGTGATATATTCAGAGAAATTAGTTCTACTGGTTTTGACTGGTTGCAAAAGGAATAATTAGAACACTGGTCTAAACAGCCTGCACTCTCTAGCTCAGAAACAAATGGCTGACTTTTCTAAATGGTGAAGATCTTCAAGGAAGCCTCCAAACAATTATTTATTTATATTAAGCTTCAGGTTATGGAGGAGGAAAAACCAAATAAAGGGAAATAAAGTGTTAATATTCTTAATAGGGACAGATAGAAACTCTCAATAAAGATTTATTCAAAAAAGATCTAAGAGAAATATAAAAAATAAGGCAAAAAGATTCTGTAGAGGCTCACTACAGTGAATAGCTGCTGTAGCCATTGTAAATTTTTGTTTTAAGGTCTTGAGTTCTTTAACTGATTGCATTTAGGCAGAAAGCACAAGAAAATATCTCTTGTTGTAAACAAAGAAACAGATTTAAGTTAATGCTAATGTGTTCACAGCCAGAGCCAAAAAGCTTTTCAGGGTTATTATAACACACTGGGCTCCTGGCCCATCCATCTAAATGTCTAAAGTAGACTAAAGTTATGGATCAGCCCATTGTATACACCATTCCACATGAGAGCCAGATGCTACTGTTTACTGTGCTAGTGACTTAGCCAGAGTCAATGTGAAATCTGAGATTACTATTTGGGGTCAATGGAAGTTATACATGAAAAAATATTATTTTTTTTCTGTCATGGGTTTAGATTCCTATAGTCCAGTCTGTTTTGATTAGTGCTGATTATTATTATTTTTTTGCAACAATTTCTTAAACCTAATATCTATCTATCTATCTATCTATCTTATTGTCTAAACTGCTTAGATGGAGAGCTTCCTTGTGAAACTGTTTGCTTATTGTCTTTTGGACCTTGGGTGTGATATAGGTATTCAACATATTTTTGTCCTTTGTCTTGAGCATAGAAAAGAAACTATGAAAACCTGTCTGCATAACAACCACATTTGCAAATGTAGCTACCACACAGATTCTGAGAAGATTTGCTAGAAAACCAGTTCTGTGTATATTGATTAAGAGAAAGACTCTCTGTTGTGCTCAGTGGGAAAGAAAATTCCATTATTTAGGACCCAGAACTGGGGGCTGGAGATGTAGTTCAGTAGCTTCCTATGTGCTAGGCCCCAGGCTCAATCCCCAGCATGGCGACCCAAAAGAAAAGAATTCCCAGTGTTGGGTTTCTTGATACTGTTTGATCCTTTATTCCTTCCCCTGCCCATTTGGCCTGAGCCCTTTTGTGTCAGTCAGCTTTGCTTTGCTGTGACCAAAATACCTGACAAGAACATCTTAGAAGAGGGAAAGTTTATTTTGGCTCCTGGTTCCAGAGGTTCAATCCAAGGTCAGCCTTTGCTCTGGGACCAAGGTGAGGCAGGGCATTATGGCAGAAGGGCATGCTGTAGAGCACTGTTCCATTCACAGAGGTCAGGAAGCAGAGAGAGAAAGGGGAAGGAACTGCAGGGAAGATGAACCCTTTCAAGGCATACCCCCAATGTTCTACCTCCCCCAGCCACACCCCACCTGCCTGCACTTATTGCCTAGTTAGTCCATTCAAATTAGGATGGACTGATTAGGCTATAGCTCTCACGATCCAATCATTTCACCTCTGAACATTCCTGTATTAACACAGTTTTGGAGGCACACCTCATATCCAAACCACAACACCCTTTTATCAGACTAAACCATGTTTTTAAGGAAGCATCACAATTCAGAGGGGATAGGCAGGAGAGTCCTTCCTGCTTCTGTTGTTTCCTCAAGTGCAAAGGTGCTGCATTTTGGGGGTAATGTGTCCTGTCCCCCATCCCGTTGCCATATGCTGAGCACTTCCCATGTGTCAGACCATGTGCTGATGCTTCATTATTTGTGGACACTTTATAGATGATAAGATGAACTTGCCCAAAGCACATAACTTGTCAATGGAGATGCCAGGCAAGTCTTTTAAATCACAGGCTCTGTCTCCTGTGAGCTATTGTTCTGACTATAAATTCCTATAGAGTTGTGGACATAGACGTGAAGTCTGAGACAGAGTCCTCTTTATTTACAATACACAGACGTGGTGAAAGGGTTGGTGATTTGTAGAAAAGGAGAAGATACCCTTTATTTTGGATTAGATTTATTTATTTTAAATTTTGAATTAGATTTAAATATGTTAATTATGGTGTGATATGGCTCCCACCAAAATTATGGGAAAAGCTTAAAAAATAATACATGCTTGTCATTTCTTCTAGGTATCTAGAAGACAGTCCCTACAGCAAGTTCTTTTTTTACTCCCCTGCAGCAAATTCTTAACTGCAAATACCAGAATTTTATAAAATTATAGGATCTTATTTATTTATTTATTCATTCCTCTTTGTAGTGCTGGGGATCAAAGAGTATCACATGTGAGCTATATCCCCAGCCTGAGGATCTTCTTCTTCTTGTTTTTTTTTTTTTTTTATAACTTTCCTACATCAATTTTATTTAAAACACAAAGAAGTATAATGGAAAATGGTTCAAATAGTGCTGAACATGAACCACTGACTAATACAAAACCTTTAAAAAAATTATCAGTGTTTAAAAAAAAAAAACAACCAAATGAATAAAGGTTATATACAAAAAGAACCAGGAATCTATAAGCTGATTCCAAAAATGCAAAGACTTCATAAAATTTATGGTGAAACTAGAACTACCGCTGCTTTGAAGAAGGGCTATCGTACAGCATTCAGTCAGCTGAAGACGGATTGGTAGATGTGAATAAATTTCAAGTCACTTTTTCTTGTGCAGAGTCATTCAGATTTTCCTAAGACTGAATGGGCAGTACTATGACTTTGTTCCTTTTCCATATTCCTGAACAAGCCTCTATGGAGTTCAACTCCCCCCGCCCCCATTTTTTTTATTGATGTATTATAATTATACATAATGGTGGGATTCGTTTATACATATTTGTAGATGCACACAATATAGCAATATAAAATGGCCAGTGTCACTCCTCAACACTTCCTCCCTCTGAAGTTCAACTCAATGAGACACAATAGCAGTTCCTTAGGAGCCAACATGAGAGACAGGTGGTTCTAATTTCCTAATGAGAAACACAACTTGCCATCAACAGCAAAATATCAAAATGGACACGTCCTTTTTTCTTCTTCCTTCTGATTATGCACAATATGTCTTCTTTCAAGACTGCTATCCTCAGTCACACTTGTTCCTTCACAAATCTAAACCTTGAGGTGACATGAAGGAGACCAACATCAAGAAAAGAAAATTCAGAAATTAAGAAAACTGGCAGGTATACAGTACACCTCCAGAGCATCTCAATGTCTGTGCTACAGTAGAATTCAGTGTTCTACTGTAGTCTGCAGATTAATAGTGACAGCTTGAATTTTGGACACCAGCTTGGTTAACTTTCCCTCGGAGATTAATATGATTGGGTTCTATAATACAGGAAACATTAAGCCAATTCTCACAGAGATTGAAGCTGAGTTGAAAAGAAGTTTTGCATCTTTTTTATAGTCTCAAAAAACATGTTGTCCAGAAAAGCGTATTGTTTCTCCATAGTGTACATTCTAGGCTTACTAAAACTTAGTTGGTTTACATAAAACAGATTAATTTGAAGTTACTAATTCTAATACCACAGAATTTTAAAGGCTTCTTCCTGATATTCTATGATATTCAATTTCAGAATAAACGAAGTCCTGTGAGAACATTTGGCCCAGATGTTACTAAAAATAATTGTTGCTCTAAGATTTCACACAGAGAATAACATTCCATGTGCTTCTACTTCTTGCTTCATTTTCCATTTGGGAATGAAAAGAAGAAATTCAGAAAAAATATTTTTAAAGGATGTGTATTGTTGCTTACAAGCTCCAGTATGTTGCTTCAATTAATTTTTTTTTTTTTTTTGGTGCTGGGGATTGAACCCAGGGCCTTGTGCTTGAGAGACAAGTACTCTATCAACTGAGCAATACCCCAGCCCCATGCTTCAGTTAATTTTAAGTCGTTGGGTTAAAGAACCAACTATTATACATGCGTTCAGGCACTCATCTGTTTAAAAGTATTTGAAGCTTAAGTTGGAAAGAATGTAAAATCCCCTTAAGGACAGCTAGCAGCTAACTCAGTACATGTTAGTACTCAACACCTAGGTGGGACAAGCAGGTTGGAAGGACAGAGAGTGATTTGTAGTGGTTGTATTATAAGGGGAGTCTCCTCTGGACATAGGTCAGTTTCAAAGGTGTTCGTGATTTCAGCTTGAACCACCAGAGACATAAACAGGCTTATGCTATTGCGACAATGAAGGGGCTGTAGTTCAATGGTAGAACACCCCTGGGTTCAATCTCACCACTGAAAAAATATCACGACTACAATTCCATTATCAAGTCTCAGAAAATTAATAGTGATTTTTAATAATCCAACATCCAATCATCTTTCAGTTTCCCTTATTTTCTAAAAAATGTCTTCTTGCAATTGTTTTATTTAAAGTCAAATTCAGTTTGCATGGGGCATCTATTTTATTTATTTATTTATTGTATTGGGGATTGAACCTATGGGCGCTCACTGAGCCATACTTCTAGCCTTTTTTAAAATATTTTATTTAGACACAGGGTCTCTCTGAGTTGCTTAGGCAATGGCTAAGTTGCTGATGCTGGCTTTGAATTTGTGATCCTCCTGCTTTAGCCTCCTGAGCTGCTAGTATTACAGGGGTGTACCACTGTGCCGGCTTCTTTTTATCTTGAGTAATTCTCTTCCTTTAGAAAACCATTTATCTGCTGGAGGAAGTCTGGTCATCTGTGGAAGCCCCACTTCCTGGATTGGGCTGATTGTTTCCTCTGGGTGCTGTTAATTTTTCCTCTGTCCCTTGTAGTCCCAGCTTGACTGGACTTAGGTTCAGCACTTCTGGCTGGAGTCCTTCACAGAGTGAGTGGTGCTTTCCCATTCTTCCTGCTGTGTCACCACAGGGGGCCCTTTGAGTGATCCTGAGATTTAGGAGAGGAGTTTGATGGTGTCAGTCTGAACTCCCCATTATAAAGTTCCCCAGCAATATTTCACCTGATGTTTCTGGCATCCAACAATTACTATGGCCTAAGTCCATTATACCCATTAAGGGTTGCAAAATTATTTTCTAATTCTTCCATTCTTTTTGCATTTATTACTTGAAGTTGTTCCAAAAGGAAGTTCCTTCAAATCAACTAATTGATAAGCCTAAGAACAGTTGGCTTATGCTTTTTAAAGATTACATAGTATTTTATAGTACTGTAATTAATCAGGTCCCTTATTTAAGGATATTTATTTAGAGTGTTCTTTTTCTATGTTGTTTTTTTTTTTTGTTTATTTAAATATTTTCCCCAGTGTATTTGTATATATTAAACAGTAAACTATGGAATTTTATTTATTTAGTAATTTATTTTTTGGTACTGGTGATTGAACCCCATATCAGAGCATATTATCACTGAGCTACAGCTCAGGAGGCCTTTGTTGTTTTTTTTTTTGTTTGCTTGTTTTTTGAGACAGGGTCTTCCTAAATTGTTGAGGCTGGCCTTGAACTTGAGATTCTCCTGCCTCAGCCTCCTAAATTGCTGAGATTACAGGTGTGCAACACCGTGCCTGGCTAAACTGTGGCATTTAATAGTAAAATAATGATTGGACTTTTTTTTACTCTGTGCATGTTAATATAGTAAGTATATGTATAAGCATTAGTCAGAACTCTACTTTAACTCTGAATTAATTACCTATTAATCATGTGACTGTAAGCAAATTATTCGTTTTTAAAAAATTATTCTTGCTACACCTCATTTTCTTTAGTCATATACTGGGAATAATATTATCTGATTCCTGGATTATTTTGAGGATTAAATAAAATAACAGGTCCAAATGTTTACTTAAGTGCCTAGTACAGAGCTAGTGCTCTGTCAAGCGAGGAGCTGGTGAAACAGCGCAGGCAAAGCCCCTGGACCCGGCCCACCAGTACAGGCTTCCTCAATAGTGCTACACTTCCTCCTGTCTTCACTTTTCCCCCAATCTGAGCAGTAGCAAAGATTGTTTCCCTAGGCTCTTTTCAAGAATTAAAACAAACAAATAAATACATAAAAATAAGTAAGTCCCAGCTGTCCTGAACTTTTTGCTATGGAAGGCCATTCTGTCATGAGTCTGTATGGAGGCCCACCTGGTGGGGCTCCCAACCCTGGAGACTTTGCTACATATGGGGAAATGCCTACTCTTCAGGGTGTCCTGTTCCAGAAAAGACCAGATAGAATACACACTGCACTGTGTCTTAACCTTGAGCTGTGGAAATAGGTTGCTGTTCCTCTCTCTCTTTGCCTTCCTTCCCAGCCTCAATGGTGGCTCCCAGTTCATTTTTGGGGTTAGAAAATTGTCCCGATGGAAAGCTGATGAATTACTTCTAGGGTTCTGTCTACACTACATAGGATCATGACAAATTAATATTCTCATACTTTACTGTAGAATACGTGACATCTGATTTAAAGTGGCTGGGCTAAGTTATCTTTTGTAACCACTCCTGGGGATTTGTGTTTCTTATGTCTTGATATTTTCTGCTCCTATAGGTTCTTCATCTTTGAAACATCTTTGGCCTTATTTCTACTCCCCATTTCCCCTTTATCTGACAAGTGGCCTGTTTTTCTTCCTTCCCCTGTGGACATCAGGCTGCTGCTGTCTTCTCTTCTTGCTTCCTGCTTTCATCCTATCGTCTTTCACTTCTCAGAAGCACCATCTGCCCATGAAGTGAGGAGATGTTTTGCACCCTCCCTGGATAGCACTTTGTCCCTGTGATTGATAAAACCATCCTTTACAGCATTACGTCATGGCTTTTCCCTGTGTTTCTGGGTAACACGTGACAAGCACTGTACTTGCATTCGTGGATCCCAGGTTTTTAGATAGACCAGATTCAGAAAGGTAAAGTGATTGGAAAAGGTGTGCTGAAGATAACCTAGCATTGGCACAGGAGACTGGAAAAGGACAACTGGCTTCCTGATGCTTAGGATCAGGCTGCTTTTCAGTGAAATCTGCTGAAGGAGCCTGCACATATTTCAGGAACAGCCTGGAAAACAGGAGCTACTTTGGGTCATTCTAGTGTGTGCCGTCTGTCTATTTTGATGTAAGGTTATCTTGAGTGTGTGCTGGCTCTTTCAAGAGATGCTAAATATTTTGACAAATTTGAATGGTTGTCCTAAACTATTAAAGTATCTTAGTTAAGATGAACACCATCCGGTATTAATTGAAACTTGGAATATTAGAAATTCTCGCAGAATGGCACAAGTTCTTAAAGGACTAGTAACATATAAATTAAAGGAGAGGGAGGGGTGTAGCTCAGAGATAGATTGCTTGCCCAATCTGCACAGGACTCTGGGTTCTAGCCCAGCAGGGCAAAAAACAAAAACAAACACCCATAAATTAATTAATTAAAGAAGAAAGATCTAAGAACAAGAACTCAGTTTATTTTTTTTTTCAATTATTTTGCAATTAGTCCATGACAAGCTAACTCAGAGTTCAGGGACCCAGTGTTAAGGCTAGAAAGACCCATGTATACTCTTTGTCCTAAATGTAGAGATTTTTTTTTTCCTTTGTTGGTTTTCGTTGAAGGATGGCTTTTAAAAGAATTATATGTAGCAGTTGAAATTTACCTTCTACATCCTCTACACCTGGGACTTTTTCACGGGGATACTTCTTTAAAATGTCTATTTGTGATCTTTCCCTGCCAATGTTGTACTTCTCTGTGGAGCAATAGGCTGTGCTTCCCACATGTGAAGGGCAAGTGTTTTCCCTCCTGCTGTCATTCATTCAACAACAATGTCTTAAGAACTAGAGACTACCATGCTAAGTGAAATAAGCCAATCCTCCCAGGTCAAAGACTGAATGTTCTCTCTGATATGTGGATGCTGGCACACCATAGAAGTTCATTGGATTAGACAAAGGGGAATGGAAGGAAAGGAGCAGGGTAGGAATAGGAAAAACAGTAGAAGGAGTTGGACATAAACTTCCTATGTTCATATCTGAATATACAATCAGTGAAACTCCTCATCATGTACAACCACAAGAATGGGATCCTAATTAGAATAAGTGATACTCCATGCATGTATGATATGTCAAAATATACTCTAATGTCATAAATATTCAGAAAAGAATAAATTAATTAATAAATAAGTATTAAGCAACTACGGTTGCTAGCTCTGGTGCCTTGGGCTGGAGGTACAGAGATGAGTGAGATGTGGTCCTGGTCCCTGTTCTTCCTCTAGCAGCTGGTACTAAGTTGAGCACCTCTGCTTGGATGAGCAGGGTTCCCCGTGTGGCTTATAGACCACCTGCAGAGGTTCTCTTGGAGCCCTATCTCTGCTACTAAGTCAAAATCTAGGTAGGCTTAGGAATCTGCATTCTCCCGCAATGAGTCTTGTGCACTCTAGAGCAGGGCAGAAGTGAGGTGGATGGTGGACAGAGTGGCAGCTGGCATGGATGGAGGCAATCCAATCCTCAGAAGCAGCTTCACACTCAGCATTAATATGTATGATATAATATAATAATAATAATTTGGAATGAAGGTTACTCACCTCTTACTCAAACGTGTCTTCTTTTATTGACTTTTTTTTTTTTAATACAAAGTACATATTATTTTACTGGAAAAATAATTAGTCTAAATTAATAAAAGTGTACTCCTCCTTAAGAGGGGTACACTTTGCCTGCCCTAAAAAAGTTTATCTCATGAGAGGTTGAGGGAGGTTCAATGCTGAAGCACCTGTATAAATTCTGGGAAAGTTATGAATTCAGTTCTCTAGAAAGTCATAGTCCTGGATGGAGGGGAAGATTCTGGATATTAGGAGTGGTGGGTAGAGGAATTAGAGCCCAGGTTTAAGTGCCTAGAAGGTTCATAGATGTAGCCCAGGGGTATCCAAAGGGGAGAGTATAGCTGATGGCTAATATTCTTAGGATTCATTTAGGCAGAGAAAAATGCAAAGATAAAACAATAAGAACTAACAAACACATAAGCAGTTTCTTGCTATATGTAAAGAGCTGTACCAAGCATTTTACATATATCCATGTATTCAATCCTAACAACAGTCCTAAGAGGTGCGTGCTAGTACTATCATCCTCATGTTCCAGATGACGAATCGGAGAAGTTAAGTAATTTGCTTGAAGTCACCCAGCAGGGCTAGGATTCCACACCAGGCAGTGAGGGGCCCAATGTAAACTCATCATCACTCGTTCAGCTGCCTCTCAGAAGCATAATCATTTAAAATAGTCAAAGTAGAAGTTTGGTGGAATTTTAAACTCAAATCTTTCCTACAGTTCTATTTGAGCATTGATTTCTTTCAGTTTTTCACCAAAATAATATTTTCTCTCCCCAAAGAACTGCACAAAGGACACTTTTGGAAGTACTGACAACTGCCCGTGTAAATGCCTTCAGGGCTGGTTTCTTTTCTTTTAGAGAAGAAATTACATATTCCTGTGTGCTCTTAACCTTATAATCTAGATGCACATGAAAACCCCCTTTATTGTAGATCTGATCCTTTACTGCCCGAAGTGAAGCCTGGATGCACTATTTTTAGTGACCCAGCCACCACATCTTAGACTTTAAGCAAGTGTGTGATAAAAGAAAAAAAAAAAAAAACAACAAAAAACTCACAATGTATATTTACAAAGCTGAACAACTTTTCAGGTTATTTTTTTAAAAATTTACTTTTAGATTGAGGTTTTAAAGGTATTCAGGTTGTGTGGTCAGTAAATGTGTGTAGTTAATAACAAATGAAAAATATGTTAACAAGGACATAGACATTTGAGCTGAAGCTGAGCTTCTGCCATGAAGATTTATTCGACTTGAGAAGGTTTTTGGAAACTATGGTATGTCTTTACATATTGTCCCAGATGAAGATTGCCAGGCGGGAATCAGTCTTCAATCAGAAAGAAATTGGTGCACTATGAGATTACTCTTTTATTTGCTGGAATGAGGAACAAGAGACCAGCTGTTTCTTGGAAATATGCTCAGTGGCCTCATAACCTGGTTTCTCCCTAGCTCCTTTGAAGAACTACACCCACAAAACACTATTTCCAATCAAGTCATTCTTAGGTGTAGGTTTGCTGCATAAACCCTATTATTCTACTCAGTGAATACCCTTGCCTAGCCATCTGCAGCTTTACTGAAGAACAGGTTATTTTGAACTGTTGGAAATGCATGAATGTGTCTCACAGATCAGGAATGATTACAGACCCCACTGAAAATCCAAATCCAAATGATTTTTATTAATTTAGACTAATTATTTTTCCATTAAAAGAATATGTACTTGTATAAAACAAGTCAATAGAAGAAGACATGTTTGAGTAAGAGGTGAGTGACCCTCATTCCAAATTATTATTATTATTTTGCATTTTTGGATATCAAACCCAGGACGTTGAATATACTAGGGAAGTTCTCTACTACTGAGCTACACCCCCAGCCCTTAAAATTTTCAGTGTAAACAGATGCATGTTGCATCTTTTTTTTTTTTTTTTTTTTTAAGAGAGAGAGAGAGAGAGAGAGAGAGAGAGAGAGAGAGAGAGAGAGAGAGAGAATGAATTTTAATATTTATTTTTCAGTTTTCGGCCGACACAACATCTTTGTTTGTACGTGGTGCTGAGGATCGAACCCGGCCGCACGCATGCCAGGCTATTGCGCTACCGTTTGAGCCGCATCCCCAGCCCCCGTTGCATTTCTTAAAACACTGTTCAAACTGAAGAAAATAATAGCCTTTACCTGTGAAAGATAGATTTATGATTCATAAGAATTATTTATTTACAAGCCAGTGGCATTGCCTGTAATACCAGAAACTCTGGATGCTTAGGCACGAGGCTTGCAAGTTGGAGGCCAGAGTAGGCAATTTAGGGAGATCCTGTCTCAAAAAAAAAAAAAAAAAAAGAAAAAAAAAAAAAAAAACAGGAGTGGGGTGGGGATGCAATTCAGTGGTAAAGTACTCCTGATTTCAATCCCCAATACAAAAAACTATAACTTTAACTATTAAAAGATTATATTAATATCCAATTGCTGCTGTAAGAAATTTCTACAAATTTAGTGGCATAAAACAACACAAATTTATTATCTGACAGTCTGGGAACTAGACGCTCAAATGAGTTTCACTAAGCTGAAATCAAGGTGTCTGCAGAACTGTGGCCTCTCTGAAGGTTCTAGCAGAAAATCTATTTCCTTGCTTTTTCCAAATTCCAGAGTTGCTTCCCTACCTTGGACTCTGGCCCTTCGGTTGTCATCATATCTTTGACCCCTCTGCCCCCACTCACGTAAGGACCCTTCTGATGTGTTGCCTACCTGAATAATGCAAGATAATCTACCTTCTAGAAACCTCAATTTAGTTACATCTGCCTTATAAGGTATAGTTCATGAGTTTCAGGGATTAGGAGGTGGACATCCTTGGACAGTTAGCATTATTCAGATAATCAGCTCAGATTTACTAAGGGATTTTGTGTGGGAAAAATTCATACTAAAGTCATACTTCTTCCTCAACTCTGTTTTCCATTAAGGTCTCACATTTTATTTATCTGAGAACTCCCAAAAGTGTTACGAAGAGGTCCCAAGAGCAAGGTTTTCCAAATTAAAACTCTAGTGGCCACGAAATGTTAAGACATATTCTGTGTTAGAAAGTGTTAAATACGATAATCATTTCATAATCCATCCTATTTTCCTTATCTTTAATACACATTAGCATATGGGAAAGGTACTAAGAATTTTATTGTCTATGATTCTTTCTTTCTTTCTGTGCTGGGAATTGTACTCATGGCCTTGAACATACTTGTCAAGTGCTCTACCACTGAGCCACATCTCCAGCCCTTAGAGCTGATGCTAAATATCTCCTAAATCACAATTTCCTTAGTATTTTTTCTCTAATATCTTTGTGGAACTTAGTTTCTTTAGACTTTAGAGCAATCATCTTTCCAAACCAGATAGTAAGAAAAAGTTATGTTTCTGTCAATCCTGTTATGCTAACAAAATTGCAAAAGAGCTATCAAACACTTTTGGCAAAAATCTTTAATGTGGATTTAAAATTTCATTTTATGTTAAAAAACCACTGAATAATGCACTGTGATCTAATTAGTAAAATAAATAAATTATAATCAACTAGTATAAACAAATATCTGAAGATGTGGTTCAAATATGGATGAACATGATTTACTTAGGTGTTTTTGACTTTGATATATCACTACAGAATTCAGAAAATAGGACAAGATATTGAAAACAAGGACAAGTTAATTAAACATAAAATATATTTCTTCCTTAGGTTGCAATTTAAGTTCATTTTCAGTAGAAGATACTGACCCTAGTAGAATATATGGACACCAATTATCTTGGAAAATGATGACTTAAGAGGAAAGCGAGAGAATAGGAGCCAATTAGAGGAGGGCATGCACCTGGAGCCCTGTCTCGGAGATGGGAAGGTTGGATAGGAGCATTGTGATTGCAGGGATGTAGGAGTTGGCAATAGAATGTCTTCTGGGAAATCAACAACCACTATTTCCTTTCATTTGTGCCTTCATGGGATTTGTATAGTCAACATGTAATGGTGGCACCACAAAAGTCAGTCTGAAAATACCTAAATATCGACATAAGAATTTAATGAAAAGAGTATAAAAAATTTGGATTTCCAAGTTCTTTTTACATTTTTTTTTGGTCAGGGGGGCATGTTTTCTTAATATTTGAGGTTCCATGGTTAGGATCAAACCTTACCTTGACGTACGTACCTTAAATAGGGTGTTGTGGCAAGTGTGGTGTCAAACCCTCTTATTATTAAATAAACCCTTCTTTCTTCCTTTCCTTTCCTTTCCTTCCCCCCTCCAACTCTCAAGTACAGGAAATTGAACTCAGGAATGCTTAACCACTGAGCTGCATCCCCAGCCCTTTTTTCAGATTTTATTTAGAGACAGGATCTCGCTGAGTTGCTTAGGGTCTTGATAAATTGCTCAAGGCTTTGCTAAATTGCTTAGTTGCTGAGGCTGGCTTTGAATCTCAATTCTCCTGCCTCAGCCTCCTGAGTAGCTGGGATTACAGGATTTCTGTATGCCACTGTGTCCAGCCCTTATTTGGTTTCGAATTCCTTTGAGTCACCAGGTTTTTATCTGGCTTCATCGTTAGGGTTTATTAGGCCTATTTAAAAAATCCGAAGCTTGACCCCTGAAGACACTTTTCCCGGCTCTCCTCTTTTTACTTCTTGAAACAGTAGCTTTCCCCAATTGCATCTGCTCCCTTCCTTCCCTTTAACTTTTAATAAGCTGTCTGGTCACCCTTCTACTCACTGACATCGTTCTGGTGAAAGTCACCAAGTTCATTAGCTTGTTTTTAATCTTCATTTTAGTTTCCTTCTGCCCCATTTTGTGTTTCTTAATGGGCCGTCCTTTCTGAAGCCCTGTCCTCTTTCTTGATCTTTTACCCTCTCCGTAGCTGTTTCTTTTCAGTTTCCTAAAAAGAGCTCCACTCTCATTTTTTTTTTTTTTTTTTAAATTTAGAGACAGGGTCTCTGTGAGTTGCTTAAGGCCTTGCTAAATTGCTGAGACTGGCTTTGAATTCACCATCCTCCTGTCTCAGCCTCCGGGGCAGCTGGGATTATGGATGTGAGCCACTGCACGCAGCACTCTATTCTCCTTTTAGAGGTTGCTGTTCATTATCTTGCTTCCTTTTATGGTTTGGATATGTGGTGTCCCCCCAGAGCTCCTGTGTTAGTGCAGGAATAGTCAGAGGTGAAGTGATTGGATTGTGAGGGCTGTAACCTGATCAGTCCATCCTAGTTTGAATGGACTGACTGGGTGGTAACTGTGGGCAGGTGGAACAAAGGTAGTGGAGGTGGGTCACTGAGGGCATTTTCTGCCGTGCTGCCACCCCTTGCTTCCTGGTTGTCTAAGTGAAGCAGCTTCCCTCTGCCACACCCTTCTGCTATAATGCTCCAGTTCATTTTGGGGCCCAGAGCACCATCAGCCAAGCATGGACTGAACTTCTGAAACTGTGAGCCAAAATAAGCTTTCCCTCCTCTATGTTGTTCTTGCAGGATATTTTGATCACAGTGATGTAGAACAAATTAATACTGACTAATACACTCCCCTAAAGTGTGTGTGTGTGTGTGTGTGTGTGTGTGTTTTGTTACTGGGGATTAAATCCAAGGGCACCTTTACCTTTGAACTGTATCTTTAGCCCTTCTTTTTCATTTTGATAGAGGGTCTTGATAAGTTGCCTAGGCTGGATTCAAACTTGTGATAATCCTGCCTCACCCTTTCCAGTTACTAGGATTATAGGCATGTATCACCAAGCCTGGCACCCCTAAATTTTTGTTTGTTTCTTTTTAAAAAAATTTTTATTTTTTGGTTCTGGGGATTGAGCCCAGGGCCTTGTACATGCTAGCTACACAATAGCCCTCCCTAAGTTTTCTTTCCTTCTTTTTCTGGGTGAGTTCCTTCATCCTCATGTTTCAACTAGTAGGCTGATGACCCCAGCATTGGTCAGAGTGAGACCACACTGCTGCAACAAGAGGTAGAAGGGTCTTTCTGCTCTATAAGGTCATCAAAAAACTCAGTTTTCTCTTCTTTTCTTTTTCTTTCTTTTTTTGTTGCTCTACTATCCCCTAAGGAGTTGTCCTTATCTGCACAATCCAAAGTACTTTAACAGCATCATGACTGTGTGAAAGTGAAGATCAAGATTTCCCTTCTAAGGAAGCTCTAAAGAAGTTGTACGCAATGGTTCTGCAATGGTAGCATATAGTCAGGTGTAACTTCAAAAGGGGCTGAGATAGGAGTGGCCACATTGTCTGCAAAAACTACTTATTGAATAACTATAAGGAAGAAGGGAAGAAGGTGTACGGGGCAAAATTATTTGTCTCTATGAAACTACCTTTAGCACCATTCTCCAGTGCTCCAGGTTTACAGATCCAGATACCTTGTCATACTTCCTTCCATGTGTCCTGCAGGTACCTCAAACTCCATGTGTCAAGACAAAACAAAGCTGAACCAAGTGTTATCTCTAGACTTTGCTTCTCCTACCACTTTCTCTGTTTTAGTGGTATCACTACTCAGGCGCTTGAACTCATTCATTCTTGATTCTATTTTTTATAACTTACTCCCCACAGCACATTTACAATGGAGTTCTATTTTATCTGAATTCTTGGATCCATCCTACTATCACCGTGTCTATTTAGACCCCAAAGGCTCTATCTTGTATTATTTCAGAAACCTCCTGACTTGTCTTCAGTTCAAGAGTTGTTTCCTTAGGTGTTGTTTTCTTCTACCCAGCTAACATATTTATCTTTTGAAAAATACAAATGGCCGGGTATGAGGTGGCACACGCCAGTAATCCCAGCAACTCTGGAGGCTGGGACAGGAGGATCGTGAGTTCAAAGCCAGCCTCAGCAGCAACGAGCCGCTAAGCAACTCAATGAGATCCTTTCTCTAAATAAAATACAAAATAGGGCTGGTGGTGTGGCTCAGTGGCCTATTCCAAGTTCAATTCCTGGTAGCCCCCCCCCCCAAAAAAAAAGAAAGTACATGTGGGATGTACTCATTTTTAAAAAATTTCTTCTAATTAGTTATGCATTGCAGTGGAATGCATTTTGATACATCAAGATGCTTTCATTTTTGTTTTTAAGTTTGTAATGACTTCCCATTTGCTCCTGTTGGTCTTCTCTAAACATTATATTTACAAATATAAACTTATTTTTTATTCTTGAAATAAATCCTACCAAAACTCCTCCAATATACATACATTTTATATATATATTTTATCTATCTATCTATCTATCTATATATATATATATAGAGAGAGAGAGAGAGAGAGAGAGAGCGCTTCTTGAATGGATGTTGTCTTTCTAGTGAAGTTTGAAAATCGCGGCTGAGGTTGTGGCTCAGTGGTAGAGCACTTGCCTGGTATGTGTGAGTCACTGGGTTCAATTCTCAATACCATATACAAACAAAATCAAGGTCCATTAGCAACTAAAAATAGATATATTTAGTATATATCTATTTTATATTATAAAATATTAGATTTTAATTTGGATCACTTGCAGCAATTAGAAGGTCCTTCCTAACCTAGTCCCAGATGACTTTCCCAAACTTACCTTTAGCCAGTATTCTCATCATTGTCCCTGCACTGGTCATGTTGTATTGATTACTTCTCTCACATGTAGCGGGCAGTTGTGGGTCTGTGTTGCAACTTCTCCTTCAGCCACAATCCCTGTTTCCCCACTGTCCATTGGGCTCACTATTAGTCATCTGAAAGAGCATAAGCTTTGGAGGCAGGAAGACCTGGATTAAGAGCTCACCTGACATTCAGTACGAGAATCTGCATAAAATACCCAGGTCAGAATGCAGCCTCAAAGTGTCAATTCTTTCCTTCTCAAATGTTACTTCTGCTCTATCATTGTCTATCCATGAGCACCAAAGGCAGAAGTAATGTTGTCCACTGCTTTTTATATCATCTTATAATGCTTCTATTCTATAACTTTTGTTATTATCCTTATGTGTAAATGTGGTTGTCTCACTTGCTTGACTTTGAGCTTCTTGAAGGTAGGCATCTTGTCTTATTCGCCTTTGGTCCTTGGTGTCTGGCAGTTATAGACATCAAATAAATTTCTGTTAAAATTGAGTCGCATTGAATTGAATTGAAATGGATTTAGAGTAGGAAAATGAAGGTCAACCTATTTCTTGGCTCTGAGTCACCTTCATATAAGGAATGAAATAAGTTTGATGGATGTGCATATGCTGTTTTGTAATGAAAAGGATCAGTCTTCTGATTTTGAACATGAAATAGCAACTGCTGGACTGTGAAACAATCTGCAAAACTGCATTTATCCTGGGGTGTTTTGTTTTGGCATCAGTGGGATAGAATGTTGTTTCATAGTCCATGTTTATTGAACCATGTAAGGGATTTACAGGAGCATCTGTATGGAAGCCAAAGTTAAAGTGGGGCACTGTCCCAAAAAAGTGACATGTAAGACAAATTGATGTATTCAGGCATTTGGAGTTGACAACATAATCTGCTATTTTTATGGAGGACGTTTTGGCACTAGGTGTGGAGTGTGTTATATATGTGACAAAATCAAGCTCAATATCAACTCCCTTCCACCCCCAACAAATTTGTCTTCTTTACTTCTCTACTTCTTTTAATGACATTTTCAGGTTTTTGTCTTACGGAAGTTCGAAGTCTTGAAATTATCTCTCACCTCCAATAATTATTAGTTGTCTTTGGACTTGAACTGACAGCTCTCCAACTTGCACATGGCATAATTATATGAGCCAATTCCCATAATAAATGTCTATTTATTATGGAAATATCTGCTTTTATCTGTCTATCCATCTATCTATCCTCTTAGTCCTCTTTCTCTGGAGAAACTTAACTAGTGTGAGGTTAGTTGTTTTTCTCCATATAGCCTCAGTTTCCTGACTACTTGTGCTGGACTTTTGGCCTGGAATGCATGAGAATCCTTTAATGACTTTTCTTTGGCCATTTGTCTCTCCACCATGGTTTGCTCTTTCTTCTCTGTACTTGCTCTTAGGGAATATAGTTTTATTTCTGACTTATGTGTTACTAGTTCTCCATTTAGCATCTCTGTGTGATTTCATGGCCTGAAGGACATTACTGAGGTTTCAGGGGACTGATGAACAGTGCTATCCTTTATACTTGAGATCTGAACAGGGAGACACTAGGAGTAGGACCAGATCAAAATGCCATCTTTATTACTAGTAAAGCAGGAACTGGAAAATGTGGCTGTTAGTTGTGGAAAATTGACCTATTAGTACTGAATCTAAAATTAAACAGGCCACTTTGAAACGTAAGAACTAATTGCTATGAGTTTCCACCAGAGATTATGAGAAGAGGAAGGAGCCCTGTTTTCCCATTCCAGCTTTTGTTCCCAAATTCCTCAATTTACCTCCCATGGGGAAGAGTAAGCTAGTAGATGGGAATGAGACCAGGGCTTCCATTACTGAACCTCCACCCCATGGAGGAAGCTTGGTGGCCGGGAGGACACCTCCCAGGCCTCCCGCAGGTATCTCCATCTAGATGACCCACTATACTCTTCTTTCAAAGCTCTTTCCTCCCAGCTGCTCTGCTATGCTAGAACTTTGTGTCAGTTGTTTCAACTTCCCTTACAGGACACCAATTTGAATATTAAAATATAATTGTTTTTCTTTGACATGTTTCTTTTAGTTGTGCCTTTCCCCATATTTTCCCCTCCAGGTATTGGGGATTAAACCCATGGCCTTGGCATGCTCTACCACTTAGCCAGATCTCTCCTTCACTACCACTAATTTTCCATGGACCCCTAGCAACCTTAGATTTGTCAAATCTATAAGTATTCCTGGATTTTGATTTGCTTCTTGAAGAAAGGGTTTTCATAAATCTGTGGAATTTGGATTAGAATCAAACCTGCACTTAAGTCTCCCTCTGTTGCCCTAATATGCAAT
The DNA here is from genome assembly GCF_048772815.1 of Callospermophilus lateralis. NCBI lineage: Eukaryota > Metazoa > Chordata > Mammalia > Rodentia > Sciuridae > Callospermophilus > Callospermophilus lateralis. The sequence goes on along the minus strand of NC_135312.1, from coordinate 81,887,087 downwards.
ATTCTTTTGTAACATTCTCCTGCACAGCAACAGCACTTTAGAAAAAGTGATGCTTTTGAAACACACCCTGATGATTTGCACCTTTGCCTAAGTGAGCATTTCACTTGAAAAGCAAACCCTTGACCCTTGTTTTCAACTCAACTGCCATCTTTCTCTCCCGGATGGCTCTTTGTATTCTCCCCATATCTCTGTGACTGCACTTTAAATTCATCATTTAAAATTAAGAATGTAGTTGTTCTCAAACTGTTCATGTTTTAAAAAAAAATCTTCCAAACCAATTTTATTGAATTTGGGAGGAATTCTATACTTCTACTCATCTTCTCTCTGCATGATTAGTATAGGCTAAACTTACAATAATTAATCAATAAATGTATGAATGGGTCAATATGGAAAATTAGAAGAGTGTGAGTTATTTAACATGTGTAAAATTAAATTTCTAGGCTAAGATGTGAGTCTAATTTTTTTTGGTGCTGGGGATTGAACCTAGAGTCTTGAGCATGCTAGGCAAGTGCTGTATTACTGAGACACATCCCCAGCCCTCTAGATGTGAGTCTTTTAAGAAAAGAGGACAATAACAAAAAATATTTCCCAGTTTGGAATTTCTGTAAATAAATAGTGTTTATAAAATTCTACTTAAAATTCTTCTGATGCATTTTCATTGGATAATAAGACACTTTTCTTTGTGAATCACAAGCAAGAGTATTAGAATGGAATGTTGACAGGAAAAAAAAAAGTGCTCTTATGATAACACATGGCCTTAATCAAGAAAGCATCGGAAGAAATTAGGCAGGAATTTGGATAAAAGACAGATTGTTGACTGGGCTTATTGATTTTAAAAAGAAAACATTTGTACTGTTTAAAGGCATTTTGTGGACGTAGTTCTTGGAAATAAAACAAGTTATTTGATTAAAATGACTCCAATTTGTCTCTGATACATAGAAAGGAACATTTGAATTGATTTGCACAACAGTATAAAACATATGATGAAAAGTCCAATAAATACTCTAGAAATATCTACTAGAATTTAGCTATTTTTCTAAAAGGAACTCTCGTACCTGTAAGAAACCCAATTGTTTAATAAATACAGGACAACTGGAGAGAAGTTGATTCCATCAGCTTTCATTGTTCTTGAATTTCATTATTTAAAATTTAGCTCTTCCAAGTTATATAATCAGTTGAGTCTTCATTTGAACAGTTTTTTTTTTTTGACAGTTTAGAACAAGGCAAAATTCAGGAGAAACTGGAACTGTTCCTTAATTCATAGGGTTTGAGGATTTTGGAGAAGTGCCATTTTAGGAATGGCCACAAGATGGTATAGAAATAAATGCCTTAAACATATGTAAATGTCATTCATTCATTCATCAAATAAGCTTTAATAATCTTCCACATGCCATGAATAATGTTAGGCACTGAAATGAGTTAGATAGAATTCTTGTGTTAAGAAGCTTCAGTCTAGTAGAGCTATTTGTACCCTTAAGAAAGGTAATAGAGTGGTATAGGGTCCATGTTAGAACCATATAGGATGAAGAATGGGAGCTCAAACAAAGGCATGGCACTTCAGCAGAGGAGGGATGCAGTGAGGGTTTGTAAAGCCATCATGCAGGAAATGCCTCTTAAACAGAATCTTACTCACTTAGGTGTTTACTAGGAAGTAGACTGAATGGAAGTAAGCACTGAAGTAAGGAGTATAGAAGCTTCTTTCAGGCAGGGGGAGATTTATGAATCAAAGACTCAAAACTTAAGAAACAATCTGGTATGTTTGAGGACCTTTAGGTAATTTAATATGATTAAGGCATAAGGCAGGAGAGGAGACTGATGATAATGCAGGTCAGATAATGGACAGCCTGATATGTGTGCAGGGTGACATGATGGCTTGTTTTAGGGAGGTCACTTTGGTAGCTTAAATGGTGGCAGGAAGGGAGACTTATAGTTTCCAGGAGAGAAATGATGAAGGTCAGTAATGTGAGAATGAGAGGGACTGAAACCCACATGACTCAGTGACTGAATGACTGTCTGGATAAGGAAGAAATTGTATAAGAAGGCATAAGGAGTGCTGGCTTGAGAAAGTGACATTGGAGCTACAGGAGGGAGATTGGTGTTAGGAGTAAAACATTGTAAGGTGTTCTTAGTGGACTTTGAGGGTTTGGCTGAGGACTAGCTGTCCAGAGGTGGGAACTGTGTGAGTAAAGAGAATGAAGGACCACTGAGCCAGAGATGGGTCTCGGTAGGGAGGAATGGGACAGAAGGGAGGCAGAGCCGTGTGATTAAATTTTGAATATTAGTTATTTGTATTTTTTTAATATTTATTTTTTAGTTGCAGTTGTATACAATGCCTTTACTTTATTTATTTATTTTTATGTGGTGCTGAGGATTGAACCCAGGGCCTTGCATGTGCTAGGCGAATGCTCTACCACTGAGCCAAAACCCCAGCCCTGTTATTTGTATTTTTGTATGATTTTTATCTCTGTGGTTAGAGAATCAGGTTGGAGACACATAGCACACGCATACACACTCACACACCCACACCCCACACACTTAATTTAGTTTAATATTTTTAAATATTAAGCTCTTAATGATTCATTGCAAGTATTAACCTTGTTTAATTTCTTTTTTCTTCTTGTGGTACTGAGGATTGAGCCCAAGGATTTGTGCATGCTAAGCAAGCGCTCTATTAAGCTACAGCTCTAGCCCTGACTTTGTTTAATTTCTTAATTCTACAAATACATTGATTGAAAGGCTTTCCCCTCTCTGGGCATGGACCATGAACTTAGACTATACATGACTATATGCTGTTGAGCAAGTTCATTTTTCTTTCCTCATTTTCCTCATTTAAAATACAAAAATTTATCAATGTTTATAGCAGCACAATTCATAATAGCTAAACCATGGAACTAACTCAGACACCCTTCAGTAGGTGATTGGATAAAGAAAATGTGGTATATATACACAATGGAACATTATTCAGCATTAAAAGAGAATAAAATCATGGCATTTGCAGGTAAATGGATGGAACTGGAGAATCTAATGCTAAGTGAAATTAGCCAATCCCAAACAATAAATACTGAACCATTTCTCTGATTTAAGAATGCTGATCCATAATATGCTGTGGGAGGAGGGGATGGAAGGATTAAATAAACTCTAGATGGGGAAAAGGGGAAAAGGGAGGGAGGGGAAGGGAGTGGGCACAGGAGTAGGGAAGACGGTGGGATGCGATGATCATCCTTACATGTATGAAGGCATGAAGGATGTGTCTTTGCTTTGTGTACAACCAGAGATATGAAAAATTGTGTTATATATGTGTAATATGAGTTGTAATGCATCCTGTTGTCATATATAACAAATCAAAAATTTAAAAAATATGTAACCTAAAAAAGAAAGAAAAATAAATGATTTAATTTTTTAAATACAATTAAACTTAGTTAATGAAATAAAAAATTAAAATGCAAAAATTTATTTAAGATGAGACTAATACATGATACATGATATTTCTCTTTCCCCTATAAATTATAAATGAGATTGAGGATTTGGGCTGATGGATAGCAAAATACTAACTTTAGAATTGAAAAAAACTGGGTGAAAGAATGTGGTAAAGCAGTAAGTTTCTTAATGTTCTTTCACTCAGTGTAGACCTTGTAGTAGATAAATTGTTAGCAGAAGCACTATTTTTGCTCTGTTTTTAGAGCATGTGCCTGGACATGGGGCCTCCTTCCCAGAAGACTGTACTGGCCTTGCCTGGCACAGGATTCCTGGGGCATTGCATTATCTGCTGGGATCCCCTTAACAGCAGCACCTTTGGCTTGGAGTTGTGTCCACCTGCATTTTCTCACCACCCAACAGTGTGCTCATCCCAAACTATTGCTAACATTTCCTTTCTATTGCTTTTGCATATTTTACACATCTGCTAGATAACTTTTAGTTATGGTAAGTTGACTGCTTGGGTCCTCCAAGCTGTGCCCGTTCTAGTTTTTGGTAGTACATTGACAACAGGCTTCATAGGAATTGAGAGGAGCCTTAACTCCTCTTTTCCCCCTTTGCCCTATATTTTCAGAGCACAATTTTGTAGAATAATTTTTTATGGCAGAAAAAATTTATCTAATATTCATTCATCTAATATTCATTATATGCCAGACATCGTCTCAAGTGCATCACACATATTAACTTCAAAACCCAACAGGTGGCCTGGGGTTGTGGCTCAGCAGTAGAGTGCTTGCCTAGCACGTGTGAGGCCCTGTGTTCGGTCCCCAGCACCACATAAAAATAAAAAAAAGATATTGTGTCCATCTACAACTAAAAAAAGAAAATATTTATTTAAAAAAAAAACCCAACAAGTAAGTACTATTATAGGTGAGAAAATAGAGGCATGGAAAGATTAAACAACATCCAAAATTCCACATTTGGGGAGTGACAGAGCCAGCTTCAGAATCAGGCAGTCTGGTCCCAGAGTCATGAGCTTAATCACTGTGTCGCTCATCTTGTCAACTAAACGGCAGATGGTGAACAACAATGGGTGCACTGGGTAGTAGTAATGGAATAATATCAAGGTCCCAGCAGGACTCTGTTCTTCACAATCCATTTTAGTCATGGATTGATTGAAACAAACACAAAGTTAGAAGAGAAGACTAACTTAGCAAAATGATTCTGTCCAGGCCGGTAGCTGTGAGTAACATCTTCCAGGACAAAGATCATTTAGAGGTGATTTAACTCTTTTATTTTTTCCTTTGAAAGTTTCTCTTTTCCTGACCTCCTCTCCACATTGTAGGTAAATACTCTTTCCCCCTTTTGTGATGTACATACCCCAGAGCTATTTGGTTATTTAACAATTGTAGATTCTGTTGGACAAGTATTCTTGAAGCTTCTGTTGGCTAATGCCCTGGGGGCCATGAGTCCATAAATTTTTTTTTTTTTTTTTTTTTTTTTTTAAGAGAGAGAGAGAGAGAGAGAGAGAGAGAGAGAGAGAGAGAGAATTTTTAAATATTTACTTTTCACTTTTTGGTGGACACAACGTCTTTATTTCTTATTTGTATGTGGTGCTGAAGATGGAACCCAGCGCCCCGCGCATGCCAGGTGAACGTGCTACCGCTTGAGCCCCATCCCCAGCCCTCCATAAAATCTTTATGTGACAAAGAAAGCAAGTCTCAGATCACATTCTGCCATATATACAAACATTTATTATCAAGAAGCTCAGAAACATTCTACAACTTGTTCCTGGGGTTACCCCAACATCTATGCTTTTACTAGAACTTCCTTTTTCATTCTTTGAGGTAGGCACAAAAAAAGAGATCACATTAGCTGCCGGGGACTGAGGTGTGGAACCTAAAATCTCAGCAACTCAGGAGGCTGAGGTAGGAGGATCACAAATTTGAGGCTAACTTTAGCCACTTAGTGAGGCCCTAAACAACTTACTGAAACCCTGTCTCTAAATAAAAACTAAATAGGGCTGGGGATGTGGTTCAGTGGTTAAGTGCCCCAGTTTAGTCCTTGGTACCAAAAAAAATTACATTAAAAGGTGATTTTATTTTATTTATAAAATGCAAAATAGGGCTGGGGATGTGGCTCAATCCTCAGTACCCCAAAAAGAAAAGTGATTGAACTAACTAACCTCAGGATGTAGATTAAGACCTGTGCATAACCATGGCATCCTGATCATGAACGGTGCTGAATGAAGTCTTTTAAAGTAAATAACAAGCAATGCCTAGGTTTGCAGTCACTTGATGAAATAGTTTCTGGATAAAGCTAAAGGGAGAACGTAGCTTTATTCTTGGTTGTACTCTCTTAAAGAATTCTAGTTTTACATGAGATGATGATTATTATTTACATTAAAATACCATGCTTTTTAAACTACTGATTCTTACTTGGTGCCTGGTTCCAAAATGAGATTTTGGAATCGGGCAAGGATAAGTAGCTAGAGCCCAGTTAGACCCAGTAACTGGCCTCTGCAGGCTCCTCCAAGCTTCCTGGAAGACTTTGACCCCCAGAGAACTCTGGAGAATTGTCTGCGCTCAAGTTTTTGCCCTTCCATAGTCTTTATTGCTTGCCAGGGTATAAGGCAACAAATTTGCATTCTGTTTGACTAAGTCTCTGCTCAGGAGAAAGTTTGGGTGCCATTGGCATGCCAGCACATGTGTCACTATGTGCCTGTGACCACCCTGTCTAGGCCACAGCCTCTTTCTAAGGCTCCTTTTCCTGCCGCTGATTTTAAGTTACATTGTTAAGAGAGCTAGGGATTTGTTTCCTGAATCGATGACCTTTATTACTTAAAAAAAAAAAAAAAAAAAGTAAAGTTTAAGTTTCTTACAAATTTGTCTTGGTTTCCATGGTGTTTATTTGTACCTTGCAGATGCACATTGCTGATTGCTGCTCTACCAATAACACAGTGACCATTCTCTACAAAATAAGGGTGTTGTTTCATGGGTTGGGTGGTACATACCAGTAAATCTGATTCATGCTATGGAGAAAATAGCTCTAGTGAAAGGAGGATTCATGTCAATGTGTCATGAGTGCAGTGTTCTGTCACTCAGAGAATACAACATTTATTGGATTAAGTGCCATTTACTGGGCTTCCTTTTTCTACTCGCTTTCTTATCCACACGGTCATTTGGAGCCAAAATTGTCATTTAGTATAATCCAAGTTTTCAATAGAGGTTTTTCTTTTTTTTTTTTATCCTTTTCTTTTAAAATAATTTTTTTTATTTGAACACTGAAAATAATTGAGAAGATTATTTAGCTGGACCCACCCTGCCACTAACTGGAAAAGACACTTGAACCCTCTGGGCCTTAGATTAAGTATCTGGAAAAATGAGGCAGATGGAAAAAAATGATCACGACTATCTTCAGGTCTAAAATTGCATCACCATTTATTTTACAAAAGAAGATAATACTTGCTAAATTGAGGGCTTGCTTAATCAGGTGGGTTGAAGAATACCAGTAACCTATATAAAAAGTGGAAGGATTTTAATATTACTATTTTGGGGACTGTAAGTCTTGCTTTTCAAGGTTGGGTGACTGGGACTATTGTGATGTGAGGCCCTTAGCCATTGAGGCTGCCAAAGGGTACAAAAGAATTGCTTCACTGTTAATTTTGCTGGACTTTTCTAAGGGTAAACAAACTTCCTTTGACATGCACAACTTTCCAAAGCTGTGCTTTCCTCAGGGAAGGTAGTTGAAGCTAAAAGGAGCAAGGCTTTTAGATTTAATTCAATGGGTGAACATGAAAGCCATGCATAAATCTTAGAAGAACTATGCTATGCTGGGAGGCAAAGAACTGTGGCTACACTCTGATGTGGGGATATGCAGGAGGAGCCCAGGAGGTCCCTGTGAGGGTGCAAACCAATTAAGGAAAAGTCTTGAACTGAAATTGCTTTTTATCTTCTGGGTGAGAAGCCACAGATTTAAAGAAAAGGGCTATTGTTTGACAAAGACCTAATTAGCCAGGCTAACTCTCAAGCTCTTGGGTTTGCATCTTATTATGGAAAGGACAGGGTGAAATTGCCTATGGCCTACTTCTTGGGTTGGAATTCCAAGGAATTTGGCATTTCAGAGTAATTCAGAATTGTCCCCAAAGCTGGGTGTATCTTACTAACTAGAACTTAGATTGAGACCTAAACTAAATATGCAGTCACTTTGATTTACAGGGTTGTCCTCAATGTCTTCTTTGCAACAGGCTTATTAGTGTAAGTGTGTTTTAACCTATTATGGAAAATAGACTCTGGAGTAAATAACACGTAGTTTTCAGACTCAGCGTTATAAAAGCTTTAGCCGTACACTAAATGAGTATTTACTTTGAGGCAAGTTACTTGAGTTTGTATATAAAATGGGATACACACAGGAATACTGAAAGGAGTAAATTAAATTTACTGACATTGTTAGTGTCACAAGGAACCTGAAAGGGCTTCTAACCCTACCATGTTATAATGTCTTAAAATGTGTCTTTTTCAGTGTGATGATTTTTTATCACAAACATGAATTGAGCTACTTCTTTGTTAAACAAAAGCAAAACTGTGGTGAGACAGGGTGATGGGGGTAGTGGGGTTGGTTACATGACTAAAAAAAAATTTTCTGTGTCAAGAATTGGCACTAACTAACAGAATAAACAATAGAAGAAGAAAAAAGAATCAGCACTAAGTTCAAATCTTAGCTCATTGATTCACATCTGGAGCATGTCACTTACTGAGAGATGGAGATAAGTTTGTTTCTTCATCTAAAAATTGTGCAGATAATGGTACTCCCGGTGGGTGTGAAGATGAAGGGAAAGAAATAAAGAATGTTAAAGAAAACATGTGGGCATGCACTCTGTGCCCAGTGAGTCAGGAATCATTATTATCTCCACCACTGTCTTTAAATTTCTGAGCATTCAATTTTTTAAAATAGGATCAAAGAGATTTCACTCAGTAGTATTTGACTAGATTTAAGGAATAATGCTTTCCTTACAGTATATTTATTGTTTCATCGTAAATTTATTTATTACTTATTTGATTTTCTAAAGAGATATCCATGGCTTGTCCATGGAGAACAATTCTGAGTTGCACTTTTAAACATGTTCATCTTCCATGAGAAAGCTGGGTTTCGTTATTTCTGGAGAGTCCTTAGCCAAGGCAGATCAGAGCTTTGATTTTTGGAATGCTAACAAGGGCAGTTGTATTCCAGAATTCTAGTTGTTTTTATAGGATTCACAAAAAAAAAAAAAAAAAAAAGAGCAGAAACAAAACTAGTGGGAAAATGTTTCTAGACTTTGAGTCTAACTCCTCTGAGCAGGGTTATTTCTCTTTAAATTAGATGACAATAAAAGTAGTCAAGATGTAGGTTTTTATGGCTTATAATTGTATTGTTAGATAAACTCGTTTTTCTTTGTAATTACTTTGTATATTTAATTTAGAAACATTTTTAAGGGCTGAGATAAATATTTCTCCTGTGAATAAAATAATTAAATGCAAGCCATTTACTCTAGAGGATTCAGAGAACACCAGGGTATGAATTTTCTTAAAAATAGTTTTTATACATAAAATATCACCTTGTGTGCATTTAATGATGAAATAAAGCACATGGAATCTATTAATTGCTTTGTCACTTCATAATTTATTCCTATCTGTGTTTATGTCTTTTTTTTTTAAACAAAGGGTTGGGAAACTACCTTACTTACCCCCACCACCTCCCAGCATGCTGTATTTCATTTTTAAAAAAATGATTTTTAAGAGCTATTAATTTCTATACAATCAGTGATTGTAAATATGAAAATCTAGAAGCTTTTTTTTTTTTAACACAGAAAAAGATTGTTAGGAGTAGTGGCTATGCATAAGTACTAGAAATGATGATAATTTACAGTTTTTTTTAACTCGTTCAAATATTCTTACTTTAAAAACTTAATGATCATTTTTTTCTCTTAAATTTAAAAGTCAACTTCTAATTTTATGGAAGTTGCAATGAATTCAATAGCCAGAGATTTCAAAATATATCTAAAAAGTGACCAAATTTGGGGTTTTTAAATTCTTACATAGTTTTGGGAAAATCACCTTAACTTTAGAGTGTCTATTTTATTTTTTTGCATGCTGTGGATTGAACTCAAGGTCTCATATGTACTAGCAAGCACTCTGTCACTGAACTACACCTCCGGCACTTTTTATTTTATTTTAAGACAGGGTCTCCCTAAATCGTCTGTACTCGTCTTGAATTTGTAATCCTTCTATCCTCAGCCTCTCAGTAGCTAGGATTGCAGACAGGGGCCACCTTGCCTAACACTAGAGTATCTTTATATTTCTGTGATGCAGTGATGGCTATGGCCAATTTTGTTTTGTGCATGGCATGAAAAATCACAAAGTATTTATAAGCACAAAATGTAAAAAATTAAATGACAAAATTCTATCATTAAAAGAATAAAGAATGAATGATACTAAGGGCCTTACATTTAAGTGGGATTTATTTGCAAATAAAAGAATCTGTCCAAATGTGGAGGTAGAGGGAAGAAGAAACAGAAATCATGTAGTGTGTTATGCAGAAGAGCCAGTAATTATTTGTAGAGGGGAGAAAACAGTTCCAAAATAATGGGGACAGTCTATAAAAAGACTCTGGTTAATAAATGAATATACTTCTTTTATTTAGTGTGCAACAAAGATTTTGCTTCAAGTACAGATACAACACTGATTCTTATCACTATGACATTATGACATTTGGGGAAAGACCAGTAACATTTTCATTAAATGGAAGGAATTTTTGTTTCTGTGATCCTGGGGATTGAACACAGGGCTTCCTGCATCCTAGGTGAGTGCTCTGCCATGGAGCTATAACTCCAACCCAATGGTAAGGATTTTTAAGGATACTTTTTAAAAAATTAGTTAAGCTGTTAGTCAGAAGTGATTTAACTCAGACTATGTTTCAGTATCATCATGGAATGCAACCAAGGGCTATGCTGATGACACTTTGATTTGAGTGGCTGCCAAGGGCAGAAAGCAGGAGTTCATTAGCCTTAGAAATGACATTAGTAAAACATGTGGATTAGGCTACTCTAATCCACCAAGAGTAGAATGTATGTATGAATAAGTGGTTTGCTGTTGAAGTAGTGGAGGGAACTCTGGATTGGCATTATAAGTCACAGTCTCCTAAAAGCAGCCCAGAGAGTCATAAAACTTTATGTAGAGCCAGGCACTGCAGCATATGCCTATTAATTCCAGCTCCTCAGAGGCTGAGGTAGGAGGATTGCAAGTTTGAGGCCTGCCTCAACAACTTAGTGAGAACCATTCTCAAAATAAAAAAGGACAGGGGATGTAGCTCAGTGATAGAGTGTCCCTGGGTTAAATGCTCAGCACCATAACAAACAAACACCCTAAATTTAATGTGGAAATAGAGAGTTTTAAAAATTGCAGTAAAGAAACTAACTTACTCTCACTTTTCTCACATAAATTTGGAAACCTCTGTTCCTCTTATTATGGTGAATTTTGGTTTATACCAACCCCACAACTGCAGAAGGACTCAATGATTATGGCTTTTAATTTAGGTTAAAAAAATTCTTTTAAAAAGGATTTTCTGAGTATATGAAAAGCATTACTATGCTATATAAAAAGGATATGTTTTATTTCAGTAATTTTATTTTCTTTACTGCCATGTTCACCCATGAAGAATAGGTAAAGAAACTATAAACCAGGGCAGAACCAAATGTGCTATGCCAATGGAAGGGCCAGGGAACACGACCAGTCACATGAACCGGGACTTGAGGACTTGTTGTATTAAACTTTAAAAGGGTGTGATGATAGAAAACCTGCTATAAGCTATGCCATGACCATGAACACATAAATATTGTCGTTTACCTATCATGTGCTAGATAGGTAAATTTCCTTGCAGCTTGATAAAGATCTATTTTTGGTAGGGATGGTTTTCCAAATTATTTATTTATTCTATTACTCCAAGTTTTAAATAAATCAAGCACCTTGTTTTCCATATCAATGGGATTTTTCAATTGTTTAATACAAAAACTTGGTCTTGTATCAGCTTTTTGGTGAATAATTTTGCTAACTTTATAAAGCTTTCTATTTTTTCTTTTTTTTCAATACTGGGGATTGAACTCAGGGCCTTACTCGCACTAGGCAAGCGCTCTACCATTGGCTACATCCCCAGCCTTGAAATGTTCTATTTTTTATTATTTTTTTTAAACCAGAGATTGAACCCAGGGGCACTTAACTACTGAGCCACCTCCCAGCCCCTTTTATTTTTTATTTTGAGACAAGGTATCACTAAGTTTCTGAAGTTGACCTCAAACTTGGGATCCTCCTGTCTCAGCCTCCTGAGTTTCTAGCCTTATAGATGTGCACCACTGCTCAGGGCTATACTTTAAATTTTGATTTTTTTTTTCCTGGGCTAGCAATATGTAGTATAATACTTTTGTGATGGTGGGTAGTGGCAACAAGCCAAAGTTCTGAGTCATCCATTTGATCATGAGGGTAGACAACAGAAACTCTACAGTACACTGTGTTGTTAGGTGATGGTGTTTGGTAAACTAGGTATATTAAATGTATTTTCAACTTATGATGTTTTCAATTTACAGTGAGTTTATTGGGGTGCGACCTCATTGTAAGTTGAGGAGCATTTGTATTTCATTGAGAATTTTTGTATCTATATTCTTATGGGATATTGGAGTGCAGTATATCATTATGTCCCATTTTTATTCCCTGAAAGATTGGTAGTAATATCATCTCCTCTTTTACCCCTGATTTTAGTAATTTGGGTCTTCTCTTTATTTTTTTCCTTGATCATTTTAAACTAAAATGTGTCAATTTGCTGATCTTCTCAAAGAATAACCTTTTGGATTTGTTAATTTTTAAAATTTTGTTTTTTTTTAGGCTGGGCAAGGTGGCATATTCTTATAATTCCAGTGGAGGTTGAGGCAAGAGGATTTCAAGTTCAAAGCCAGCCTCAGCAACTTAGTGAGGCCTAAGTAACTTAATAAGGCCTTGTCCCTAAATAAAATATAAAAAGGGCTGGGGATGTGGCCTGGTGGTTAAGTGCCCCTAGGTTCAGTTCCAGGTATCCCCCCCCCCAAAAAAAAAATGTCTATATTTTTAATTTCTGCTTTTTTTTTTTTTTTTTTAGTTTCCTTTCTTCTGATTGCCTTCAGCTTAATTTGCTCTTCTTTTCCTAGTTTCTTGAACTAAAAAGTTTCATTTGAAATGTTAAATTATTGTGTAGACTGATTTCTGTTACCAAATGAAAATACTTGGTATGATCAAATTAGAAAGAGGAGAAGCTCATTTGGCTCCTGATTTCAGAGATCTTGGTGTGTCTGCTGGTCTTATTGCCTTTGGTCTGTGATGAAGCAACATGTTATGGTGGGGAGAGTGTGGCAGAGTAGAGTTGCTCTTGCAGTGGCCAGAATGCAAAAAAGAAAGAGACTAGAGTCCCACACTTCCCTTTGAGAGTACATCCCCAAAGACCTAAAACCTCCCGCTAGGCCCCTCCTCTTATCACTGCCTTCCAATAGCACCAAGCTGAGAACCATGGGTCTGAACACATGGGCTTTGGGGAACATTCCAGATCCAGACTCTAGCAATTATTGACTTGATTTTTTTTTTTTTTTTAAACATAGGCATTTACAGCTGTAAATTTCCCCCCTGCTTTCATTGCATCCTGTACACCTTGGCATTTAGTATATTTTTTTTGATTCATCTGAAAATATTATCTAATGTTCCTTGTGATTTCTTCCTTGACCCACTGGTTATTGGATTGTTTTATGTCATTTCTACATTTCAAAAAATTCCTTCTATTACTGTTTTCTAATTTCAGTCCACAGTGGTAAGGTAATATACTCATGATTTAATTTCTTTTAAATTTATTAAGATTCATTTTATAGCATAATATATGGTCTATCTTATAGAATGTTCCATGTACAAATGATGGTTTAAAAAGTAAGGAGGATGATTCATAGTGGGATAGGGAGAGAGAGCATGGGAGGAATAGACAAACTTTAGATAGGGCAGAGGGGTTGGAGGGGAAGGGAGGGGGCATGGGGTAATTAATGATGGTGGAATGTGATGACCATTTCTATCCAAAGTACATGTATGAAGACATGAATTGGTGTGAATATACTATGTATACAACCAGAGATATGAAAAATTGTGCTCTATATATGTAATAAGAATTGTAATGCATTCTGCTGTCATATATAAATAAAAAGTTACATAAAAATAAGCATTTTAAAAAATTCCCAGTTTTAATTTTGAATATATTAATTTTTAAAAATTTTAAATTTTGAATATATACTTCATATTTTGATTTTTTTCCTGAATTTTTTTTCCTGAATATTAAGTATAATCTACATATATGAAAACTTTTGGGATCCTCAATAATGTTTAAGAATGTGAACAGGTACCAAGACCAAAATGTTTGATGACTACTGACCTAAAGGAATGGTGGGAAATGACTCTGGATAAAAATCTGACTCAGATTATGAAAGGTGAGGTCGACCTTGTCTTTGAGTGTGGGCTTCCCTCTGCAATCAGCGAGAGGTCAGTGGAGGTCTTAAAGCAAATGAGCATGTACAGTATCTGCTACATCTCTAGGAAATAGAGCAATGCCTTGCCCTTGGTAGCTCAACAAATATTTGTTGGATGCTAGTTTGAAGTATTGATCAAAAAATTGAGAGACTAGAGGCAGACAACTGGTTTGTCTTTAGAATTTTAGGCAAGTGACACTTAAGATGACAGAAGGCCATTCTGAGAAATTATGTTTCAGTTTTATACTTCTAATTTATTTAAAAAATTTTTTTATTTGTAGACAATACCTTTGATTTATTTACTTTTATGTAGTGCTGAGGATTGAACCCAGTGCCTCACACATGCGAGGCAAGCGCTCTACTACTGAGCCACAATCCCAGTCCTATACTTCTAATTTCTGCTTTTATTATTAGAGCCAATATCAAATATTCCCTAGATATTTTTTTTTTTTTGGTAGAACATTCAAAGTAGTTTCAAAGTAGTTTTTTGAATGAGTAGAACCAATCCTTTTCCAGCTAAGCTTGTAGTTTGAATAAATAGAAAGGCAATATAAAAACTAAGCACAAAGTAGCTTTTCAAGGGATTTACTGTAGTGATAATCACAGTAGCTCTTCTTTAGAATTGGGAATCCTGCTTGGAATTTCTGTGTGTTTTGAAACATGTTCATTTAGAGCCATGTAATTTTGTATATATTGTGTGGGTATTATGAGATTACACAGTGGATCAATCAGGATTTCAACAGATAGCAGATGGCACACTCAATAGGATAAATTAGGAAGATTTTATTTATTTACATCTTTAAAATATATTTTATTTTTAAATGACATGTAGTACCTATGGTGTGCATTGTGGGATTTTCAAGTATCTACACACTGTGTAATGATCAGATAAGGGTAAGTTATATATCCATCATCTCAGACATTAATCATTTCTTTGTGTTAGAAGTATTCAAAATCGTTTTTACTAGCTATATTGATATGCAATCAATTGTTGTCAACCATAGTTTTCCTACTGTGCTACTGAGCCTTAGCAATTATTCCTTTTATCCTACTGCACTCATGCCTGTTACCCACCCTCTCTCCTTCTCCTCTCCCCACACCATTCTCAGGCTCTAGTAACCTGGTCTACCCTCTACCTCTATAAGACCAACTTTTCAGCCTCCACATGTAAATGAGAGCACATGATATTTGTCTTTCTGTGTCTGACTTATTTCACTTCACATAATGACAGGAGGATTTTTTTTAAAAATATGGAAAGTATCTACAGAGGAGGGTAGGGAACCAAGGGAATGGAAAAGACTAGAAAAGCAAGCAAACAAGCCAGTATGGGATGGAGGGTAAGGTGCAGGCTCTCCCTGACACAGAAGGTACCATTTGGGGCTGGAGATTTGGCTCAAGCGGTAGCGCGCTTGCCTGGCATGCGTGCGGCCCAGGTTCTATCCTCAGCACCACATACAAACAAAGATGTTGTGTCCGCCGAAAACTAAAAATAAATATTAAAATTCTCTCTTCTTCTTCTTCTTCTTCTTCTTCTTCTTCTTTTTTTTTTTTAAAGGAAGGTACCATTTCTCTGAGCCTACAGGAAAGTGTTAAAAAGCAGATGTAGATAATTTTCCTATGTACACATATGAAAATACATAAGTGAATCCCACCATCGTGTATATGGACAAGAATGGGGTCCTAATTAGAATAAGATATATTCCATGCTTGTATAATTTCATCAAAACGGATTCTACTATTATGTGTAACTAAAAAGAACTAATTAAAAAAAGAAAACATATATAGAAATGGATACACTGGAGCCCAAAGGTGATGGGAAAATAAGGGCTGCACATCTGGTACTAGGTTGGAGCTCTTCATCTTGATTCTGGCTTCTCAGGGCCAGTTAGCTACAAAGGGAAAAAAAGGTGTCTTATCCTATAGCCAAAGAGGGAGTAGGGCAACATGGTGGGTCTACATAGCTAATGCTCATCTCCCTACACATCCAGGCAAGAAACCACACAGTGCAGTGTCCAGCATCACTCAGGTAGCCTGTCCTCATTAGCAGAGATAATTTATTGCACCGAATAGAGGAGAATAAGGTATAGTTGTATTGAAAATAACAGAACTATTTACTCAACCCATAATTTTTAGTAGCTTTATTGAGTTCTATGCACTAAATTTAATATGTAAAATTCGATAATGTTGACACATGCAAACCCTGAAACCATCATGACAATCAAGATGGTGAACATAAATTCTTGCTGCTCATCTTCCTAAGGCAACCGCAGATTGGTTGGTTATCACTGTAGATGGGCTTGCATTTATAAGGTAGTATAAGTGGAATTATACAATATCAACTCCTTTTTTATGTGATTTCTTTTACTCATTAAAATTATTTTGAGATTCTTTTATGTAAGACCTTAAAATACAAGATGAGCTCTCAGTTTAACATTAAAACCTTCCGTTTTCTTTTTGTGGACATTCTTTCCCATTTCCTTCTGACGTTAACCGTGCTTTTACCAATAACTTCCTCTCCTTTTGTCTGATGAGAGGACATTTTTTCCCCTTCCCTGAGATAATGAGGCCTTCAGAACAAAACTTCATTCTTTTGTTATCTTTATCTTTTCCGCTATAGTCTCAGGGATGAGGTGTCTACCTGCTCTTCTTACTCCTTCATTTTTTCTGCCCCTTTTTTTCTATCATCTATCTTCTCTTTCTTCTATACTTTCAACTTCTTTCCTCCATGACCCCCATTTTCCTAAGTCTATAAGTCTTTCTCATGCTAAATTAAAATGCTAACAATAACTAGAACATCCACTATGATAATAAATTGAAGAATCACTGCTGTCTGTGCGTCATTCCTATTGCCTACTACCTTATTCCTTTTTCCTTTCTCAGTGACATTTCTTTAAAATAAGGTCTAGAAAGGACAGAATACAGAATTTGTAGAACCCAATACTAAATAAACATTGCAAGGTCATTTGTTAAAAATCAATTAAAAATTCAAGATGGCAGCTTTCAAGTATTAAACCAAGTATGGGGACTACAGCCCTGTGTGACCACACAGGTTGCACATCGCAATGCTGACTCTGGTCTGCATGTCTCATTTCTACTTATGGAACTCCCATTCATCTTCCAACCCATTGCAGTCTGCCTTTTAATTCCTCCTTAATGCCATGAAAGATCTCTATCTAGTTGAAATTATTAGATATTTTATTTTGGCCTATTGACATCAACTTTATATTTCTATCTTCCTTCTATACATTGTGGGTGCTTAAAAGTTATTTATTGAGTGGATTTGTGACCATTTAGTACTCTTGCTTATTGAATTCTCCAGGTACTGACTATCTTACCACTCTACTCCATACTTTGACCCTATATGGTCCCTCTAGGTTTACATATAACCTTGTGACTTCAAAACCTATATGTACATTGTAGACCTCAAAAATCTATGTCTATCTTCTCCTCTAATTTTAGGCTTCCATCTAGTCATCTATTTGTATCTCAAATTGCTGCCTTTGAGGTATATTCAGTTGGCTGTCAAATTGATATCTCAACTCAGCATGTTTAAAACCAAACTCACTGCTGTCTCCTACTAGAAATTCCGTCATTATTTTTAATGGTACATTTAGGTACAAAATGCTAGGGACTTATTGAGGGAGAGATTATATTTTCTGTAAGGAGCTCAGGAAAGATACCAAGTTCAAAATAGAACTACAAAGGTGAGTAAAACTTTGAAAGATAAAAAATGAGATGGTGTGTTAGTCATTTTTTTTCTTTGCTGTGACCAAAATATCCAACAAGAATAATTCAGAGGAGGAAAAGTTTATTTGTGCTCATGGTTTCAAAGGTTTAGTCCAAGGTCAGCTGGCTCTGTCACTCTGGGCAAGAGATGAGGCAGAACATCATGGTGGAATGGTGTGGTGAAAGAAAGCTGCTCAGCTCATGGTAGCCAGGAAAGAGAGAGAAGTGGGGAGCCATCAATGGATTGAGTCATTGACTAGTTCTCATCATCTCTGAACATTCCTGCATTGTCCATCATGAGCTTTGGAGAAGTCCAAAGGAACTGACAATAGCCCATATGAGTGGCCCATCCTTGTTGCGGACAATCTGCCACAAACAAATCTTCAGATACTTGTAGTCCAGGCATACATCTTGACCGCAACTTCAAGAGACTCTTTCCTAAGAACCACTCAGTCAAGCCATTCCTGAATCCCTGATCCATAGAAACTGTGAACTAATGAATGTTTGTTGTTCTATGTCAGTTAAGTTTTGGGGTAATTTGTTATAAAGCGACAGATAACGAATGTAGTGGTTTTTGTTTGTATACATTTTAATGTATTGAACTTTGAGGTGTAACAATTTATCATTTATATAGACAAACATTAAAGAAGCAATCACAAAGGGAGCTCTGAAAATGAAATCATTGCTTACATTTTTTAATAGTTTACCATTACAATTCTTATTTAGAATTAAATATGAATTCCCTACACTTACCAATCCATTATGTGTGGTCTGGCCCCTATCTCTTTCTTCTGTATCTCCAATCAGGAGACATTTATTACTGGTTCCTCTCAACTTCTATCAATGTTTTGACATTTCTAAATTCTAGAACAGTTAAAATGATTTCTTGAAGTAAAACTCCAGTTGCAAACCCTAAAGCAGCTCTTTAACATAAAGTAGTATCTCTTGCATATTTCAAGCTTAGTGCAATATACATACACATGTGTATACACACACACACACATATTTAGCTTTAGACAGGTATTATTATTATAAAATGAACTACATATTCAAAGTGTACACCTTGACAATTTTAAAACAAATTTTGAAATCATCGCTATATTCAAGGTAATGAATGTATCTTTTATGCCTGAAATTTCCCTGTGAGCCCTTTTGTAATCTCTCCCTCTCTTTCCCACCCCCAACTATTCATCTAGACAGATTATAGAACACTCCCATTATTATCAAAAGTTCCACTAGAAAGTGCTCGTGTAATTCTTGGAAAGAATACCCCATTTTGTTTTGTTGTAGTTAATATACCAGTTGTTTACAAAGTCAAAGAGTACTGGAACCTTGTAGTACATGGAAACAATTCTATCTATTGATGGTCATAAATAAAATAGCTTTTGAGTTTTAGAGATCTTTCTGCTGGATCAGCTGAGATACATCAAGTTCATATCATTGCACATGGTGTGAAATGTCCATAGTGAAACTTCCTCTTTCCCTAGAAAACTAGTTACTGGCTGTAATTAGAGAAGTTAGCTTTACAAATTGAAAGGGAGATTTATATAGTCCCTAATTGAAGGAGACAGAACATAAAACTAAATCTTGCTCCTTTCATTTAACTAGCAGACACAGATTCCATCTGAGCAACCTCTATCTGTATCCTCCAATCCTCTTTTGTCTGATTATTTAGATCAGGGTTTGGTTACTTCTCTGTAGATCCCTCAGAGATGAAAGGAATTAGGGAGAGTCTTATTCAGTCCAGTAAACCTTCACTTGGAGTCCTAGAGTGAGGAAAAACTGGGAAAGTCTTTTCCTAAAGAATGGCTCTAATCATTTGCTATTTGTCACAAAAATTTACAGTTAAAAATTAGATTTTGGACTGGGGATATAGCTCAATTGGTAGAGTGCTTGCCTCACATGCACAAGGGCCTGGGTTCAATTCCCAGCACCACACACACACACACACAACAACAACAACAACAACAACAACAAAAAAGAATAAAAGAAGAATAGATGCATAGGTAACTCCACATCATGTACCACTACAAGAATGGAAGTATACTCCATGTATGTATAATAGGTCAAAATATATTCTACTTTCATGTATAACTATTAGAACAAATGAAAAATTGTACAGAACAAAGTAAAAATCATGATTATGCTTATTATACAAAACTTACTCAGTATTTTAGTAACAACAGAATTTCACTCTTTCTTCTTTATAAAAATGAAAATATAGTACACATTTTAGTAAGACCTAAATGGTTACTCATGAACAGATTGTGCCATCAAGTATCTTCTTTAGCACAATTTAAAATACATAATGAGATTATTTACTCTCATTTTATGAATATTTAACTGTGTCAGCTGCTGTGTATAAAGACATTTTTCCTCTAAGCTTTGATCCTTTATTATTTTTTTTTATAGTCCACATTTGGGGGTGGAGGGTGTGGAATAGAAGTAATACCTAGCAATGATAGGGACAAGATTTGTCAGTTTACAACAGAAGAAAAAAATCAAACCATTTTTTTAGGTTCTGAAATATTCATTAGTAGTTTAATACATTCATATTTTATGTCCTGAATTCTAAATGATGTTTACTAATTTGGAATGGTTGGAAACCTGATCTGGGGGAAAGAATGTGGCAGCTGTACAATGGCTGAGAGCAATACGAATGTAGATTTAGGATCAGAATCAAAGGATGCTGTTTAATTGAAATGTTGGGGAAAATTATGTCAGCAAAATTAAACTGGAATTAAACCAGAATGCCAGGTTTAATGCATTAGTAATTTAAATATTATAAAACCAAATTAAGCAAAAAAACTTAAGATTCTATTGATTTCATCATTAACACAGGTAGCTAATATTTAATATAGTTTTAGGAACTCTGAGAATATGAAAAATATTTTTGGGCACATTCCATTAAAATAATAGTGTCTTGTACAAAGGATAAAAACCTTGATTAGCTTGTAACAAAATATTATGGAAATGCTCACTACGTCACCAGGCTGGATTGACCTAAGCCTTCCTTTCCCTTGTGAGTTCAATGTTGTTCCAACCAGAAAAGCTGTGTGTCTACTTAGAACCACTGTGTTTCTTTCCTCTTATATTTGTTATTAAAATTATGCAATTTAATTAAATATTGCATAAGTCAATGAAATGTATTGGGAAGAAAAATGATTATTTCTGTGAAAAGTAGAATGCTTTGTAAAAACTTGATAAAGGTGAATCAAGGTGGGCCAGGAAACTGTAAAAGATGAGGGAGAAATTCATCAAGGTTGTAGCTCAGTGGAAGAGCACTTGCCTAGCTTCTGTGAGGCACAATCCTCAGCACCACATAAAAATAAATAAAGGTATTTGTGTCCATCTACAACTAAAAAAAAAAAAATTTAAAAATGCCTCACATTTTTTTCACCACTTTAAAGGAGCTAACATTTGTTATCATAGATTGTCTATTGAAGATGCAAGGATGAGGAAAAAGAAAGGTCCTTAGTCTTTGCTCAATAAAATGGGGAATACTTATACTTTATTAAGCTAAAATGCTCTTTCTCTGCTCCACCCCTCTTTGTGTATGTGTATGTAAAATAACTTTCAACCTTTTCCAATTATAAACCAACACCTGGACCCAATTGTTCTAAAAGGAGTGTGAGGTTATACTGTATTTTTTTTTCCCCAGTGTTGGGGATCAAACACAGGGGCTTGTGAATGCTAGGCAAGTGCTCTAACTCAAACCCCACTACAAATATTTATTTTTAAATATTAAAAAAAATTCAACAAGGGATCAATCAAATTTGATCTCATTTTATAAATTTCCCTGACTGAAAATGTTAGAACCTTGAAATCTTTGGTAATATATAAAAGAAACTCTAATAAAAGTTTTTTTTGTTGTTTTTTTTTTAAAGTATATAGCCTGGGCTGGGGATGTGGCTCAAGTGGTAGCGTGCTCGCCTGGCATGCGTGCAGCCCGGGTTCGATCCTCAGCACCACATACAAACAAAGATGTTGTGTCTGCCGAAAACTAAAAAATAAAAATTAAAAAATTCTCTCTCTCTCTCTCTTTAAAAAAAAATAAATAAAGTACATAGCCTGTAAAATAAAGTTGTGGCTTTTGAAATTCTCTGTAGGTTTCTTATCACAAAAATGAAAGAAACTGCTCTGCTTTGATTTAAATCATTGAATGTTTTGACTTGGCGTAATAGAATAGATCAGAAGTTTGATTATTTAGATGAGGGGTTGGCAATTTTTTTTTGTAAAGG
The DNA here is from genome assembly GCF_048772815.1 of Callospermophilus lateralis. Classification (NCBI taxonomy): domain Eukaryota; kingdom Metazoa; phylum Chordata; class Mammalia; order Rodentia; family Sciuridae; genus Callospermophilus; species Callospermophilus lateralis. Next base: position 81,865,148 of record NC_135312.1, on the reverse strand, counting down.
GTCAGATAGTAAATATTTTCAGCTTTTTGGATTATATGGTTACTAATCAAATGTGCTCTTATAGCTAAAGCAGCCACAGATAATTTATAAATAAATTCACATGGTCGTGTTCCAATAAAATTTGTGGGAAATAAAATTGGAACTTCACATAATTTTTACATGTCATGTAACAGCATTACATTTTGGTTTTCTTAGCCATAGTTCTGTGAAAAAAAATACGGCAAACTGGATTTGGCCCATAGACCTTTATTGCCTGCAGTTGATCTAGACCTCATCCCTAGCTAACTAGTATTACCTTTCTTATGACCTTATAATCAGGTTGTTTTTATTATCACAGAAGCACACTGTTTTCACATTTACTTACACATCTTTTGTATCTATTTATCTATCGGAACATCTCTTTTGTCTCCTAATCCAGAGCCACTTTATTTTCTCTGTCTTCCATCATAACTTTCACAGTTTCACTAGACCTCAGGTGTGTTCCTCTCTTCCAAATTCTTTTAAGTACCTTTGAGTTCTTTCACATGATTTGTGTGAATTAGTTCTTTGTCATTTCAGATATGTGAGCTTTGATTCTTTTTTTGGTTACAACTTCTTGGAACAGAAATTATTTGTTGTTTCCTCCATTCCTCTCAGCATAGCAACAGACACTTAGAAAAATAAATATTTAAAAGATTGTCATATTTTTATGACAAAACAAATATATTGTTGTTCTTTTATTAGGTTTTGAAGCATTTTTATTTGGGTCTTTGGCCTCAATATTTGTGTCCCCCCACTCCACTGTGTCCACTGTGTCTTCTTTTAATCTTTCCTATTCATAATCATGCTCAAATCTCCTCTTTATGAAAAAGCAATGCCAACAAAATCTTTTATTGACATTGATACTTATCCATTCCTTACTGAGTTAATATTAATTTTTTTTCCTTGAGACAATATTTCTTTGAACATTTAAAGGAGAGAGAAACACATGAGATGAACCTCATTTTCTGTCTGGGGACACTTTCCTGCTGTGAAACATGGAAGTATAGCCCAAACACAGCAGTCTCACTGGGCTAAGAAGGCAGGGATCAGAGTTTGAGCAAGCTGTTGCAGCTGGAACTTTCATAGGCACAGAGAAGGGGAAGGGAGGCGCAGAAATCTTCTGGGAACTCACTGTGCACCCTTAGCCAAAAGGTGACCTTCACATACAGGACAAAGCTCCATGAGACCAAAAATCAATTGTGTGCAGCACGGCTGAGAGCTAAATGTGATTCAGAGATTGCACTTGCTGGGGGATGAGCAAGTTCTGGATCAGCTAGAATAGGCATTTGGCACCTTAGTCTTCTTCAGATCCCCAAAAGGCCACCCTTGAGAGTGAGGGTGATGCCCTAAGTCCAAGTTCAAAACAAACAGACTATATAAAACTGTTTGTGATGGAACCAAAAGGATTTGCCAGTAACTTAACTGTTTTCCAAAAGAAAAGTTCAACTCATGTTAAAGATGACACAGTGCAGAATTCCTACAAGGTATTGCCCACAATGTTTACCATGCAATCCAATAGTACTAGCCACATGAAGAAGCAGAACAATGAGACCTATAATCAAGAAAAATGCAGTTAGCAGAAACAAAACCCGAGATGACTTAGATGTTAACACCCCAGGGAAAACCTATGTTTCTTTTTCCCATTTTAAAATTAATATTTAATTCATCCTTCAAGGTTCTCTTCCAGTAGTAGATTTTTCCCCCCTGAATTCTTCCAACTTGAGATAATTTATTGACTTCTCACTAGCTTATGCCTCTCATGATACCTAATTATATTATTGTTATGCTGTATTATATTAATTATATAGTAGTTGCCTGCATGTACCCTTTATTTTCCCAGGATTTGTATTTTTATACCTTTTTAGCCACCAAAGTTGTATGCTAAGCATGTAATAATTATTTTGAATATACGAGTAAAAGATGTGTGTTCTAGATTTTCCTATTGTTTAAAACTATTTATACTCTGAATTTTTGTATTTATTGATGTACAGGCATGCCTGGTTGAAAAAATCCCTTCCCTGCTTTTTCCCAGTGTGGGAGATTGTTCCCAGTGCCAGCATGCTAAGCTTGCATTCTTCTGCTGAGTTATACCCACAGCCCTGGAAAATCATTCTTTTTTTTTTTTTTTAATATTTTATTTTTTAGTTGTGGATGGACAAATACCTTTATTTTTGTTTATTTATTTTTATGGGGTGCTGAGGATCAAACCCAGGGCCTCACATGTGTGAGACAAACACTCTATCACTGAGCCACAACCCTAGCCCTGAAAAACCATTCTTATTCTTAGTTTGGATCAAAAAATTTCACAGTGGTTCCCACAAATTAGTAGACCGAAGAGGTCAATCTTCTATCACATTCTCAATGGAAATTGAATGAAATGATGAAAAAAATTGCTTATTATTTTTACCCCGGATATTAAATATAAACTGACTTATGTCTATCTTCTTCACTAGACTATAAGCTCCATAAAGATGGAGAATTTGTTTTCTATCTCCCTTTTTAAATTTGTGGTGCTGGTGATTGAACCGAGGGTCTGAGAATGCCTGGAAAATCTGTACCACTGAGCTACACCACCAACCCTTTTTAGTTTTATTTTGAAACAGGGTTTTGCCAAGTTGTCCCAGGCTTCCCTGGAATTTGTGATCCTCCTGCCTAAGTCTTCCAAGTCATTGGGATTAAAGGCATGAGCCACTGTGCCTGGCTCTCTGATATTTTGAACAATTCCCAAATACATAGTAGGTGCTCTGTAAGTATTTTTTAAATGTCTGACATTGACTGGTATATGGTTACACTGTGATAAATATATTTTACCATTTCATAGCAACTTATTTGAAACCATTTTGCGTGCTCCAGAAAAGCCTTCAGCATTTAAAAATAATTTTTCTCAGAAATTATTCTGTAATATAAGGCATAAATACATAACTAAATAATATAACTAATATAATATCACAATATATAAATACATATATAAATCTATAAAATACATAAAGTAATATATAAATGAAATATATAAATATATAAATGATATAATATATAAATAATATAACCAAAGTCTATATTTTAACAAAAACTAAGGTAAGTAGTCTGCTTTTTGTGTGTTAGTTTCTTTTTGTGTGTGTGTGTGTTAGTTTCTTTCAGACAGGGTTAGCTGCTATATAAATCATACTGGTATATTTATATGATTTTTTTTGATAACAACTCACCAGTTTTTTTTTAAGAGAATTTTTAAATATTTATTTATTTATTTATTTTTAGTTTTCGGCGGACACAACATCTCTGTCTATATGTGGTGTTGAGTATCGAACCCGGGGCGCACCCATGCCAGGCGAGCGCGCCACCGCTTGAGCCACATCCCCAGCCCAATTCACCAGTTTTTAAAAAAGTCAATTAGGCAGGTGCCATGTTACACCTGTAATGCTAGTGGCTCAGGAGGCCGAGGCAGAAGAATCACAAGTTCAAGGCCAAATGTATCAATTTAGAAAGAGACTCTTTCTCCCCCCCCCCCCCAAAAAAAAAGTCAATTGGTGGGGACTTGTCTACTATATAGAAGATGACTATAGAAGACTTGTCTACTATATAGTGGTTAATAAAATGTTTAATGTCATCATGTTTTATAGCTATAACAGATCCTAGAGATCATCTAATTATTAGAGGTGATTAAAAAATAAGCTCCAGAAAGTTAATTGGAGTCAGTCAGAGTCAGAATTATTGATACTCTGTAATAACAACTTTTGCAAACAAATACATAAAGAAGTATGTAAATAGTAATAACTTGCATTTTAAAATATAACTTATCAATATCAAAACATCTGTTTGGAGGCAAGTTTTAGCAGAATAAATAGCTGAAAACAGCTCTAAAGTATTTTAGTTTTGATATTTTTTTAACTTCACATAGAGGGAAAACTGTTTCCTAACCTCCCCCTCTTTCCCTTTCTACCCCCCAAAGAGAAAACCTAGCAGTGCTCAAAGAGATAAATCCAGCCTTTGTTCCACCAGATTCTTTCAATCTGGCACTGGTACCACCACTGCTTGGTCTGATTATAATTAATCCACTGCCACAACATGACAAATTTTTTGGTCCAAATTGAATGACAAAGTCTTTTCAAACGGGAAAAGCAGTTGTCAGCTGTCATTGTTGTGGTACCAACATGTATCATGTCAGGACATCCAAACAAAGACGGGATGATTCAGAATGCTGACCAAGGACACTGGACCTTATGAACTCTGGTGGGTTTTCTGGAAGACTCGTTAATGGTGATAGAAAAAAGAAATCAGCACATAAATCCCATGTCATATTGGATCCTTTTTATAAATTTATCTACTTGATAAAATGTATCTATCAAGTGGGGTTTGTCATGAAAAGGAATTACAATTTATAGCATCCCTGTTAATGACACATTTCTCTTTCCATTAAAATTCTCGTTTTTTCCCCCTTCTTTTTATTTTTTGGAGTAATATAATTGTACATTATAATGTTTCTCCCGTTTAAAAATGCTGTTTAGTAAAAACTTTAGTACTTACAGTTCTTGCATTCTCTGAGGCTCTCATTCCTGAAGAAAAGCCTTGGATTCACTTGAATGCTTTGTTTGTCATTTCTCATCATTTCTTTTATGGTATATGTTGTCCTCTTTTCTTTTGGGGATTAGTTTTGCGTGATGTTGTTTCTGCACTAGACAGACTACTATGAATGAAAATGCACTTTACGGATGGGTAACCTACAGGGCTGGCCTTGGTCCTTCTGTGTACAATGAGCCCATACTTCTGAAGAGGTATACTGAGTCCTACAATAAGCACTTCTCTCAACTTTATTTTTGGTGACTCACTTAAGGTTTTGTTTTTGACTATTGTATATTTTTTATATTTGTCTTTTTTTCTGATTTTTTTTGCTAGTTTCCTGATTTTTTTCTTTTTTGCTTTAAAAATTAGTGAGAAATAAAAGCAAAGCATATTTTCCTTATTAGTAAAGCATGTCATGATCCAATAGGTTTATGTTTTAATTTATCCTTGAAAAGAACTGAGTTTATGGTCTTTATTTCATACCCCAGCTGTTTGGGAATTGCTAACCCCTTAGAGAGTTTTGTGAGTTATATAATTGGCATGAATTATTTGAGTTTAAGGAAGAACAATTGCTGCTATAATATTAGGTAGTGCAGAACGGATTTTCGTTCTTGGAGGATTCAGGGTTGCAGAGATCTGTGAGATTCTGGTGCTTTTGTAATTGAGGAGAATTGTAAATTGATTCCTATTTTTTGCAGTGTTAGAGTAAAAAAAAAAAATATTCTTGAGCACCTTGCCTCATTACTGTCTGACCAAGACATGCTGTGGGGAGAGATTACATAAATAAAAGATGAAATAAAGAATTGAACAGGCTTAGGACTTGTTAAGCTAATAATATTTAGAATTTAAATACATTCAGATCTCCTCCGTCACCTCTTTTTTTATCTTTTAAACACAGTGCAAGAAGGTACAAATATAGTATTCCTTGCCAAACAGTTTTGTTCTTTCACAGTTGAAGAAAGGGAAATAACTTTCTTTATGCTTCCTTGTTGCTCTGGGATTTCCTTTCTTGGTCCCTCAAGATGAGTCTTGAAACTTAGCTCCTTTGTCTTTGAATTACCAGATTCTAGAATATAAACAAGCATCCAAAAGCATAGTATAGTAGCTGTGTGTGGTAGTGCATTCCTGCAAATTCCCCTAGACTTGGGAGACTGAAGCAGGAGGATCAAAATTTCGAGGCCAGCCTCATCAAGTTGGTGAGGCCCTAAGCTACTTAGCAAGACCCTGTCTTGAAATAAAAATTAATAAATAAAAAGGGCTGGGGATATAGCTCAGTGGTACAGTGCCCCTCGGGATTACCTAGTACCAAAACCAAAAACTAAAAAACAAATTTATAGTGTTTCTCTTACTTCCACCAATCATGTGAGGCCACCTACAATGATCAGATATATAGGCTACAGAATATTTCACGGCCTTCAAAGTAGGCATTTTGAATTAGGTTCATTTTTAGACATAATTTCTAATGCTATAACGGAAGAATAAGGACAATAGGGATGGGGATATGGCTCAAGTGGTAATGCGCTTGCCTGGCGTGCACGCCGTGCTGGGTTCGATCCTCAGCACCACATAAAAATAAAATAAAGATGTTGTGTCCACCGAAAACTGAAAAATAAATATTAAAAAATTCTTTCTCTCTCTCTCTTTTTTAAAAAAAAAAGAATAAGGACAATAGTGGGAATTGATCATACCTATTTCTATTGCCTCTGTAAGGTTAAGGTGCCTACCCAATGACTATTTAAACTCTCTAAGAGCTCAATTTCATTAATAATAAAAAAATTACATAAAGGGTTAGAGAAATTGTGTTCCAAAAAAAAAGTAACTAAACATCTCTTTTTGAGAATTTAATCATTTTTCTGGTGCAGTTAGTTTCAGATACTTTCCTATGTAATCTCATTTGCTTTTCACTACAACTCTGGGATTTGGCATCTTTAATTCTATTTAATACATAAGGTTAATTGAGACTCAGGTTATGTGACTTGCCTCATGTCATATAAATAACCAGGAGCAGCTTCTGATCTTGGATCAAGGTCTATTTACTCCTGGTCTTTTGTTTTTTCTTCTTTCCTATATTCCTTTTGGCCCCAGTAAATACATTGTAGAATTAGTTTACCTGGTTACAATAAATCTACAAAATTAATCATCTTGTACTGTTTTCTCTTCCAGCCATGTCCCATTAGCAGTTACTCTTTTATAGGAGGAAGGGTGATAATATAATTTCTTATTATTTTTAATATATTTTTATTTGTTATAATTAGCTATACATGACAATAGAATGCATTTTGACACATCATACATAAATGGAGTATAACTTCTCATTTGTCTGGTTGTACATGATATAGAGTTCCACAGGTCATATAATCATAAATGCACATAGAATAATAATGTCTGATTCATTCTATTATCATTCCTTCCCCATGCCCCCTCCCCTCCTTTCGCTCCCCTCTGTCTAGTCCAAAATACTTCTATTCTCCCTTCTACCCTTACAGTGAATTAGCATCCACATGTCGGAGAAAACATTCAGCCTTTGGTTCTTTGGGATTGGCTTATTTTGCTTAGCATAATATTCTTCAGTTCCATCCAGTTACTGGCAAATGCCATGCCATAATTTCATTCTTCTTTAAGGCTGAGTAATATTCCATTGTGTATATACACCACAGTTTCTTTATCCATTCATCTGTTAAAGGGTACCTAGGTTGGTTCTGTAGTTTAGCTTTTGTGAATTAAACTGCTATAAACATTGATGTGGCTGCATCACTGTAGTATGCTGGATAGTTTATTCTTCAAAGTAGAATGTTCTTGAGTGTGAAAGGGATCGCTATTAATTATGTTGGGAAATCAGACTTATACCAGAATTATCCCATGCAAATTAGGATGTATGTAGGCATTAATTATTATTTTAAAAGCTAGAGATGTTCGAGTTTTGTAGTTAGGAGTAGCAGCTATGTAGACTGACAAGTTCAAGCCCTGATTCTACTCGTTTGTAGTCATATAAATTTTGTTAAAATGCCTTAGCATTGTGCCTCAATTTCCTCAGACATAAAGGAGGAATATTATTAGTATCTACCTTGTAGCATTATTGTGGATTTTAGATGAGGTACCACATGTATGCCATTTGAAAAGACAAAATGCTTGATAAATATTATCTATCATTATACAGAGAAAAAGTGACTTCTGGAAAAAAAAAGAAAGAAAATAACTTCTGAAGTTGGGTTTTGAGTGTCATTCAAAGAATTGTCTAAAGATAAATACAGCTTCCTTTCTACAATTAGAATTCTTTAGAATTAAAGTATTATTTTTCTCAGGGAATTATATATTAAGTTCTCAATACACATTTATTAAATGAATCAATGAATAAGCTATCCCAGAGGAATAAAATGTGCTATCATCAATTGACATAAGGATAATTGGATAATTTGTATTTCCAGGAAACCTAAGAATAGAGGTTGATTAAGGAAATACATATTTTTTAAATTTTGTGGTACTGGGGATTGAACCCTGGGACATTCTACTACTGAGATACACTCCCAGCCCTTCCTTCTTCCCTCCTTCCCTCCCTCCTTCCTTCCTTCCTTCCTTCCTTCCTTCCTTCCTTCCTTCCTTCCTTCCTTCCTTCCTCCCTCTTTCCCTCCCTCCCTTATTTCCTTCCTTCTTTCTTGATGAGTTCTCCTTGATTTACCCAGTTGTTCCTGAAACTTGCAATGCCTTAACCTTCTAAATCCCCGGGATTACAGGCAGGTGCCACCATGCCCAGTTAGTTAGAAAAACTTTGATAATGGCAGTTGATGGGTGAGCATTTGGGTAGAATAAAATTCAGCACATGGAACTTATATAAGGCAGGCCCCAATGTGGTGTGAGAACTCTAGACAGCTATGGACCAGTGAAGTTTTTTTTCTAGATTCCAAGTGTAAGGAAAGCGTGAAAATGGAAGAGGCTATTAGACAAAATGTTTTCTGTACAAAGATTTTATTGGCATCTTATGCTAGAAAAGGGAAATAGTTTTGATAGGGGAGGAAGTTCTGATGGTTGATGTTAGACTACCTTTATTAATCTGGGGTGAGTCCCTTGGATAAGCAGCTAAGCTGCTTCCTTGATAAATTAGGAATGATAACTTACTTTATAGAGTTGTTGAAAATATTAGAATGAAGTATGTGTGTATACAGGTATATTTGCATGTATATAATGTCCTGCTCAATAAATGGTAGCTTTTATAACTATTAAGGATCATAATAACGACCTGGCTCAGAATTTTGAAATCAAGGGTTTGAAAGCTCCTTATGAATATAAACTGCTTTACAAAGATATAGGCTTGCTCTGAATGCTGACAGTGTCCTGGTTACCAACCCTGGACCTTGAGTGTGCTGCTACTAGGAAATAGTAATGTTCCATGTTCACAATCAGAGCTGCAAAGGTTCAGAATGGAGACTGTGACTGATGTGTGTGCTCAGAGGGTACTGGGGTTAAACTTAAAAGCATAATTGTCCTTTTTACTCTTCTATTAATTTATTCTTTTTGAGTCCTAAGGTCATAGAATACAGGGGTTTACTTTTATGAATGATAGTGATTTTTGCAAAACCCATTTGTCTGCACATATTTTGCTACTCTAGTTGCTGCTTAAGTGTCCTTTAGGAGGGGAGGAAGGTAGATCTTCATGCACTTACTGTTTAAAAAATTTCTTATTATATTTTTATAAGTTCTTTATTAAAACAGACACTGTATCTAGAAAATAGTTATTTCAACTGTAGGTAATTTTATTTATTTATTTAACTATTGTAAAGTTCCCTTAAGGAGCCCATTCTGACATTCTAACTCTAACCTTGTGAACAGTGCTGGGAACGTTATCTTCACTTTTCTCATGTGTAAGGGAGATAATATAACTTTATATGGTGATTGATTGGATTAATATGATAAAGTTTATAAGGTGCTAAGAAAAGCGTATTATACCTACACTTGTGAAATATTTTTTATTATTATCATGAATGTGAATGATCTTAAATCTTAACTTGCTATGAGAACCTCAGGAAATACTCTCATAATTGCCATTTATCAAACCCTATTCTGTGAATATTATGTATTACATATTCTCTATTCTTACAAAGTTCTCTTTCTAGAGGTGGAGGAAACCTCCAAAGAGGTTGAATTCCTTACCCAATGTCACATAGATAGGAAATGGCAATGACAGTTTGCCAACACAGGTCCACTGACCCCAGCCTTGTGTCTTTTCCACCACACATGTTGATATCTCCTTTCTAGTCTCCTTTAAGATGTCCTATTTCAAATGCTGTCATTGACTAGTTAAGAGAATATTAGCATATCCTTTTTTATACCAATTTCTTTTATTTCTTGAGCACTTACTATCTGCCAGACATGTCCTAGTGGTGTAGAAGTGAACACAGGACCAGATATGTCTGAAAAATTCAGTTTAGTCAGGGAGGAGGACTCCACACATTCATGTAGGTGAAAGGTATGTCTTAGTCTTTTCTTCTCGAGACTAAAATTATTGATATAGATCGCCAACTATAAAAATATGTGTCTATATATCACCAAAAACAAAAATATGAAAATGTACATATCTGTATATGTGCATACAGATATGTACATTTTCATATAAATTACTTTATAAATGAGTTGATCCATGGCCTTGTACTATGTAAAATTGACTGTAATGGAAAAGGTGTAGATCTGGTCACACATCATTATGAGGAACTGAAAAATTCTTGAAGATGTGCTATATCATGAAATTTCCTAAGGGTTGGTTGTAGAAAACAGAGTATAATATAAATACTCAAAGGTTCATGGATTCATGTTGTTTGTTATGGGAGGCATGATTTTCCCTTGGATGAAGTCATTCCCTAAAACTCATTGTCCTAATTTTCCCACCATCTCTGGTTATCCAGCTTCATTTCATAGGAATGGAAATAAGAGGGGAGTTTATATACTCATATTTTAGCTGTGTTTTCTTGAGTCACATCAGTGAAATATGCTGAAGAGCTTATTTCATGAATATAATGAATTATATTCAGAGTCTATGAATATAATGAAGATGCAGGATCTGAACATCAAGGTTGATATACAGTGTTCCTTTCCCCCCAGTCTTTGGCTATGACTAACAGATGATCAAATTTCCAGTAATTCTCTAAATGCATGGCAGGGTTTGGGAACATCTATTATTGGTCATATCAGGATGCTGATGTATATCATGCAGTAGTTTGTAAAGCCTCTCCCAGTGGAGATACTTAGAAAGAAGCACCCATGAGCTGGCAAATGGCCTAAGGGTATTTTTGTTATCCTTAATAGTTTTAAATGTATTTTATAGTGGAAATTTTCATTTTTATAAGCATTGAACCACTTAGCACTGTTGCTCCCATGTAGATGGCACCCAAAACAGGCATATTAGACTAATACCTTCGTGGCTGGCATCAGTGCAGTACTTAGAGAGAACTTGATATACTTCCCATAAAGCCTTGTAATTATCCTTATCATAGACTTGCCTAAAGAAGCCTGTGTTCAATTTAAAAGCAAAAAGTTATCCTTCAAAGCAGGATTTTCAAAAGGAATTGTATTCATTAGTGACAATCATTATTATTTTCCCCACCATTTCTACAATCTTTTAGGTGACGAATGCCACCACTTCCTCCAGAGAATGGCAGAAAATGATCATTGTCTCTTTTTGGGTGGAATTAAATAGATTATTTTCAATGCTTCACTGAGGTCACAGTTTTGCTATTAGGCTCATATAACACCAGAGCTCACAGATGATGGCACTTCTGTGTTTTTTCAGAGGATACAATCACCCTCAAGAACCCAAAGGAACATTTTTAATGCATAAACAACTTCATCCCAGAGTTAGTTACTTTGAAATTCTGCCTAATGCCTCACAAAATCTGTCCCCAAACTACAATTTGTTTTTCTAAACATTTATAAATTCCAGTATCAAAATATGAACAAAAGCAGCTTAAAAACACTTTTTTTTTTTTGTAGTTGACAATAATTTTAGAAAACTTTTCCACTCTGAGAATATATATCAAAATGAAAGCATTCAAACTGTCCATGATTCAATGCTGGCACATCGTCACCTCTGCATTGCCCCTTAATTGTGTTGGATTTGTGAGTCAAACTCATTTTGTCTCAACAAGTCTTACAATGGAAGCATTTGTTCTTATTCTTTCATCTCCCATCACCCTACTGCTTCAGTTCCAGGCCACTATGCCCAAAGTCTCTGAAGAAAAAGCAACTCAGTTTAGGATTCTTGGAAGGGTCAGCAGGATGCTGGACTTGGAGCAAAGCTCTGACTTAATTTATGTCTACTGGTTATTTAGAGAGCTCAGTTGTTTATGTGTTGTTTTCCAGCTACAGGAGAAAGTTGCTGCAATGTAATTTCAAAAGCTTTTTTGCCATTTGTGATGTAGACTATGGATTGTAGGTTCTGTTTAAGGCCAAGTCCTTTATTCACTAGGGGTATATTCTCAAGTGCAGACATGAATTTCTCCTACATTGAGTCTGTTGTCAGGTCCTTTGCTTTGCTTAAGCAAGCAAGCGACAATCCTAAGAGGGGAAAATATGTGCACTAGAAAAAGTACAAACCATTTTCACCAGATCAAAATGTAGAGGGGAGAAAAAAGGATTAACGAATGTAGCGTAGCTGGGCACAGTGGCCCATGCTTGTAATCCCAGCACCTCTGGAGGCTGAGTCAGGAGCACTGAACGTGTCAGGCCAGTCTCAGCAGCCTAGTGAGATGCTATCTCAAAAATAAAAATAAAGTTAAATAATAATAAATAAATTAAAAGGACTAGGAATGTAGCTCAGTGATGAAATGTCCCCTGGGTTCAATCCCCAGTACTGCAAAAACCCCTCAAAACCTTAAAAAAAATCTCAGTTTATCGAGATCTCTCTTGCATAATGATAAATAAAAGTCTGGGAGTGGGTATCACTTTTCTCAAAGTAGGGAAAGATCTCCTTATTAAGACATCTCAGATGCTGAGAAAAGGGTTTTGAGAGCACAAACGGCTTCTATGGGACTGATTTGGTTACACCCTGTGTATACTTGTCGCACACTGCCTGCTTTTCAGTTGTCCTTTCTGCTGTCATCACCCTGAGACTTTAAGGGCCTCTTCTTTTATTCCAACTTGGAACCACAGTCAAGGCCACTCATCTGCTCCAAGCACAACCCTGTAGTCAAGCTCTTCACAGAACACAACAATAAACTCCAGCGTGAGGTTGCTCAACTTACTAACTACCTACAGATATGCAAATTAAGTTGCACTGTAGGTGAATATCATTCCTCAATCATGAATTCTCTTCTTCAGTTTTCCTGATTCAGCACACAATCCCATCTCCACTGTTTGCTTTCCAGCTGGTGATCTGGCAAGCCTTATTTCTCTTATAGCTGAGGCTGGAGACTTGTCTCCTTGAGTTGTCTAAGAACTGTCACTGAGGAGATGGCCAGATCTTTAAATTCGTATTCAGACAAAAAACAAAACTGTGTCTGTCTCCAAAAACCTGAATGACTGTATCTGCCGGTTCTCCAATGCTAGAAGCCATTCCCCTCTTCTGGGCTTTGCCCATGGCCACCATGCTCATCATCCCCGTCTACCTGTTTTCTCTTTGTGCAGTGCTAGAAGCACTGGGTCTTCATCTTTGTTACCTTTTTTTTCCCTTCAGTCCCCACCCCACTTTTCTGTAATAGGAGTTAAAACAGAAAAGGTCACCTGTCTCAAGCAAAAAAGTTTTGGTTATATCCTTCTTAGGATTTTAACATCTTCGAATGAGTCTTTTTTATTTTTCGCATTTCATAAAACTGGTAAGAGAATTGTTTGCCAGAAATGAGTTAGCCATTAAGCACTCCTCATTTATGAAAATGAAGGGATTAGAGCAGATGATCCCTTAAGGATTTTTTTAGTCCTAATAATTTCCATGAACTGATGATGTTAAGTTTTCTTGAGGGGAGGCCAGATGGATACGCCTTTCTCCATACTGTGTATCTTCTTGGTCAGTGGGTTGAACATCTGTTTGAGATCTCTCCTAGCAATACATTGCAATTCCCACTGCTCACACTTTCAGCAAGGAGAGCAGAATGCCTCTCCAGAAGGTGTCAGAACTCATGTCTTCGGAAGAACTTTTTATTTGCATCATTTCCAAGAATAATATAAAAGACCTAATTTCTTCTATATTTTCTTTTTGAGGCTAGAAAATCTATTCTGGGGTAATGGAGAAAATATGTATATTCTTCCCAGGTATTTCAAAAGAACAGGGATTTAATATCTAATCATGGCATTAATTTATAACATAAATCAAAATATAAGTAAAAAAGGATGAGGAATTATTTTGACTTGTTTTGTTAAGGGAGAGGCCAAATATTTTTTCTTTTATTAATAGACTATTTTGTAAAAGAGTTTTATGGTGATTTTCTTTTTTTTTTTTTTTGCTACCAGGGATTGAAACCAGGGGTGTTTAACCACCCAGCCACATCCTCAGCCCTTTTTTATATTTTATTAGAGACAGGGTCTTGACAAGTTGCTTAGCACCTCGCCAAGTTGCTGAGGTTGGGTTTGAACTTGAGATCTTCCTGCCTTAGCCTTCCAACTGCTGGTATTACTGGTGTGCACTATCACGCCCAGCAAGGGTTTTATGTTTGCAGAAAAGTTGAGACCTTAGTATAGAGGGTCCTGATATTACCCCTCCCCTCAGTTTCTTCTCTTGTTAACATCTTAAATCAATTTGATACTTTTACTCTAGTTAATGATTCATTATTGGTGAAATTTAAGTTGTATTGTAATTAACTAAAGTCTCCAATTTGTTGATATTTTCTTAGTTTTTAACCTAATTTCTCCTTTTTGGTCTAGGACGTCAATATTATACATAGTCATGCTTTTTTTTTTTCAGATGGGGTCTTGCTATGTTGCTCAGGCTGGCCTCTAGCCCACAATCCACCTGCCTCAGCCTCCTGAGTGACTGGGATCATATGTGTAGACTATCAGGCCCAGTTTTCTTGTCATGTTGGTTTCCTTTGGGCCATGATAACTTCTCAGGCTTTCCTTGGTTTTTGTGACTTTGATAGTTTTGGTTAGGTATATTGTAGGACATTCCTCTACTGAAAGTTTTTTTTTTTTTTTTTTTTTTAATAATTAGACTGGATTATATGCTTTTAGAAAGATGATTACAGAATGAAGTGCCATTTCCATTAGCCCATTTTGTCCCATTGTTCTAGATGTGGGACATCTATAAAAACTTAAATTGAAACAATAAATCACCAATGGTAACCTTGAAATAATACTTCAACAGTTATTATGTTTGCAGAATAGAGAACTTGGATGTCACAGGAAAGGGGCAACACCATTAACATAACTATCACTGTCTATGTGAACCTTAGTCACTTGACTGAAATCGTGTTTGTAAAATTTCTCCTCTGAAGTTCACCATTTTTTTGAATTTATATATATATATTTATATATATATATAAGTTGTAGATGGACACAATACCTTTATTTTATTTGTTTATTTTTCTTTTTTTTTATAATTTTTTTAATATTTATTTTTTAGTTCTCGGCGGACACAACATCTTTGTTTGTATGTGGTGCTGAGGATCGAACCTGGGCCGCACGCATGCCAGACGAGCGCGCTACCGCTTGAGCCACATCCCCAGCCCATTTATTTATTTATTTTTCAATGTGGTGCCAGGGATTGAACCCAGTGCCTCACACATGCTAGGCAAGCGCTCTACCACTGAGCCACAACCCTGGCCTACAGCTGACCAATTTTAAACCAACTATTCTTTCAAATAAAAATTCTAGATTCCACATTTGGAAATTAGTTTGGAAACTAACATGAGAAAATTGTCTTGAATAACAAAAACCAATGAAAAATCCATTTCTTTTTTCTCTTCTCTGAAGAATATAGATCTAACTTTGTAAGCTCATGACTTGGCTCAAAGCACTCTCCAAAGCAGGTACATTTTTGTGTATCTAGTTGACACACCAGGAGATAAAAGGGGAAGAAGTCAAATGGTGACATTTTTTCCTCTGGGATGTGTCAGCTCCGGGGAGGAGTGGCTGCCCTGTAGACACCAACCCATCCCTGTCAGCTCAGATATTTCATTCTGTCCTTAGACATTTAAAGAAGAGACCACAAGGGCATTTTCGGCCATTTTGGACACTGTGCTTAGAGAGGGAAAAGATATTTTCCTAACTCTTGTCCGATTCATTGTAGCTTGACTCTACCTAGTTTAATGAAATTGGGAAGCCTTTTCTGTGGGTATATTATTACTTTTATTTGAAAATAAGTGAAAGAAATATTACCAATTTTATTTCAAATGTGCTGTTACTTGCATATCTTACTCATATTTTGTATTAGTGAAAGTTAGGAAAGTGAGTTCCTTAACAGAATGCAGATGTGACCTTAGTAATTAGATACATGCTATACCTTTTGGATTCCAAATACCACAAATTTGAGTTTAGAACAAAGGAGTTCCCTTTAAATTAAACCCATTGCATAAATTAGTGTGTATTTATATATTTTCTTGGTTACATTCAAAGCGATTTTCAAATTATTTCTTTATGTACTTTATAAATTTTCCCCACGTTTTGTTGACCAATATTTACATTATTACTAAGATGAGCATGCTTATACAATTTCCTGTGTTTCCCCTCTGGCTCTATATATCAAAAGACTATGTGTTTTTAATCCATTAGCATAGACAACAGAATAAAAAACATGATTTTCTTTCTAAAACTGAATACAAAGTAGGTCCCTGATAGAGTTAGCAATTTTATGAATATTAGAAGTAAATTATAAGTAGCATGAGACTTATATTGCTTCTTTTTAAATTTGTTCTAATTAGTTATACATGACAGTAGGTATATTGCTTCTTTAGGTTCCTTGTATACATTACATCTTTAGTGTTAGTACTACTCGGTCACTGTCTACCTTTCCTCTGCATGCCTTCAACCCTTTAAAAATTTTGCAGTCAGAATGAGGTTTCAAGATAGTAAATTTAATCATGTCCTTACTGTAGTCTGTATGTATCTGTAACCACCGTGATTCTGGATTGCTCTCATTAGTTTTCTATCCTGCTTCCCCTATGTAAGTATGAGATCTATCAGGGCACGTGTCTCATTCACCTTTGAATAAACCCCTTCACATTGTAGACTCAAAAAACATGAGCTGAATAAATGAATGAGTATAACCATGTTTGTGCACATATCACCATGCATAGACTAAAATTTGTGTCTTTGTCTGTCTTACTGGTGAAATATCATGAGACTGTTAAAAAAATGTTTTATGGAAATTTTATTTTATTTTTTATTTATTTATTTTTTTAAATTAAAAAAAAAATATATATATATATATATATATATATATATATATATATATATTTTATTGGTTGTTCAAAACCTTACAAATCTCTTGACATATCATATTCATACGTTAGCATACATTAGCTTCAAGTGATTTATGAACTCCCATTTTTACCCCAGATACAGATTGCAGAATCACATCGGTTACACATCCACATTTTTACATAATGCCATACTAGTAACTGTTGTATTCTGCTACCTTTCCTATCCTCTATATCCCCCCTCCCCTCCCCTCCCATCTTCTCTCTCTACCCCATCTACTGTAATTCATTTCTCTCCTTGTTTATTTTCCCATTCCATTCACAACCTCTTATATGTAATTTAGTATAACAATGAGGGTCTCCCTCCATTTCCATGCAATTCCCCTTTTCTCTCCCTTTCACTCCCACCTCATGTCTCTGTTTAATGTTAATCTTTTCCTCCTGCTCTTCCTCCCTGCTCTATTCTTAGTTGCTCTCATTATATCAAAGAAGACATTTGGTATTTGTTTTTTAGGGATTGGTTAGCTTCACTAAGCATAATCTGCTCTAGTGCCATCCATTTCCCTGCAAATTCCATGATTTTGTCATTTTTTAGTGCTGCATAATACTCCATGGTGTATAGATGCCACGTTTTTTTAATCCATTCATCCATTGAAGGGCATCTGGGTTGGTTATGGAAAATGTAAAAGATGGATTTAAATAAGGAAAATAACATAAGAAATCCCCATGGACCCACTCAGCCTCAAAAATCATCATCATTCTCTAATAAAAAATTTTAAAAACAGAAAAAAAATCCAACATAAAAATCATCATTTTGCTAACTTTGTTTTATTTATTTAATTCTAATCAATTAATGAATTAAGATGGAGTCTCATCGAGTTGCCCAGGCTTGTCTTGAGCTCCTAGGCTAAAGTAAACCTCCTAGCTCAGCTTCCTGATTAGCTGAGAATACAGATGTGCACCACTGTGCCCAGCTCATTTTAATAAGTTTGCTTCTTCAGTTTGCCATCCCATAGTTGTTTTGTTTTATTTTGCTACAATATTTTAAAGTGGACATAAGATATCATATCATATCATATCACCTGTAAATGTTTCATTACATCTAACTAGGAAAGCCATTTTTAAAAAGCATACCCACATGCCATTATTATGCTTCTTTTGGTGTGTGTGTGTGTGTGTGTGTGTGTGTGTGTGTATTTGTGTATACACATATACTTGCTTTATTGGGGATTGAACTCAGGGTGCTTTCCCACTTAGACACATCCCCAGCTCTTTTTCTATTTTATTTTGAGACAGGTTGGCCTTGGACTTGCAATCATCTTGCCTCAGTCTCCCAAGTAGCTGGGATTACAGGC
Organism: Callospermophilus lateralis; assembly: GCF_048772815.1. Taxonomy (NCBI): domain Eukaryota; kingdom Metazoa; phylum Chordata; class Mammalia; order Rodentia; family Sciuridae; genus Callospermophilus; species Callospermophilus lateralis. The sequence goes on along the minus strand of NC_135312.1, from coordinate 81,846,883 downwards.
ATGTGCCACTATATCTGTTTTCTTTAATATAGTTTAATAGCAAGTATCTAATATCCATATTTCTTTAATTGTTTTAAGACAATTAATATGGATATTAGCTTTAAGCCTGTTTTTTTTTTTAACAGTTGGTTTGTTTCAAATCAATATGCTAATCTGGCCTACACATTGCCTTTGGTTATGATGAGGCATTGTTTAATCTTCACAAATAGGAGTGTGATTTATGTCAAAGCAGTAGTCTGCATAAAGAATACATTTCTACTTCTTTTTTTCCCACTGTTTTACCCAGACATTTAGAAACCTAGAATTAACTTTTACATGATGGTTTTGACTCATCTATTCAACAAATATTTATTGAGTGCCTCCTTCATGTTGGGCACTGTTCTAGGCATAAGAAATTCAACAGTTGAAACAATCCCTACTTCATGCAGCTTACATGCTAGTGGCTGAAGTTCCAAATACTAACCTTAACCCTGACTTGGGGAGAGAAATGTTTGCCAATAAGCCTAGTATGTTTAATTGATGCAGGTTTAGCATTTAGGGGTGAGGATCTACTTCTTTTTTTTAATATTTATTTTTTAATTATAGGTGGACACAATATTTTTATTTTATTGTATGTGGTGCTGAGGATCAAACCCATTGCCTCAAGCATGCCAGGCGAGTGCTCTACCACTCAGCCACAACCCCAGCCCGAGGATCTACTTTTTCTTTATTTTCTTTATTTATTTTTTGGTGGTGCTGGGGATTGAACCCAGGGCTGGCAAGCACTCTACCAACTGAGCTGTTTCCCCAGCTGTTTTCTTAAGCCTTGGGGTGTTCAGCTTGTTAGGTCATTATTAGACTATTATTGCCATTATAAAATATCTGTTTCTTCTTCCTGTTCAGCCTGCCCTATTCACTGGTTAGATGAATCTCCTGAAAAACATCCTTTGGGTTGGGGGCATAACTCGGTGGTAGAGTGCTTGCCTAGCACTGCAAAACAAGCCAGAAAAACCTCCCCTCATTCATATAATTTCTTCACTCAGGAATCTGATCTATGCCTTGCTATTTTCTACAAGTAATGGTCTAACTGCATAGTTTAACATTTAAGACTTATAAAATCTACCACCAACCTATTATTATTATTTTTTTCAGTAGTATCTTTTTGTTATCTGTACTCTGTAGACTGGTCTTTTCCTTGTCTCTTGAACTTGCCTGGAGAAGCCCTACTTGGTGCTTTGCTTATGCCAAAATCAGCCCATTACATTTTCCTTGGGTCTTAGGTTTCATTGCTTCTGTCAAGGTCATCTACCATGAAGCCCTTGCTGCCTGATCCACCAACATGCCACTTAGTCTATATTATCATGATTTGTAAAACCAAACTGTGGCTAAAATTTAAGCTTTATAAAGCTGAGAACCCTGGATTTGATTATTGTTTCTGCCATTTATTAGCAATATGATCTTGGACAAGTTCTTTTACTTCTCAGAGTCTCACTTTTCTTGTCTATAAAATGAAAATAATAGGGTGGTTCTGTGTTGTAATTTTAAAAAATAATTAAGATAATGTAGGTAGATTCACTTTAATTTTTGGCATTTAAGAATACACATAAGTTATAGATATTTATTATTATTAATTATATTTTTTATTTAATCATGTCATTTCAAACTGGATTGAGTCACAAATAATTCCTTATACACTGCTAATACTGTGTACTTTTTTTTGTCAGGAGTAATTGAGGCTCATCTAAACATTCGTCTACTTGTACAGATATGGTATTTTAGTAGTTGTGACTGGACTACTGTAAGTTATGAATGGAAAAATACATTCTAGAAAATGTCTAGAATATGAGGGAAAGCAACTGCACCTATTATTACTACTTAAAAAGTTGTTAAAATTAGGAGGGAAAAATACAAGTTTGAAATTAAATCTTCATCTTCATGGGGAGTTTTTTTTTTTTTTTTTTTTTTTTTTTAATTAAGTTTAGGGAAGAAAGAAATGTTGAGAAACTGATGCTGAAAGTATTTGGTGAATATTTTATTTGTTGCAAATGTTTTCCAGTGCTATTTCTTTGCCAACCTCAAAGCAAAATCTCTGCCATGAAAGAATAAAATTCAAGAGATGTGAAGGACTTTACCGTGGAAAACCATTCACAGTCGGAGATCAGGAGAACCAAATTGAATGGTGAATCTGAAGGAGGCAAAGAAAGAGCATTTTAAACAGAGCTAAGTGCAGACCACACCATTAAGAGGGAGAGGGAGAGAGAGGGAGTGAGTTATAGACTCGCAGTGAAGAGAAGAGCACTTTAATTCTCTCAATTCTCTTGGAGAAGAATAAACATGTATGCAAAGGCCCAGGAACCTGTTTTCATTTGCAAAAGGGAATAATGTGTGTTCTGTCAGTAGAGCTGAGACTATTCAAAGGCTTTACAGAACAGCCCAACGGGAGCTGGAAGCAAGGACTTTGAGCAGTAGCTCTGTGTCTTTGGCAAATCTCTTGATATTGGAACTAAAATTAAAAGTAGTTGAGTGCAACCAGTTCTAAATGTCAGATGGAACACTCTGCTCAGCATGGAGTGTACAGTGTTGATTTTGCTGTTGTGTCCTGTGTTATTGTGTGAGATGTTGAATCAGGTCCCTGTTGGTGAATTCAATGATTGGAGGGCTGAAAAACAACTGGGTCCACAATTAATATTCTGTGTTGTTATTACCTATATGACTAGGACTTTAATTGGGCAAGGGTTTTGTGAACTTGTTTTATTCTTTCGACACCTGGAGGCTATGTTCTTCTTTCATTTGATGGTCTCCCCTGCCCCCCCACCCCCGCATGGAAACTTCTTATGAATGTTTTAATGAACTTGCTCAGTTGGTTTCTAAGGCATAGAGAGTGTTGTTCACCACATCTGAAGTGTACTATGGGAAGATTTTTTTCAAAACAGTATTTTGCTAGCCATCTGAAATTCATGCTCATATATACTATTCCAGGGAATTTAAAATAGAAGTTGCAATTTAAGATTTTGAATGCCTGTTTATAATTTTGGTATCTTTTAGTAAGTTTATGTGAATGTGGACATATACCTGTTCAAACTGTAATCCCTTTTTACAATTTTTATTAGTTATCGGTGGACCTTTATTTATTTATTTGTTTATACGTGGTGCTAAGAATCGAACCCAATACCTCACACATGTTAGGCAAGCGCTCTACCACTGAGCCACAACCCTAGCCCCAGAAACTGTTATCTTTTAATTTAGACATAAATGGACCAAATAACTTAAGGGCCAGAAAAAGAAATGGTGGGCATTGAACATGGTTTTATGCTAGAGGGCAGTTCCTGGAGGTTCAAAGAGCCCTCCTAAAAACTGAAGAATAACACTTTATTTATTTTTTCTTCTTTTTCTCTCCATCCTTCTGTTCTTGTTTGTCTTTCTTTTCCTTTCTCTCCTTCCCCATCCCCCTCTTTCTTTTTCCTTTCTTTTTGGTACTGGGCATCGAACCCAGGGGTGCTTAACCACCCAGCCACACGCCCACATCCTCAGCCCTTTTTATTGTTTATTTAGAGAAAACATCTTGCTAAATTGCTGAGGCTGGCTTTGAACTTTGTGATCCTCCTACCTCAGCCTCCCAAGCCTCTGGGATTATAGGTGTGCGCCACCACACCCAGCTCTCTCTCTTTCTTGCCTGTCTCCCTCCCTCCCTCCCCTCTGCTTCCTTCCTTCCTGACTTCCTGTCTTTCTTGTCTTTTTCTTTTCTTTCTCTTATTATTGCCTGTTTGCTTCTCTCTCTTCTTCCCTCTTTCCCTCCCTCCTTCCTTTCTTCCTTTCTTTTGGGGTGCTGGGGATTGAACCCACAGTATGCTAGGCAAGTACTCAATCACAGAACTGCACTCTCAGCCTAAAGCAATACTTTCTTGACCTCCCCCTGGTTCTAGATAGTACATAAGTGAGAACATGCAAAGAGGACAAAAGATTAGGACATGGCTTCATGTAACGCAATGGTCCTCAAACTTGCCTGCATCAGAATTACCTGGAAGGCTTGTTAAGACACAACCTTGGGCCCCAATCCCAGAGCTTCTAATACAGAAAATAGAGGGTGAGCAGTGGGCAAGAATTTGCTCTAAGTTTCCAGGGACCACTGAAATAAGGTATTGATTCTTACTTTTTTTTTTTTTTTCCTTATACTTTATCTACAGAGGGATCACCCAGGAGAGTTTATAAAAAGCATAACGACTCAGAGATTACACTGTGTAGAACTTAAGACTGATTTTTAAAAGAGCACCCCAGGGTGATTCTGCTGAAATTGATCCAGGGACACTGGTCTAGAGACTCTTAAGACATTGAAGAAATTTTAACCCTTTAGAATTTGAGTCCAACATGTTTACATAACTATTCATGGGCTTCAATATCAGTGAATGATTGGTAAAGTTCAATATTGCTCAAGAGTAAGAAAAAATAGGATGGAAACATAATACTTTAGTGGCTCAATGATACCATAGGCTAAACCACATCTCATAAAAATGTGAAATGTTGTGATACAATATGATGTGCAGTTATCAGAATCTACTATGAAGTATCTAGACTTTGGCATTAAAAATTTGTCCAATTTCATGACATCAAGTACTATGTAATTAACTAAATTTTTAGAAAGGAAGGAAGCAAAATATAATGAATACAACAACAAAAAACCTTCAGAGATGGATAGACCCTGACTGGCATTTACAATGTCTAGCAAGTACCTAACCTTTGTGATGATTAGTCTTCTTGTCTGTAAAGGAGACATACTAATTTCTGTCTTGCAACATGTTGGGAAGAATAAATACATATCATATTTAAGATAGCTAGTATAGCTTCCCATTTACTGTAGATATTTACTAAACAGAAGTTATAAAAATAAGCCATGAGAAGCCACACACACCTCTCATTTCTTAATTTTTGTATAAGAAAATTAGGTGAGGTGTTTTAACAATTTAACACTTCTTGATTAGCAATTTCAGTCAAATCTTTGTATGAATTTAGACTGACTCTATAAATACATATCATCCCTCAAGATTTTTATAAGAATTATAAATATAATTCTTAGTGATATAAATTAAAATGGAAATAATTTAAAACTAACTGGATACTGTACAGTCTGAAAGATATCTTCTTTGACTAAATAGGTTATGGTTTGTGCATCTTTTCTTTAATGCTAAGGAAATATTTTAAAAGATGAGATGTATTTGTATATATTGGCATGGTCAATGTCCATGAGAAAATAAAAGAAAGTTCCAGAAGAGTATTGTATAACTTTAAGACAATAACGGTATGTATGTATGTATGTAAAGAAGTTCTGGAATTTCTTATTAAAAATTGGTTCTTCCAAAGGAGTATCTTTTTCTTTATACATTCCCTGTTGTTTTTCTTTAATGAGAAGGTATAAATGGAATACTCAGCTTAAGTTCTTCAAGAAGCTTTAATGAAGACATATTTTTAAGAGAAATAAGTCATATTAAGGGAACCTATAAGAGGGTGTGCAGTACCATGCGGCAACCTCCATCTCTGGTAGGCTGGACAACACTGGGCTAGATCTATTTGTAAGGTAAACACCAAAGTCAAGGAAACAGTGTTACATGAGAGGGGCCATCTGATAGAGATGCAGCCACTGCTAGAACCATGTTAAAACAGAGAGGGAGCAGGAGGAATAAATATCTTAATCTTTCTCCTATTCCATTTGGAATCTCCTGTTTGGTCATATCCCTGATCAGACGCAATGGAATCCCCAGGGCAAAAAGGTCAACCTCATGGGAAAAGAGCAGGACAGAGAAGGAGAGTGCACAGGTAGGAAGGGATGTGGGTGCCTAGAAAACGGCCAGCACATACATGTATTTCTTTTATTAAAATTTATAAAAATGAATTGTGTTGTGATCAATTAAGGAATACAAAGGTGGGATTAGATGTTTGCGTGTACATAAAGAGGTATACAACAAGAGGTTTTGTCTGGTTGCAGAGAATGTGTTTTGTGGGAGAGGAAGAAGTCTGAAGTAGTGGTAATTCATGTTGAAAAGGTATTTTAGGTTAGATAGTTGATAGATGGCTTTCAGGGACAGTTTCAAGATTACAGACATTGTACACTAGGTGTAATTTAAAGAGATTCTTTTTTTACTCCTTTCAAGTTAAAAAGAAATCCTACTATTGAAAGGCTGGATCTTACTGAGATAAAAGAATAAAGATGAGAGACAAGATGCAGTAATGGAGAGAACATTGACTTAGCATTGGAGAGACAATGGCTAGACTCCAGATCAGCATTGATTAGTGTTCTGAACTTGTTCAAAGCAGACCTTGAACCCACTCCTCAGGGGCTAGATGTGCATGATATCTCACATGGTTATTGTGAGATTAAATGAGTTACTGTATGTAAAAAGCTTAGAATGAGGTCTCGACTTATCCTGATGTCAAGAAGTGATTATACCTACCAATTTTTGGGTGTGAAATGTTTGCCGAGCATATACTATTTACTATCTTTAATACCCAAAGTAACCTCATTTCATGGGGAGAACTGAGTTTTAGACTTCGGCAATTTGTGTAAGACCTGAAGTTACTAAGTGGCAGTTCCAAGCTTTAAAGTCAGGCCACTTAAATCCTAAAGCCAGATTCTTCCTGTAGAAACACAATTCACATTCTTTTCCTTTTCTCTTATAAAGCAAAGACTCTTAAAATTGCTTTCTGAGCACAGTGAAAGGATATAAATGTGTAGTAAGTTTTCTTTTGAAAATCTATTCAGGAGAAGTATTTAGGTTGATAAATACAGACTCCTAATAAAAGTAGAAAACATTTGAATATTATGTGCCAAACAGCACAATTTCTGAATTGAGGCGTACACTAAAATCATAGCCTGCTTTTGTAATGTGTCTCAGTAAGTTATCTTAATCTCCTCACTGCCATCAACTCCAGATTGTTCTGCATATCATAGTCTGTCTGTCTAATTATATTACCTTGCATAATGGGAGTACTTAGGAAGAACTTTTGAATTTTCTTATGGTTTTTAAAGTTATGGAATCAGAGAAATGTTAAAAGCATTAAAGAGTTTATCATATTTCTAAAGAGAATAAACTCAAAATAAAAGTAAAGAGATTAGTATTATTAATGTGTGCCAGGGAGAAAATATAAGAAGATTATGTTGTCAGTTATAAGAAGAAAGTGTTAAATACTAAATAATGAGCTCAGCAAAGGGTGTGTATGGACTATACAAAGAAAATTGAAATTTCAGGGGGAAGAGAAATTTAAGATTTGAAAATGAGATGGATGGGAAGACAAATAAGTGTTAGGATGGCACTTCTTCTCAAGTCTATTTATGGAGTGAATGCAATACTAATTAAGTCTGGTTGAATTTTAAATTACTGAACTGAACAAATTGGTACTATGCTTCAATTGGGAAATACAAATTTATTTTTTGGGGAAAAAAAAGCAATGAGGAAGAATGCATCCCACCAGATTATTGGAACACATAAATCATCAAAAATTAGGATTATGTACTTGGCATGGTGGCACACACCTATATAATCCCAGCTACTCAGAACACTGAGGTAGGAGGATCACAAGTTTGAGGCCAATCTAAGCAATTTAGTGAGACCCTCAGCAATTTAGCAAGACCTTGTCTCAAAAGAAAATATGAAAAGAGCTAGGAATGTGGCTCAGTAGTAAAGCAGCCCTGGATTCAATTTCCAGTGCCATAGAAAATAAGTGAATGAATATCGATAAATGGAGTTGAAAAAAGAAAAAGGGGACATACAAAAATATATATTTAAAATATTTTTATAGAGATTTAAAAAAATCTAAATGATTTTTTTAGACAATGGCTAAGTAAATTATGAAACAGCTGCTCAATGCACAGATTTAAAGAAAAGCACGAACACTAGATAGCAATATAGAACACTGTGGTATTTTCATAGTGTATTAATATGCTAAGCTTAAGAGTGTATTCATGGACACAGAGACTAACTCACAAAATTACAATTATCTTATATTAGACAAAGGTGCTAAAAACATGCACTGGAGAAAAGATAGCATCTTCAACAAATGGTGCTGGGAAAACTGGAAATCCATATGCAACAAAATGAAATTAAACCCCTATCTCTCACCAAGCACAAAACTTAATTCAAAATGATCAAGGACCTAAGAATTAAACCAGAGACTCTGCTTCTTATAGAAGAAAAAGTAGGCCCTAGTCTTCACCATGTGGGATTAGGCTCCAACTTCCTTAAAAAGACTCCTATAGTGCAAGAATTAAAACCAAGAATCAATAAATGGGATGGAATCAAACTAAAAAGTTTCTTTTCAGCAAAACAAACAATCTATGAGATGAACAGAGAGCCTACATCCTGGGAGCCAATTTTTACCCCTCATACATCAGATAGAGCACTGATCTCTAGGGTATATAAATAACTCAAAAATCTAAACACACTCACACACAAAACAAATAACCCAATCAACAAATGGACTAAGGACCTGAACAGACACTTCTCAGAAGATAATATACAATCAATAAATAAATATGTGAAAAAATGCTCATCATCTCTAGCAATCAGAGAAATGCAAATCAAAACCACTCTAAGATATCATCTCACCCAGTCAGAATGGCAGCTATTATGAAGACAAACAACAATAAGTATTGGCAAGAATGTAGGGAAAAAGATACACTCATACATTGCTGGTGGGACTGCAAATTGGTGCAGCCAATTTGGAAAGCAGTATAGAGATTCCTTGGAAAACTGGGAATGGAACCACCATTGGACACAGCTATTCTTCAGCTATTCCTCTTCTCGGACTATACCCAAAGGACCTAAAAACAGCATAGTACAGGGACATAGCCACATCAATGTTTATAGCAGCACAATTCACAATAATTAAACTGTGGAGCCAACCTAGATGTCCTTCAGTGGATGAATGGATAAAAAATATGTCGCTTATATACACAATGGAATTTTACTCAGCATTAAAAAAGAACAAAACCAGCTGGGGATAACCCACTTGAATCAAATGTATGAAATATGATATGTCAAGAGCTTTGTAATGTTCTGAACAACTAATTAAAAAAAGAAAAGAACAAAACCATGTCATTTGCAGGTAAATGGATGGCGTTGGAGAAGATAATGCTAAGTGAAGTCAGCCAATACCCCACCCCCCAAAAAAAATACTGAATGTTTTCTCTGATATAAGGAGGTTGACTCATAGTGGGGTTGGGAGGGAGAGCATGGGAGGAATAGATGAATTCTAGATAGGGAAAAGGGGTGGAAGGGAAAGGGAGGGGGCAGGGAATTAGCAAGGATGGTGGAATGTGATGGACATCATAATACAAAGTACATGTATGAAGACTTGAATTGGGTGTCAACATACTTTATATACAAACAGAGGTACAAAAATTGTGGTATATATGTGTATTAAGAATTGTAATGCAAAAAAAAAAAAAAAAGAATAGCGTTACCTTAGATTGGGTAGAGGGAAGTGAAAGGAGGGGAAGGCAGGGGATGTGGGGATAAGAAAGAGTAGAATGAAACAGACATTATTACTTTATGCATGTATGTGACTGTATGACCAAGGTGATTCTACAATATGTATACTCAGAAAAATGAGAAATTATATCCCATCTATGCATGATATATCAAAGTATATAAGTGCATTCTACTATCATATATAACTAATTAAAACAAAAAAATTTAAAAAAGACATATATACAAGCAAAAAAAAAAGAGTTTATTCATGTTCATGTTAGGCTTACTCTCAGGTTTAAATGAACACATATCCATACTTAAGTATTTAAAGAGGAGCATGAATGAATAAAAGCAGAATTCATATATTGGAATATGAATATTTTTTGTTCTTATAAAAATTCTTTTATTGATTTTTAAATGTTTGAACAATAAAATTTTAATATAGGCCATGTGAACATGTATGTGAAAGCATAAATATGATTGAAGTGTTAATTAAGGTGTGTTGGCTAAATGTTGCTTGTCGTACTACACTTGAACCAAAAAATATAACGGTGACAATTTTTTAAAAGAACTTGATTAGAGCACACTACAAACGTATTTTTAGAGGAAATGTAAAAGCTGTTATTGTTAAGGATAAATGGAAGTGACTTCAAACTTTTAATATTTCCTCTCTCTTTTTTTCTCTTTTAGGTAAGTAACTGAACAGGGACATGAAGAACTGATATTTCAAATGACAACCATGTTGCAAAAGGTACATTTGGTATTTTAATATTACTTTGAAGGAATCTTCTCAAAGTATGTAGAAGAATATAAGTACACTTTTGGGGAAAAAAAGTGCTTTTGCAAAAATAATTTAAAGACATTATAAAGATATTAACAATTTTTAAATTTATGAGGCATATAATGCTTTTATTCCTGTAGTTTTGGCAATTATTATTATGAGATTGAAAAGATAAATAAATTGATCATCTTTCCCTTGACAAGTGGGAAGAAGTGGTGGGGTAAAGACATTTGAATGTTATAGATAAAATAAATACATTGAGGTTCATTCATCAAAGTGATTGCTGTGTTTTCTCCAAAAGCTTATAGTTTCTTTTCTGTGATCAAATGTTATCTTCATTGTGCTAAAGTTGTTAATAAGGTGATTTGCTTCTTGATAATTCAAATAGATTGAACTCATGAAGAGAATTCTCCAGACTTTTTATATATATACATATATGCCAAAAGAAATTGAAGAAAAGGGGACGATGGGAAGAAGGAAATATCACACTTAAGAAATAATAGAGTGTAAAATTCTTAGTATGGTATATATTACACTATGATTTATGGAAACCTGTTTTTTTTTTAACTTATGAATCTATCTAGGAGAATCTCTTCTCTAGAAATAATCTTTACAATATTGTGGAAATCATCTCATCTGGTTTCAGAGGAAAGAAACAATCACGTCATTACCTATTAGACTGACTCTGTGATACCACTGGATTTCTAATCCAAGAATTTCTCATTTTGCTTAGAAATTTCCTTTTATACAATTTAGGGCATGTGCTATTGAAGAGACTTAATGGGAAGAAAAGTTTGAAAAAACAATTGGGGGAAGTAACTTTATGTCAAAAAATTTGTACTCTTTGAATTAATGTAAATTTGCTATATTTTATTAAATTAGAATTGGACAGTTTTATTAATGGTGACAATGAGAGAATGCTAATTGGCCTATTTTCAGGAAAACAGATATTACTTTGTCTTATTATATAATTAATATTATTATATTAATAAATTATAAAGAGTTTGATTTACTTAAGGCACCAGTGAGACTTCTAAATGTGAAGGGTAAGTTGGCCGCTGGGTAGATGAGTCTTACCTCAGAGAAGAGATCTGTGGTGGATTTGGGAACCATTGTTTCACAGTTGGTAATGAAGACTGCAGTAATAAATTAGATTGCTTCTGTGCAGATGATTGTGTGACAAATTATTTTAATTCTTCTGGTGAAAAGAATAATGGTTTGGCAAGCAGTGTCAAATATTGTGGATAGGTCAAAGATAAAGGCTTCAGTGACTTTGGTAAGGGAAGACGTGGTGGAATATTGGGCACAGATTGGAGTGGGTTGAGAAATAAATAAGAGATAAGGAAATGGAGTTAGCAAAAGAGATAGTTCTTGAAATTTTGTCTGTGAATATAGGTTCGAAGAATCTGAACAGGTCTTTGGGATAAGAGAGTCTTGAGCATGTTTAAATATTAACAAGAACAATGGGGATGAAGGGGAGAGATTGGAGGTTGGGGTTTTTAAGAAGGAAAAAGGGGTTGGCGTAGGCAGACCAGGAAGAGGGGTTATCCACAGCTGGAGGGAAGGATAGCTCCTTCAACGTAGCTAAGGCAGGAGCTTGCAAACAGATGCAGTTTGTTAATCTGATAGAAGTTAAAGGGGTTTCCATATTCTGTATGAAGATGTGGCCAGAGCAGTTAGTTAGGATTTGAATAAAGAGCCAAGATTTGAAATAGTGTTGGTTGAAAATGGGGGAGAGAAAGTTGCACTGGGGACAGCGTTGGACTAGTCATGTATCAATGACTGGGAATTTGTAGTGTCATCAAACTCCTTCAAAAAATACTTATAAAAGTATTAGATGCATGAATATTACTTTCTAAAACTCAGAAATCAGGAATATTCGGCTTTGAGAGACAATATAAGAGAAATTTGATGTTTTTTTCCTTTGGTGTTTAGATTGGGTATTGTTCCCAGTGGCCGCATTCATGGCAAAATTTAAGAATGCTTTTGAAGCCAGGCATGGTGGCACATATCTGTCGTCTTGGCTAACCTGGGGATTAAGCAGGAGGATCACTTGAATCCAGGAGTTTAAGAAAGAATATTTTTGATCTTGAAGAAATGATTACATTTAAAAAAATTTTAAAGATGTTGATGGACCTTTATTTTATTCATTTATTTCTATGCCTTGCTGAGAATCAAACCCAGTCCCTCACACATATTAGGTAATCCCTCTACCACTGAGCCACAACCCCAGCAAGAAAATGATTACATTTTAAATCTAAAACTAATACCTCGTTTGCCCCGAGTTGAAGGAAGCTGCTGTCCTTGCTCAGGTGTCATTAGCTTGGTATGTTCTTTCTGCTTTGGCAAGTATCCTTTGGATAGCAGAGTTAGATGGACAGTGTTAAACAGGCCCAGAAAATGCAAGACTTTGGTTTTTGTTGACTTTGAACTAAAAGCACATTAATATGCCCATTTCACTAGAAACTCTAAATTCACACTTCCCATTTTGAATTTTAAGAGAGTTTACCTAAGTGTATGGAGCTCTTTATTAAGACCAAAGAAATCTTTGAGTTAGGTGACTTTCAAACTTTTAAAAAAAATTCTTAAAAACATTTTGAAAAATAGAATCTGGCAAAAAAAAAAAAAAAAAAAAAAAAAAAAAGGAAGGAGAATTGTTCTGGTTGCATTTAGTAGGAGGTAGCTGGAACCCAGCCACTTGCCTCTTCTTTCCCCTCCTCTTCATCCTCCTCATCCCACTTTCAGGAAGGTCCCTGAGACATCACCACTGAACCTAGTGTCTCCATGGAACATTGTTCGAAAAACACAATTGTAGATGATTACAGCAACACTGAATTTCATCAAAATATAAAGCCTTCAAGATAAATTAACTGTGGTTTGGAGGTATTGTTCTTTTCTCTAGAATAAGAGTCAAGTTAATGTCTACTTTGACCTGAAGTATTTAATTATGATCTTATATTGCTAATTTTAGTGATTATAGATACTAATTAAATCAAAGAAGCACAATCAAAAACTATCGTTGATTATGTAATAAATCTGGAGTTTAAAAAGCCAGGTGTTCTTTTTAATTATTTTTTCTAATCAGGATTACCATCGTCCGTAAATGTGAATCCCTTCACTGGGCTCATGAGTGAAACTGGTCTTCATTTTTCTCAAAGGATGGACATATGACAGTAGTAGGGAAGATTAACTGTTTTGATCTTGAGCAAGTATACATCACCCAGATGTTGCTCTTCCATTAAAATATGACTTTGTTGAGGCATGAAAATATCCACACAAGTGCAATTGGATATTTTCAAGAAAACAACAGATTTCCATTAAACTTGAGCATAACTGAGGTAGAAGAGCTGACACAGGGAATGCTAAATTGCGATATGAAGAACTTGCTAGGATAGTTATAATAACAAACTGCCGCAGCCCGGCTGGCTGGGCAAAATAACCGGGGGGTGACGAATAATTTGTGTACGTTGATGTAGCAGGAATAGGAGCCATTTATTGTAGAATAAGAGCGGTATTTATACATTTTACACAGCTTATCTAATTAGCATAAAATAGATACAGCAGTCAACCAATAAGGAATCTCCACACTTAATGGCTCGATTTTGTTACTTCACAAACCACTCCCTCTGGCATTTTGCCAGACGCCATCCAGACTTGTTTACAGACTCTAACATTTCTCTGGCAAAATAACAGGTGCCAATCTGACTTGTTTACAGACCTTAACAACAAACCAACAGGGGATAGTAGTATTGAACATGAATATAATACCAAATTTTTTACTTGAATTATTTTATAGTTATAACTATAACAATACAATGGGGTAGACGTTGTGGCTCAGCTTTACATTAGATGAAACTGAAGTTCATAGAGTTTAAGTAACTTGTCCAGCTTACACAGTAAGTTACCAGTAAATGTAGTAGAGTCAAAAATTGAAATTCAGTTTCATTTCACTTTAAGTGAATTCAGACTCAACAACCAGCTGGGATTAAAAGTAGTTGAGATTGGGATTGCAAAATTCAAAATCATGATAACAAGAAGAAGGCTAGTCCTCCAGGTCAGGGAATGCTACCCAAGAAGTGAAATACCTCCAATGACCCATGGAGAAACCACTGCTTTGTTAATTGCCTCTATGCAATGCCTCTCTAAGTACTGTGGTAATAAGACTGTCTCTGCAGGACTCAGGCCACTTAGGCCTTAATGCCCCAGAGGTTTTAATATTGAGGTCATAGGGGAAGATTTCTATGATGTTGATTGGGAAAATTTTGTCCTTCATTCCAAGATTCACTTCCTGCTTAAGGAGAAGGAGCTCAATTCTGACTTGTGTTCCTGGTATCTTCTTTCAGGTGTGCATCCTTGAGTCACTCAGTATAATCTCTATCTACAGGTACATGAAATCTTGTTCTAGTTATGTGGAATCAAGTGATGAAAGGAAATAAGAATAATTTAAAAGGGTTACATATGAAACCATGTGGGTCATATGTAAAAATAAGAGCCTGCAGTTTTTAGAAGATTTTCTTCAACACTTGTTTAAATACATAAGATGACTGGGAGGAAATAACAAAGACTAAACTTTCCAGATACTAAAGAATAGAATACCCTACTGTTATAGTTTGGATACAAGGTGTACCCCAAAAGCTTTCCTCTGTTAACACAGGAATGTTCAAGGGTGAAATGATATAATAATGAGAGCTGTAACCTAATCAGTTGATTAATCCATTTGATGGATTAATAATTTGAATGGACTAACTGAGTGGTAACTACAGGCAGGCAGGGTGTGACTGGGAGAAGTAGGTCAGTGGGCGCATGGTTTTAGAGTTTATATTTTGTCCCTAGTGCCTCCTTTACTTGTTTCTGCTTTCTGCTTTCTGGCCACCATGCGCTGGTTAGCTTTCCTGTACCTTGTCTTTCTGCTATGATGTTTTGTCTCCTAGAGTAATGGAGTGAGCTGACCATAGGCTGGGACTTTTGAAACTGGGAACCCCAAATAAACTTCCTCCTCTAAGTTGCTTTTGTCAGATGTTTTGGTCACAGTGACAGAAAGGTAACCAACACACCTATATTGACAAAATTATTGATAATGACTATATTTTTGTTTGCATGTGATGAAAATATTTGTATACTTCAATGATGCTAACTTCCTGTCTTTCTGTATAAATCAGATGTAATTTTTGATTTGCTTCCTGAAGCTTTGTTCTCATCAGTAACTATAATTTGCTTAAATTTAGATAATTTATGCTTACAAAAATCTGTATTTTCTAGAGTATCTTCCACTGAAGAACATATATAATTGGAAGTAATGATACATTTGTTCATATTAAACTTAGATTTGTTCATCTTAATCCATTTAAGTGTTTCTAGTCATGAAATCAAATGGGAGCTTTCTGCTCTGTGTCTCTCAACTAAATTTAATAGATATATCATTCTTACATTATACTAATTATATTTTACATATAGTTCTTTTTTTTATTGGTTGTTCAAAACATTACAAAGCTCATGACATATCATCTTTCATACATTTGATTCAAGTGGGTTATGAACTCCCATTTTGCCCCAAATACCAATTGCAGAATCATATCAGTTACACATTCCCATTTTTACATAATGCCATATTAGTGACTGTTGTATTCTGCTGCCTTTCCTATCCCCTACTATCCCCCCTCCCCTCCCCTCCCATCTTCCCTCTCTACCTCATCTGTTGTTGTTCAGTTCTCTCCCTTGTTTCCCCCCCTTCCCCCCCCTTTCCCCTCACAACCTCTTATATGTGATTTCATCATGGAATTTACATATAGTTCTTGTGACTGAAGAAAATAATACTGTTCTGATTCATAATATTTCCTGTTTTGTTAATGCCACTAATAATCCATAGCCTCATTCTATTCTGATTGTGAAAAAAAAAAGAAAAGAAAAATTCAATAAACCAAAGTATCACTGCCTTTTCTAAATAAAAGGAAAAAAGAACAGAATTTGGAGTGGGGAGTATATTCATTCTTTGACAAGTTTTTCTTTTCCTTTTTTAATTTTTTTTTTTTTTTTTTGGTACCAGGGATTGAATCCAAGGGTGCTTAATCACAGCCATGTCCCCAGCCCTTTTTATTTTTTATTTTGAGATAGGGCTGTCTCTAAGTTGCTTGGGGCCTTACTAAGTTGCTGGGGCTGGGTTTGAACTTGTGATCCTCCTGCCTCAACCCTCTGAGCCACTGTGGTGTTTCAGAGGTGTGCACCACCATGCTCAGTGTTGACAAGTTTACCTGGAACTAGTCCCTCATTGTGTGGTCAGTTTATTCAACAGAGGGATAGTAGAAAGAATTGGTATCTGGTAAAGTGGACAAAGTCCTAATGAGTTCATTCATTGCTTGCTTTTTTTTCAAAGTAAAAATTGTTTCCATCTCCCACAATTGTTCCACTTAACTTTCATACACGAATTAATTATAATTCTAAAAGTACTAGTAATGTAGTTAAAATATTGCTCATATAATTAACCAGAAGCACAACAGTAAAATTCATGTTAATTATTGTTACCAACTAGTATCTTTAGGGTTGAAAATATTACAAACATGAGCCCATTGGAAGGACTTTTTATTTTTTTCCCTCAAAAACTTATGTGAATCACAGCAGTCTCTAATGTCTGTCCACACACTTAGGGGCAAAGCATATGAAGAAAGGGGGACCTTAGCTTGATTAGTGAACTAAAGTTGGAAATACTGATCTCACAGGAAAGATCATGCCCTCCTCAGCATGCATCTGGCCCTCTTCATTTTGCTTTCATCAGCTCGGGCTGTTCAGTGGTGCAAAGAAAACATTGTAAAATGCTTACAGCTTTTAGAAGTGCTTCTGAGCTCTTCAAATAATGGTAGGAGTTGCAAATCTTATAGGAAGGGCCTATCACAGAAAAGCTTTATTCAGCTCCACAGGGAATGGTGGACTCCAGTTACTGAGAGCTGCTCTAAAATGAAATACTTACAAGAAGGGGACACTGAAGTATTCATTGTTGTAATGCTTAAAGGGAACAAATGTGTGTTTCATTGCATGTCTAAACCTAATATCTGTAAAGGGGGTCTATGGCGGTCAGCAAAGAGAGAGTGAAGTCCTGTAGATGGATAAAAAGGAACTTTCAATAACCCAGCTTATTTTTTGGCAAAGATTCAATGTACTGGGAATTCTCCAGTGAAATAGGTTGAACTTGGCAGATCTGCAAATATGCATATTTCCACTCAGTACAATCAGGCAAACAGAGACTTCTAGAGGAACTAATTATCTTTTGTCTTTCTTACCTTAGAAAGTGAATAATATTTGGAAGACAATTAACTGCTAGGAGATGTTGGAGGCAACATTTGGAAAATGTTGAAAGAGAAACCTATATTTAGTCTTCTTTAAAACAATTTTTAATACCCTTTATGCCCCTAAAATTCTTTATCATAATTGACAGATGTTCAAGTCAAATGGCTTATAATTTGAAGATTCTTATTAGTTGACATTTGCTTTTTTTTTTTTTTTTTTTTGGTACTGGGGATTGAGCCCAGGGATACTCAGCCAGTGAGACACATCCCTGACCTTGTTTTGTCTCACTGAGTTGCTTAGTGCCTCGCCATTGCTGAGGCTGGTTTTGAACTCTGGATCATGAATCTTTGTGCTGCAGCCTACAAAGCCTCTGGGATTACAGGTGTGCACCACTGTGCCCTGCTGCCACTTGCTTTTTAATAAAAAATAAAGTAAAACAACAACTTTGACTTCAGCATCTTTTTTTTTTTGAATGTACTCCCACATTTTCATCGTTATAAAATCAATCAATGCAATCATTTTTTTAAGTATGTGTCTGTTTCAGACAAACTCTTTTGATGAACTCTGACTTTGCAGAAAGTGTAAAGTTAAAGTAGTGTCATAGAGTAGTACCGACAAACAGTTATTTCTTTTTGTAAATGTTACTCTGTAAAGAATGATATTAGGGAGCCACAAAAGCACCCACATTATAAAAAAGATTGTATGAGATAGAGCTACAGAGCATATCATTAATCATTTCTACTGAGTAGAAAAAAAATAGCAATTAGGATTTCTTTTCTTATAACATATGAAGAGTTCTGGATTGGATCCATAAATCTGCTTTAAATTTTGTGTGGTCTAGATCCTCTACAAACATGACTAATTTTAATTTTCTTATAGTGTCTGATATGAATAACCTCTTAAACTATCTTTATGCTTCCTAGAATATCTAAAATGTTTACATGCATGCATGTGTATGTATGTGTGTGTGTGTGTAGCGATGTGTACACATACTTATAGGTTGAAAAATCCCTTATCCAAAATACTTGGAAACAGAAGTGTTTCACATTTTGGATTTGGGAATATTTACATATATATAAGGAAATATATTTGAAATAGGATCCAAGTCTAACCACAAAAATTCATTTTTTAAAAAAATATATACCTAATACATGTAACCTGAAAATAATGTTGTACAATACTTCAAATAATTGTGTGCATGAAACAAAGTTCCATGACATGGAATTTTCTATCTGTAGTATCAAATCAGCATTCAAAAGCTTCTAGATTTTAGATTTTTGGATCAGAGAAGCTCAGCCTGTGTTCCAACTATAAGTCCTTTGACAAATACACTCAACTTACATTCTTTTGTACAACCCTAAAGAATAATGCTTTCAACTGCATTGTTTTCTGGCTTATATAATAACATCTGTAAGAGAGAAATTAGAAAAAATTACAGACCATCAGTTGGGAGAAAAATTGTATAAATACAAAACTCGATTATTAAGATATAAAAATGAAGAACAATAAATAGAATACCAGCAAACATAATATAGTATAGATTCACAATATAAAAATTTTTAATGTTTTGTATTTATTTATTTTGTAGAAACTAACGGAATAGATATTAGATATGAGGACAAAATAAAGAGTGGGGATGAGAATTCTCATTTTAATCCATTTAATTACCTATTAGCAATTAAATTATTATAATATAATCATGGTAATAGAATAACTAACATAAATATTAATAATATTAATTATTAATCTATAAAATTATATAGATTACATGGGCTAAGCTACTTATAGTTCTTAGACATTAAATTTTTGTGGTTTCTCAATGAATATTTGTATAATTGTTTTTGGATATGTGCTTTTTGCTAAGACTTGTATGTATTGGAGGCCAGATTAACCGAGAGATTGGTTAATTAATCCTGTCAACAGTATAATGATCTATATTTGCTCTCAAAATGCAGATATAAACCTTCTATATTTTGTTAATGACTCAGAAGTGAAAACACCTTTCCAACAGTAAATCTGTTTCAGTTGATGCATTTTACAGAATATCTGTACTGAGGGACTGTGTTTCAACATCCTCCAAGAAGAGCCATGGGATTTTTAAAAAAATTTTATCATGTGACATTTGGGTGGCAATTCAATGTGTTTTTTTTCCCCTTGTGGTAAAAAGCATATTACATTATCAATATATTTTTAAGCAAAACAAACACTATAATTTGAACAGAATTCTAATATGACTCTTTGGGAAATTGTCAATAATACTAGGGAGAAGTTAAAGTTGTTCTATATAATTTGCTTTGTTAGATCATTCAGATTAAAAAAGGAAAAATGATAAGTAAATCAAATCTTTGAAGAAATATTTGAATTGGCTAGAAAAATAATTTCCAAAGCAAGTTAGCTAAAAGTATATCTATTTAATTGATAATTGTACAAATTTTTGTGTCTTCTTTGTTAAAAAGCTTGGGTGTGGCACCTTAAGTACTTAAGATGGTATGTACACAATCCTGAGGGTTCAATAAGATTTTTCTTTTCTTTCTTTTTTCTTTTTTTTGATGATTCTTTTTTTAGGAGGAGGGAAGGAGAAACCGATCATGGGGCCCTCCGTGAACAGATGACCCAAACTTCCAATACTTTGATTTAAAAGTATTGCTTTGTAAATGATTGGTTTCCATTTCAGAGTTTTCAAACACATTTCTACTGGTGTAATATTGAGTATAAGAAAACCATCTACTTGCCATTTTGTGGGGGATATATATAGTGATTTTTAAAACTGTTCTTCTTGTTTTTTTCCATGAAAAGGCATTTATCATTTAAGTGGTGAATCCCAAAGGACAAAGACGTGTGTTTCTAGAAAAGTAACATGAAAATATCATGCAAGTAAGAGAGCTGGATGGTGGGTTTCCCATATTATGGTATCTGGGAGACCAAATTTGTGAGCAGCCTGGTTTATTTTAATATTATCAAGAGCAAGTCAGCTATGTGCCAGAAATGGAATAGAGATATGTATTTCTAAATTAAATAATTTCCAGGTTCTAGAAATGCCCACATCTAGGAAAACATGTTATAATGGGGGGTGGAGGGAAGAAGGAATGAAGAAGAAAGAAAAGCACTGGACTGAAAACTCAATGATGCTTCTAAGATTTCTTCCAAATCTATAATTTTCTGAAATAATATGTCAATCAATAACTGGAATAAAATGTACTCAATAGGCCCAGGATGCCTGTGTAACAGTCTAAGAACTGCTACTAGCTTGGATGTACTTTACAAAGTTCTTCATATCTTTTGTCGCTGGTGTCAATCCCATTCTCACTCTCCAAATTATTTGATAATACTTAAAGTGGTGCTATATGCTGAGTATGGTGGTATATACCTGTAGTCTCAGCTACTCAGGAAGCTGAGGCAGGAGAATTTCTCCAGACCAGGAGCTTAAGACTAGCCTGGGCAGATAGCAAGACCCTGTTTCAAAACTGACAAAAATAGTGCTATATTAAATACTGCTAAAGTATGTATTAAATAAATAAAAATCTAGTAATTGACGGCTTAATTCTGTGCTATAGGGCTTTATGGCAAAATGAAGTTTATTGTACTCCAGGAATTCGAATTACAGGAAAAAATGTAATTTATTGTAAAGAATTTTGACAATATAATTATTTTCCCCTGTTAAATAAAGAAATTATTATCATTCTTGCTTTCCTTTTTTTGTTTTTGTTTTTGTTTTGTGGTGCTGGGTATAGAATGGGCGGCAGAGAATGCTTTGCCGCTGATCTAGATCCCCAACCCTTTTTAAAGTTTTGAGACAGGTTCTCCCTAAGTTGACCAGGCTGAACTTGAACTTGCAATCCTCCTGCCTCAGCCTCCTGAGAGGCTCTGACTTATTAGGTGTGCACCACTGCATCCAGCTGATCAGTCCCACCTTATAAGCAAGGTAATTAAGACACTAACAGGAGAACAGATTTCTTGAGTATAATACATCATTAATAAACACTTTTAACAATAAATATAATCTCTACCATTTTGAAAATAAAAGAGGCATAAAGAAAGGAAAAGAGAGAAAGAAAGAGAATGTGAGACTTGCTAGGATATTATTTCGGCACTTTATCACATTAGCCCCCTTTAAATAGTATATTTTAATGTTGAAAAAGCAGATTTTACTTTGCGCTTTTTGCCATCCTAAATTTTCCTAGTTCTTCTTCTTCTTCCTCTTCTTCTTCTTCTTCTTCTTCTTCTTCTTCTTCTTCTTCTTCTTCTTCTTCTTCTTCTTCTTCTTCTTCTTCCTCTTCTTCTTTAATCAAGGTTAATTTTTGAGTAATACATTTTGAAAAATATACGTTCTTGATTTTCTCCAGTTAGGTTTTAGAGTCTGTATATGAGTTGAATACCTTCAATCCTCTAAATGTTTCAAAACTTTATCTCCTTTATTCCCCTCATCTATATTGACCTCATCTATAAAATTTGTTCGACATGTTTCATAAAGCTGTACAGAGGGTCCTCTTTTTTGTTCAGTAGACTGAAAGCCCTATTTGGAAACCATAAAGTAATAATATACTGCACAGAATACAGTTTGGAAAGAGATCCAAGTGTAATAAAAATGGTTCAATTTGCTGTGAACCCACTGTTTCCTAAAATTTAAAGCTAGATGGGAACTTAAAGAACTAGTCCTGCTGGGCATGGTGGTGCACACCTGGGAGGCTAAGACAGGAGGATCACAATTTCAAAGCCAGCCTCAGCAACTTAGCTAGGCCCTAAGCAACTTAGTGAGACTCTGTCTCAAGGTTTAAAAAAAAAAAAAAAAAAAAGGACTGGGGATGTAGCTCAGTGGTAAAGGCTCAGTGGTAAAGCTCCTCAGGGTTAAAAAAAAAAAAAAAAAAAGCCTGTCTTATTCCTGATATTTTAGATTCAAATTCCTTATCATATTTGAAATGACCATAAAGGGCACCTGAGGTTATAATGTTTCTTCCAAGGGGAAAAATATCTGTTGGGATACATGAAGGAACATGTGAGTTTAAAAATGTGAATTCTATTTTCAGAAAGTTTAAATTACTGAGTCTAATACTAATGGCAAGTGATTTCTGCTTCCAGGACTGAGTCCCCTTGACGGCTGCTTTCTTCTGCATAATTACTAGAAAATACATCTAGACCAAAATTGTGGCTAAATTTAGGGTCTGTGTTTCCTGCTTTTCTCTAAAGGATATATCTATGACTTCTACAGAATTGAATTGAATTACAGAAATTATATTTTCATGTCTTCTCTCATCATTCTTCTTCTTCATTCTTCCTTGTAAATTTTCTAGAGTGGGGACCTAGTCTGTTTTCTCAACCTCAGAATCTTCTGTGCCTTGAAACTCCTTATAGGAAGCTGAGTAGGCACACTGAGATAAACAGATAGATGGTAAGTGTGTAAGTGAAAATTGATTTAAAGAAGTTTTGATCAAGAACATAGGACCAGACAGGAAAATAAGGCTCAGAGATTTTCTTTTTAAACAATGTTTCTAAGAAAAATAAAGAATGGGCTGAATAATATTTTGAGTTTTAAAAACTGGTGAAAAGATAGTATGAATTATTTTTCAGCTTGTGTTGGATTTCAGTTTTGCATGTGCTTTCATTATTGAGGCTTTGCAATTTTGTTTCTGTGCACATGAATTTGTTGGTATAAGTATTTGACACAGAGGAAATTGACCTATGAATATCTGATGAATATTCAATGTATAAATAAGATTTCTACCTTTATTACATATTGAAGTTTGGGGAATAGGGATGTAGCTCAGTGTTAAGAGTGCTTGCCTAGTGTGTGAGGCCCTGTGTTCCATCCCCAGCACTACCAATAAATAATAACACATATTTAAGCACTTCAGGAAAAACATTTTCAGTGTATGTGTATTTTGTACCAATATGGATAACAATGAGACTGAGAGTAAAAATGTAAAATTTCTACTGACTGTATATATATAATTGTGTGTGTGTGTGTGTGTGTGTTACTGAGGATTGAACCCTCAGGCATTCTTCCATCAAGCTACATTCCTACTCCTTTTACTTTTTTATTTTGCGACAGGTTCTAAGTTGCCCAGGCTAGCATTGAACTTGAGATTCTCCTGCCTCAGCCTCCAGAGTCTCTGGGATTACAGACATGTGCCACAGTACCTGGCTTAACACCATAATCTTAAGGTTTTAGATCAAGTTCCATTTTTAGCATAATGTCTGGCATATTAAAAAGTAAAAGCAAGCAAAAACCCTGATACATGTTTGTCAAATGAAATAAAAATGGATATTTATGAAAATATCTTCAGTGGGTTTTAATAACAGGGTTTTGCATTCAATGTCTTTTACCAAGTATTTCAGTGATCAAATTATGTATCTCCTCATTGTGTACAAAGTACTCTGATGGATAGTTCAACAATATTAAGATGTCTTAAATAGGAATCTCACTTAAGAAACTTATAGTCATAAAGGAAATACATAGAGACAACTTAAATTGCAACGTCATCAGAGCTATGGAAGCAAAGAGGCAAGGCTTGAGTCAGCTAGTGGGTGTTCTGGAAAGAAGGAAGAGTATATGAGAGTCTAGAAAGAAGGTGGAAAACGATAAATTCCAGAACAGCCAGGCCTCAGGGTTTGTGCACAGCACCGGTTTCAACAGTGGGGTCCAAGAACCACCCCAAAGCTTTTAGGTACTGTGTTTCTTCCAAAGCACCAAGTATCACCATGAAACAGAGCTCCTAACAGTCTCTTTATTGATAATAATAATAAAATATACATATTTTCATAGTATGTTCAGGTCACTCTTCAAACTTCTCATGCTTTCACCTTCCTCATTCTTCTGTTTTGCTGTTCATCTTTAAATCTTGTGCTGAAGAAATATCCTTATCTTCCGCTACCAACACTGCCAGGGCTGGCCCTCCTCCTGTTAGTTTTAACTGTAGGACCATATTGAAGATTAAAAAAAAAAAAAAAAAAAAAGAAGAAAGAAAGAAAAGATGGGTCTCAGATCACGAGATAATTTCATTCCATGTGTTCCTTATTGAGGATCTGGTGAAGCAGAAGTGGCATAGCAATAAACTCCAACTGTCTGATTGTTAAGACAGGATTCGATGATATACCTTGGGGAAT
The DNA here is from genome assembly GCF_048772815.1 of Callospermophilus lateralis. Lineage (NCBI taxonomy): Eukaryota > Metazoa > Chordata > Mammalia > Rodentia > Sciuridae > Callospermophilus > Callospermophilus lateralis. The sequence goes on along the minus strand of NC_135312.1, from coordinate 81,822,286 downwards.
TCATTATGGTTCAACATTGAATGCATATTTTGTAGGTTCAGACAGTAAGTTTGTTAGCACACCAAAAACAGATCCGTCACTTAGGGGCAAATTCACATTAAGTGACCTCAAATAAAGAGATGTTTAAAACAGAGTTTTAAGGTATTATGGCATAAAACTTGAATAGTAGTCCAGTAGGACTAGGGTATTCTGACTGTGCGGATCAATCAAATTATAGGAGAACCAAATATCACCCAGGAGGCTTTTACATAAACATGCAACCAGAGGAAGGGGGAGATAATTATATAATTTGATTATCAGTGGCATCAACCTAGTATCCCAAAGCACCTGCATTAAAAAGAATGACCTGGCCACCAGGATCGGAATCAGAGACATGAGGCCTGAGCATCCCTCCCCTTGTTTACTGGCATGACCAACACTGTTATTTTTCTTCTCTGACTCTGTGAGTCCTTCACCTCTGCTTCTAGTAAGAGCATTCTGTTGATAAGTAGTATATTCAGAGGGTAAACGTGTTTGATTTCATGGTCTACCTTGGACTGTCTGGAGGCAGCTGCCTTGGGCAGTGTGGAGAAAGACTCTGAGACTCTGCCAAGCTCAGCGGACTAGCGTGTGCTAGAGGTTGTGGGTGGGTCTGTGTCTGACTCAAGCAGGTAGGATGAAGATAGTTCCATGCATTTGCCATCCCTGCATGAATAATTCAGATTGTGTGGAGCTCCTGAAAAAGCATAAGCAGGAAAATGCCATCATCTGATTTTCATCTAAATGATGATCAAGTCCACTGTAGAGATTTGCCACGCCCAGGATAGCTCTGAACGTAAGCTGTCTGGGAGTGGCTGGGGATGTGATAGAAATGTTCAACTCATGACTCTATAGTTTCCTTCTTTCCTTCCTTCCTTCCTTCCTTCCTTCCTTCCTTCCTTCCTTCCTTCCTTCCTTCCTTCCTCTCTTCCTTCCTTCCTTTTTTTTTCAAATGTTTCACATGTTTATTACAGAACCAACAGAAACCAGTACTACAGCACCTTTGGAACTACAGAAAGCTCACATTCCCAGTTAAATATTCTCAACTGACCAGACAGTGGTGACATTTTCAGTCTGAGAAGATGATCACAACCCTGATACAGCCCAAGTGTGTGTGCCATTTCATATAATTCCTTATGGACCTAGCTCGGTTCTCCTCTTGGAATTGTACCTGATTTTATTACCAGTTTTCATTCAAATCCACTGGGGAACAGGCAATTTTGCTTTTGTTTCTTGGCCAGGAATCCCTTGATCCTGAAAGTCTTGTAAGAAGACATGGTGAAGAACCGAATCAAGCACATGCACCACCATGACTCTAGTTTTCTGATTGCTTTCACCAAGGCTCTGGATTTTCTTGTCTGAGTGTGTGTGTGTGTGTGTATATATATATATATTTTTTTCTTTCCAGTTTGAAGATTAGAGAGAAACATAGACTGAGAAGCCTAGGTATTGTTGATCACAATCTAGTCATGTCTCCACCCCAATTATAAGGTGGAAAATGCTTGCTTAATTACTTATTAGTGACTAATTGAAAGCGGAGCGCATCGTATTTCATGAGTAAAGTCATCTTCTTGTGCCTTTTATCCTGAACACTGCTGGTATTATTTAGACCATTATGCTAAGTGCTTTTGTTGCTTCCCAGAGCACTTCCATATTTACATCAAAAGATTTATCATTTTATTTTTTACTTTATTTCATTACTAAGTGGAATCAATTTGATGAAGGTTGCTGCTGTATAATTGATGCAGAGAGTGATTTTCATCAGCTTTGCTGTGAGTGGGATTGGGTATCCTTGGTATAGCATGAGTTCAGTGCACACCTCAATAACGGGGTTGAGGAGAAGCCTCCCCGACCCCCATGCTAGCCGGGAATTGAAACCAGGGCCTTCGGCATGCCAAGCACATGCTCTACCAGTGAGGTGCATCCACAGTCCCAAGTAAAACTTTCTTGAGGAGGTTTTTTTTTTTTTTTTGAATATGGGAAACTTTGCAATGACTAGTCTCATTAGAGTCTCATTTGCTCAAAAAAATTATGATTAAAAAAAATCTATGAGGCACTATGATGGGATATCATTTGTGTTAACACACCATTATTTTTTTCAAGTAACTGCAGAGTAGTAGAGGGGGGCCTTTCATGTGCCTGGTGTTATGTAGACATCCCAAGTATGTAATTTAGGATCTATTCTTGAAGGAAGCATTAATAATAATAATCACTTTTGAAATGTATATTATAAGGAGATTATACAGAGCTCAAATAATTTGTTCAAGTTTAGAGAGCTGAAGCTGTTAATAGAATTTAACTCAGGCCTGATTTCATGATAAAGCCTATAGTCATACTAGACAGGGATGCTATATGAGGAAATAGAATTTATAAAATACAATATTTTTTTATGAGGGGTACTGGGGATTGAACTCAGGGGCACTCAATAAGCCACATCCTCATCTCTGTTTTGTATTTTATTTAGAGATAGGGTCTCACTGAGTTGCTTAGCACCTTACTTTTGATGAGGCTATCCAGTTTTGAATTTGCTATCCTCCTACCTCAGCCTCCCAAACCAGTGGGATTATAGGCATGCACCACCATGCCTAGCCAATACAATAATTTCAATGGCTCATGTTGGTCCCAAATGATTTTGTAGGGTATAAATTAATAAATTGATTAATACTATTTATTAATATCACTCAAAACCTCTTAGCCCCCAAATGATGCCATATTCTCACAAAATTTAAAAGCATGGTGGTAATAGTATTAGGGATGTTATTTGCTATCTTCTTATGCATTCTGATTTGTTTTCTTAAATGTTTTTGTCTGTAAACAGAATTAATCATTTGGTATTATAAACAGTTTTTTGTGTTTAATTTTCATGCTGTTTGTATTCTTTTTTTCAGAGTTCAAGTTTTTTCCTCAGCAATTTGCTTTCCCATATTCTCACCTGTTTTTCTCTTTGTTACTGTTGTTTATTTGGCTACATCTGGAAACCACGATTAGGGTTTTTTTGTCATTATTTCTGCATGATTATTTGAGTTTATATTTTGCCAGTCAGGGATGGAAATGTGCACTGCTTTAATTAGCCCCTGCTTAATCATACTTTCTATTGAACTTTTTTTTTTCTTCTACTCTTTATTTAGTAAACATTTGTTGTTTTCCACATGCAAATACATTTTCAGGCCTGGCTAAAGATAAAACTCTTTTTTGTTGTTGTTGTTGTTGTTGTTGTTCAGAGATTGAACTCCGGGGCCCTTAATCACTAAGCCACATTCCTAGACCTTTTTTATATTTTATTTAGAGACAGGTTCTTACTAAGTTGCTTTGGGCATCACTAAGTTGCCAAGGCTGGCTTTGGACTCATGATCCTCCTGCCTCAGCCTCCCAAACAGCTAGGATTACACGTAGGTACCACTGCATCTGGCTAAAGTAAAACTCTTTTACTTATTATTATTTTTTTTAAAGAGAGAGAGAGAGAATTTTTTTTAATATTTATTTTTAAGTTTTCGGCAGACACAACATCTTTGTTTGTATGTGGTGCTGAGGATTGAACCCGGGCCGCACGCATGCCAGGCGAGCGCACTACCGCTTGAGCCACATCCCCAGCCCAAACTCTTTAACTTAGAAGAAATTTCTTGGCATATCAGGCCATGCATATAATATTATAATAGCATCTTTTATATTAGGTGAGTTTTTGGGTGACAGTGAAGGCTTGTAACAGCAATATGAAGAAGAGAGCAGATTTAAACAACTCATTATTTTTTATTTATACTTCCAGTAGCTTTAATCAGATTTTATGTCTTTATCACAGATGTTTTTATTTGTCAGCTATTGTTTTTAATGGATAAAAACATGATATTTTAAAGTAAATTAAAAATAATATAAACTCACTGACAGTCATTACTGTTGGATGAAGTACAATTTGTCAGGTAAATAAATAAATCAATTAGTATGTTTTGAAGGTTAATAGAGGATAATTACCATGTATGCTAGTTTTAATATTTATCTAATTATCTTAAATTCAAAGTCATAACCGTGTGAGATGCACAAAGCTTTTAGTATTTTTTTTTTTTTTTTTTTTTAAGATGAATGAAAGAGGCCAGTTGCCTTGGCGCACGCCTAAAATCCCAGCAGCTTTGGAGGCTGAGGCAGGAGGATCAAAAGTTCAAAGCCAGCCTCAGCAAATTAGCAAATTAGCCTAAATAATGCAGTGAGACCCTGTCTCTAAATAAAACGAAAAAAAGGGCTGGGGATATGGCTCAGTGGTTAAGTGCCCCTGTGTTCAATCCTTGATAGGACAAAAAAAAAAAAAAAAAAAGAAAAAAAAGAATGAAAATAGTGTATTCCCAAATCTCATTTTCTTAGCAAAAATCAACAAGTAGAAATTTCATAAACAAGCATTTTATAGATACTACTGTAACAGAAAATAATCATTTTTCTGATATAATTGTACTATTTTACCAATGATGGAAATGCAGCATAGCATGGCTAAACTGATGTCTCAGTCGGGAAATACAAAAGTGAACTTTAAATGCATCGTAGTCTTTGTCATTAATGAAGACTGAACATTTTAATTACTGACTTTGCCTAGGCAAAATAGATATCACTTTGATTAATAAATTTGTTAGTCTGCTTAGTTTTTTCTCTTGCAACTATTAATAAAATGTATTAAATTTTAGAATTGAATGAATTATAGAATTTTAGATTTCCTGGAAAGGGCCCTTATGAATCCTTTGGTTCAGTGATCTTATTTTAAGTAGTATGGAGGTCAAAGTTTCTCCCATCTGTAGTTAGTTAATGGCCATGTTATATCATAGTTCTTGCCTCTTAAACTGTTTTTTTTTTAACCATCTGTATACTGTCTTTGATTTATATGGGATGTCATATTCACTAGACCTTTCTCTTTTTTAAAAAAAATTTATAGTTGTTGATGGACCTTATTTTATTCATTTGTTTATATGTGGTGCTGAGAATCCAATCCAGTGCCTCACACATGTGAGGCACGTGTTCTCCCACTGAGCCACAACCCCAACCCTTCACTAAACTTTTCTTAAGGCACAAAGTATATCTATATTTCTAATGTTGAGGAGATAGTAGGTGCTGGCCCCAACCACTGAGAGTGTGTCAACAGGAGACATGATATCATGACATTTGATGGGGAATGTCAGTATGTACAGATAGCGTCACTATAGCTAAAAAAATGGGTTCCCTATCAAAAAGAATTTATTGAAGAAATAACAAGTATTTTTGAAATACCTTTTACATATGTAAAGAATATAGGACACAAGACTAAGGAGACAAGATTGATCTTATTTTTATTAAGATCTATGTTTTTAAAATCTGAACAAAGGTTTAGAGGTGTAGCTTCGTGATAGAGCACATGCAGGATTCTGGATTCAATCCATAGCACCAAAAGTAAACAAACAAACAAACAAATGAACCAGGAAGTACAAGAAGTAAGACAACCTTTAAGGATCTTTACTACTAACAAATAGACTTCATTTTTTTTTTAGTTTTAAATAATATAATATTTTCATTTATCTTGAGTTTCTAAAGAATCTACCATATTACGTATAAATAGTGTGCAGATTGGCACACATAAGCTATTCCTTTGCTTAAATAGGAGGTATAGGTTCTGTACTGCATCAGGGATGCTATGTTCTAGTCTTGTTTAGTTGAATTGTCATATTCATTATGTAGATTTGTGATAATTCTTGTTATACCTTACTGTATGCACACATACTTGAAGATCAAGAATACCCTTTTCTATCCAACCCCCTGCTTTCTGTTTAATATTACTACTTCAAATTCCAAGCAAAACATTGTTAAATCCTACATTTAAAATCTAACTTTAAATTAAATCTTTGGATTTTATAGCTCAGGGATTTCTGGCTAATAAATATTCAGGGAATCATATTTACTTAAATATATCTTGTTACCAGAGTGTTTTTCATGGTGATTAATCCAAATGAACAATTCTGTGTATTATTTCTTATGAGACAATGGTCTAGATTAGGTTTCTTTTATATTTTACAGTTATAAAGTCTGTTATAGAATTTGATACAAAGTAAAGTAGAGGTATTTTCAGGATAATGGGATAATATTTCTCCAATTTTATAATATTTGTTAAGAACGAATTTGAAATACGATTCTACTTTTTTTGCAATTAATTGGTTCCTGTGTTTAAATGTTTGTTACCATGGCAGCTAAGAAAAATGTATGACTTGTTCATTGCCAAATGTCAAATAGCAGGGTCTGCTGTGTATAGTTCTCAGAATTTACAGCAATTCTGTTCTAATTGCTTTGTCCTTGAAAATGTCTGTCTGGGAACCTTCACCTGACAGACAGCAGATGGGAGAAACCTCTGGTTAGGGAGTCAAAGGACTGTTGTTGGCACCGACTCCAGGGCTGTTTTGCACCGTGGCTTTGGACTATAGACCAGCATTTTTTAATTGTTAAATGAAAAAGTAGGAATGGATGATTTTTAATATCTCTTTCAATTAAAATATTATAATTACTGAAATTGTAGAGCTACTGAAATTGATCTTGGGAGTACCCATATATACACCTATCTCTAGCACCCTTGGTTCCCTTTAATGGAGATTTAGAGAGGAGGGACTCTCTAAATCTCCAATTGTTTAAGAGTTTTGAGGAGAAAAAGCAATTTTTGAGTAGATCTGAATTGGACTGCACTTGAGTTATCTTTGTATGAACTATATCATTTTCTTGAATGGTTGTTCAATTCTCTCTTCCATATAGCTCAAGGGCTCTAGATATGCTCATGATGCCTCATTTAGTCTGTGATTGGATTTCTTACTACCAACATGAGCTGTATTTAACATAAAATGATTGTCAAGGACTATTCAACAACAATGAAATCCTGATCGTCTGATTTACCTAACTGGGTTGTATGTTGGAAAACCTTGAATTTCAGCAACATTCTCAACATCTGTAGTAAAGTGTACAATGAAGTAAAAGAAAACTTAAATGTATTAGCCTGCTTACTAAAAAATGTAGTTCTGCTGGGGAATATTTGAGATAACAGACTATTCACTGTGGTGTGATGATCAAAGATGGGATAAATCATTTACTTCAAACAAAGTTTTCCTAAAGAGCTTACTTGATTATGAAAAGGAGGAGCTTGAATCCTGATGTTGAATTCTGATATATAGATCAATTCAGACAGTTTATTTTGTATTTTGTTGTATTTTAAGAATGGCCCAAACCAAACTTCTCAATAGAAGAAACACAAAAGTTAATAAATACATTAAAAAAATGTTTAACATCTCTAGCAATAAGAGAAATGCAAATCAAAACTAGATTAAGATTCCATCTCACTCCAGTCAGAGTGACTATGATCAAGAACGCAAACAGCAGTCAATGCTGGTGAGGTTTCAGGGAGAAATGAGTACATTTTTCTTATATATATTTAGTGGGACTGCAGACTAGTACAACCACTCTGGAAAGCAGTTTGTAGACTCTTCAAAATACTAGGGATGGAAGGATCATGAGACACAGCCATCCCACTTCTGGGTATTTTCCCAAATGATCTAAAATTGGCCTGCTACACTGACATGCCACCACAATGTTTATAGCAGTACAACTCACAATAAATTGCAGAAGCAACCCAGATGCCTATCAATAGATGAATGGATTAAGAAATTGTGATGTGTACTTACAGTCGAGTTTCTCAGCCATTAAAAAGAATGAAATTATGGCATTTGCCAGTAAATGCATGGAAATAGAGAATATCATATTAAGTGAAATTTGCCAAACTAGAAAAGTCAAAGTTCAAATGTTTTCTCTCATAGGCAGATGCTAGAGTAAAATAGAGGAAAGGGGAAGGAAGGTTAAGATTATGTAAAGAACCAAACAAATACAAATTGATAGATGAGCGAAAGGAAGTCTAGTAGTTTAGAGGAAGGAGGTGGGTAAGGAAAAGGAGTGATTATAAATTGAACTCAATTTCTATGCAGGTTTGAGTATGTTGGGATGAACACTACTATGTATAACCACAAAGCTCCAAAACAAACAAACAAATAAATAATAAATAAAAAATCAAGCAAGAAAGGAATTGCCCAAACCAGAAAAACAGGGATGGGGGATATAGCTTGGTGATAGAGCATGTTCTTTAGCATGTGCAAAGCCCTCAGTTCAGTCATCCCCAGCACCAAACAAGGAAACAAACAAAACAAAAACCCTTAAAGAAACAAACCCCAGAAAAACAGCAATAAATAAAAATGACTGAGACCAACCTAGCAAAACCCAAGATGCATTAGAAGATGACACAGGGTTCTCCTCTCATCTAATCTAATCTCTTTTAGATTTTTATCCTCTTTTTCTGGTTTTATAAAGGGTAAGTTGTTTTACTGGTCTTTAAAATTTTTTTTTTCATAATGCTGATTTTTTTGTAAGTATATCTTAAATTTATATAAAAGCATATCTTAAATTTATTGTTAGAAAGGCATAGATTTAAATGCCACACGATATATACTTCCAAAAAGGAGGTAGGGCTGTATTAGTCAAGTCACTGCAGTAGACACATTATTGTTTTTAGCATTTTTTTTCCTGACATTTTGTTGCAGTACAGTCAACCAATCCCATTCAACACACAGAACTTAGAGATCAGTGAAGTTAAATTCATTCATATTCCAGCACTTTTAAAATTTGCCCTAAGTAATAATGTTTTTTTAAAATTTATTTTTTTAAGAGAGAGAGAGAGAGAGAGAGAGAGAGAGAGAGAGAGAGAGAGAGAGAGAGAGAGAGATTCTTAATATTTATTTTTCAGTTTTCGGCGGACACAACATCTTTGTATGTGGTGCTGAGGATCAAACCCAGGCCGCACGCATGCTAGGCGAGCGCGCTACCGCTTGAGCCACATCCCCAGCCCAGTAATAATTTTTTTTTTTTTTAAATAATAATTTTAAAAAGTCTTGCTGGATGTGGTGGAGCTTACCTGTAATCCCAGCAGTTTGGGAAGCTGAGGTAGGAGGATTGCAAATGCAAAGCCAGCCTCAGCAACTAGTGAGGTCCTAAGCAACTAAGCGGGTCTATCTCAGAATCAAAAATTAAAAAGGCCTGGGGATGTGGCCTAGTGGTAGCATGCTCCTGGATTCCATCCCCGGTAACAAAAAAAAAAAATAATAAAATAAAATAAAATAAAGAAAAAAGAAAAATCTTTACAAGTTGTCACTTCATTGCTTTTTTAGATAAAATGGTAAAACAATTGGCCTAGTAGCAAGACTATGTCTGCTAACAAAAAATGTTAGACTCTCTAGAATGCAATTATTATTTAAATGAGGCTGATTATAAAGTTAATTGTTGATATATTGCTTTAAATGAGACCTGACTAAATAAAACCCAACACACAGCAAGCTCAAATAATACATGACATTGGAAAATAACATGAGATATTTTTGAAAAGAAAAAAAAAAGGGATTGTCTTTCTCAAATATATTTAGATATTAAGCAAAAAAGTTCATGACTCTTACAAGAGGAACTATTAGATAAGGGAAAGGGGACAGGGGAAGGAGGGAGGGTGGACAGGATTAAAGCATGATATGTGCATGTATGGAAACAATGCAGTGAAAACCATCAATTTGTATAATTAATATGTACTAATAATTATTATAAAATTTAGATTTAAGAAAAAGAGTTCATGACTGCTCTAAAATTAGAATGTTCATTTGAAATACCCCAAAGGGCCAAGTGCTTGAATTTGAATAGTAAAACGAACAAAATGGGAATTAAAATACCACATTAAGCCATCTCTTGTGTATTGCTGTAAACGAAAGTAAGGGGCACTTTTACTATTTTGTTAAGCTTTAGATCTTGGAATAGGGAAGAAAGAGGAATTTGGAAAGGAAAGGACTACAATAAAACGCCCAAATTCTTGGAATTTGATTCAAACCAAAAGGAAACGATCTCTGAAATTCAGTGCAGATTTTAAAATAATGACTCTTCCAGTCACACCTCCATTTTAATGACCTAAAAGATAATTCTCTAAGTTTTGGTGGAAACGCTAAAAAGGTTGTATGTAAAAATGATTTTAAATTAATTAAAAAGATGAATACATGCTGATATTTTAATACTAAGGACTTTACAGATTGCTTAAGACATCTCCAAAATATTTGAGCTTTGTATTTGTGGGAAACATTTCATCTTAGACAAATAGTGCATGTTCTAGCTATTGCTTGGTAAGGAAACAGGCTTTTTTTTTTTTTTTTGGATACTAGGAATTGAACCTAAGGGTGGTTTATCATTGAGAAACATTCCAAGTCCCTTTTCCATTTTTTTTTTTTTTAACTTTGAGATGGGGTTTTGCCAGGTTGCTGGGGGCTGCCCTTGAATTTATGATCCCTTTGCATCAGTCTCCTGGGTCTCTGGGATTACAAGTGTGCACCAGTATACAGGAAACGGTTTTTTAAAAGCTGACTCATCACCAAGGTTGGTTGCTACTGAGGAAGCTGAGACAGAAGGATGGCAAGTTCAAGGTCAGCCTGGACAATTTAGCAAGACCCTGTCTCAAAATAAAAAAATAAAAAGTGCTGGGGATGTAGTTCAGTGGTAAAGTGTCCTGGGTTCAATTCCCAGGTGGGGTGATGATTGGGGTGGCGGGGCAGAAGCTGACAATTGAAAACAACCAAAATGTTGAATAATATGGAAATTGTTGGACATGTCATGAAACATCCATGAAGTGGAATATTATGCAGACATTTAAAAGTACTTTTAAAAGAAATTTCAATGGCATGAAAGAATGCTTACTACTTACTAACTTAAAAAATCAAAACATTTAGAATGCAAAAATGTACATGTTCTCAACTATGTCTATCCATATGCACAAACTGGGGCGGTGAGTACCAGGGATTGAACTCAGGGGCACTTGACCACTGAGGCACATCCCCACTCCTATTTTGTATTTTATTTAGAGACACGGTCTCACTGAGTTGTTTAGCATCTTACCTTTGCTGAGGCTGGCTTTGAACTTGTGATCCTCTGCCTCAGTCTCCCGAGCCTCTGGGTTTACAGGCATGCTCCACCACGCCCTGCAACAAACTACATTTTTAAAAGCTTACTAGTTTCTAATGTAACTATAATCTACAAGGGTGAAAGTGATCATTATCAATAGTATATGATAAAAAGTAGATTTTTTTCCCCTGAAATGTGTGGAGATAAAAAGAACAAAAAAAACAGAAATACCTAGTTTACCTTGAAACTGGGGTCAAAGGGTTCAGTTCATCTTTCAAGTACAGCAGTCACTGTCTTAGAAGAATAACATTTCATTCACTGTCTATCTGCCATGATAAATAGTATGATAGTTTTAGAAATACATCTACTTTCCTTTTATCATTAATACAAAAGTGGTATCTGCCTAATATAGGCCCCATTAACTATATGAAATATGTTCTGGAAGAAAATTTTCACTTGGGTGAAAGAAAGGGATCTTAATCTGGCAGGTTCCTGCTAATACAGAACTTGGCATGGTTGTGCAGGTACCCAATGACTGTGATAGTAAGTACCTCCAAGGAATTTTTAATTAATAAAATCAAAAGGTGTGTAAGTGAGATTGGGGCTGTGGCTCAATGGTAGAGCGCTTGCCTAGCATGCGTGAGGCACTGGGTTCAAACTTCAGCACCACATAAATAAATAAAGTAAAGGTATTGTGTCCATCTACAATTAAAAAATTTATTTTAAAAAATAACAAAAAAAAATCAAAAGGTGTAAGTAATACTGTAAAAATTTTTGGACAACTTGAATGAAATAAACTTGAAGAATGTTGAGACATTACTCAGAAGAGTTAGCTGGTACACAATATAATAAGTAGTTTAATTGAAGTTATAGACCATGAAATGAGTTTCTTTCCTGAATTTCTCTGTTAATAAATCCATTCTTCTACAGTTGAATGGCACTATGGTCAGTTAATGGAGAAAGTGTGTAGTGATTATGAAAATAAAATATAAGGAAAGTTTACTTTAAGTAGAGCACTTACAGAATATTTGCAAATAAAATCAGGCATTAATGTATATTTTGGACCACTCACCCACAAAAAATTTCAGAAATAACTTGCTTGAATCTTTCTTTTCAGTCAACAAACAGTGTGTCCTTTCTGGCAAGGGATCAGAATGATTTTACAACTTTTTAAAAGATTTTTTCCCAGTGCTGAGAATTGAACTCCGGGCCTCACACATGCTAAGCCAGGGCTCTATCACCACTCATACCCAGCACCAGAATAATTTTTAAAAGTTCAGAGAATTAGATTCTGCTCAAAATCAGTTGGTTTTCAGTAGTGTTAGGGTGATTGTATTTTAACAAAGCAAAACATAACCTTTAAAAATAATCTTTGACTATGTCATATTATATACTTATATTATACTTACAATTTTATCATCTGTTTTAGATAGTGTCCCTTGGCATTTTGATGTGCAGTTCAAATTGAGAATGACTGGACTATATTTACCAGCCATTGAGAAGGCAAAGGAGTAGGGTAGTAGATGGGTCCTTCCATATGCAGTCTCTGAAAGAGCAGCTCAAAAAATACTCTTTAAAATTGGTAAAATATTACTTTTTTTTCTAATGGAAATGATCTTTTCCTGTCTTGATTTCTTCTCCCACAAGTTGATAGTTTTTTTGTGTGTGTGTCTATTGTCTGAGGTTGTACCATGCCAAGAATTTATGGGCAAAGAACAGGCTGATTGATTGCATTATGTCAGGACAAATTGTCAAAGATCTGAAATGGGCAGAAGCTATTATTAGATGTCTGGTCCACTGTTCTGTATGATATCAAGCAGATCTCCAGGAATTCTTTGATTCTCTTTCTAGGCAATTTTATAATTATGTAGAGTTAGATGTTAATTTGTAGCAAACTGATAGTAATGCAAGTGAATTTTTCCATGGAAATGCTATTAAGTTTTGTCCGGTAGAAATACAATTAAATGTCTTGCAGAAAAGATAATCCCAGACATATTTTATTGCCATATGGAATATTAAACAGTTTTACATATTAGCAAAATTATTTCAGTATTTACCATTTATGATCGTCCATATGTGAATGTGCTGAGGATTGAACCCAGAGCCTTAAGCAGGCTGAGCAAATTCTTTATTACTGAGTTACTCCTACAGCCCTTCTTTGACTGGTTGTTAACATCTTACTGATCTTCTCATAAGTAATTAGCCCCACAGAATCTTTGGCTTCTGTCATCTTATATATTGATGTTACAGTTATGATATTTTTCATCTTGAAAATGATGCATTAGCAACTATAAATTCTTATACAGCTTTGATTTGCCTGTGGAATGGATTTTCTATCAGGGATATTTCTATACCTGCTACTCTTTCAAAAAGAGGCTACTTTCTGTCACTCATTACTACATGCCAGTGGATTTTAAGGTATGATATGCTGATGCTCCTCAACCTGTGATGGAGATACATCCGGATAAACCCTATTATAAGATGAAATATTATAAGTCAAACATGCATTTAATAACCTAACCTTTCAATATAGCTTAGCAATTTGCTTTAAACATGCTTAGAATATTTGCATTAGCCTTCAGTTGAGCAAAATCATCTAACAGAAGGTGTATTTTATAATGAAGTGTTGAATAGCTCATGTCATTGATTGGATACTATACTGAACATGAAAAATAGATTAGTCATATGGGTATGCTTTTGCCTCACTGTAAAGATGAAAAATTGAAAGTCAGGTCATCATAAGTTGAGGAATGTCAGTATATCCTGTTACTGCTTCTTAAGTGCTTCTCTGAGATCACAACATGTCAAAGCAGGAAAATATTGTAAATCATCTACTCTGGCTTTTTCTGAAACATCTATTCTTGCCAGGCACAGTGGTGCATGCCTGTAATCCCAGCTGCTTGGGAGGCTGAAGCAGGAGGATCATGAGTTCAGAGCCAACCTCAGCAATTTAAGGAGTCCCTAAGCAGCTCAGTGAGACCCTGTCTCTAATAAAATACAAAAAAGGGCTGGGGATGTGGCTCAGTGGTTAAGCACCCTTGGTTTCAAATCCTGGTCCAAAAAAACAGAAAAGAAAAAAAAAAGTAGAAAAAAAAGAAAAAAATCTTTTATTGCAGAGTTATTGACAAATATTAAATGTTTTGCAGCTATTGATTGCATCATCATTATTCTCAGGTCTTCTGCTAACCTATAGTGATGAACCACATTACATTACTACAGAAACATTCCTTGCTACCATGGAAATAGGCAAAATATGTCAAAGACACATGCGATTTGTATGTATTTTTTTGACTTGTATGGGGATGTGACTTTGTTCTTGAAGTAATTCAGAGATAGTCTTTCCTGCTTTCCAGAACAACAAACTTTCTTATGCCAAATTAGCATAGCAAGTCAAGGCTGTCTGTAGATACTCTCCATGGTTAATTAAAAAAGATTCTGCTGTCCCATTAGCCTAGAAAGTTCATAAACATTTCTGATTTTCTAATTGTTCATTAGGTTCATTTTTTTTTTAATAGAAAGATATTGACATGTACACCTTTGGAAAATATCAGAAAGAGTACTATTTTCCAAAGAGTAGAATTACCTTGCTTATTATATTTTAAAACACTGAATACAATTCCATTTTTAAATAGTGAAAATATAGAGAAAAGAATACTTAACATTAAAACCGCTGCTTCTCGCTGGGGAGATACCTCAGGGGTAGAACACTTGCCTAGCATGCATGAGGTCCTGGGTTCAATCTCTAGTACCAGACAGTAAGTAAATAAAACATTTGCTTTTTGAAATTTATTTTTTTTATATATTTTTGCAGTGTTAGGGATCAAATGCAGGATCTTATGAGTTGCTTCTTTTTAAAGTAGGTTTAAATTGCCAGAAGTGCTCTTTTATTTTCCTAAGCTGATACAGATATTCAATATTTTTTGTTTGTTTGTTTTGTGGTGCTAGGGATTGAACCCAGAGCTTTGTGTATGCAAGGCAAGCACTCTACCAACTGAGCTATATCCCCAGCCCTTATTCAATGTTTTAATAGAAAAATATTCATAAATCATTAACACTTATTAAAGATAAAAATGCCACATGAGACATTTTCACTGTCAACTATAAAACTATACATTTTTTTTAAAAGATCTAAGATGGAATTTTTTTTGGCAAAAGGCTGAATTGTGCCCTTCCTCAAGTTAATATGTTGCAGTTCTAACCTTTAGTACCTCAGAGTATGACTGTATTTGGAGCCAGGAGCTTTAAAAAAAAAAAAAAAAAAAAAAAAAAAAAAAAAAAAAAAATATATATATATATATATATATATATATATATATATATATATATATATATATATTAAGTCATTCAAGGTGGGTCCTAATCCGATAAAATTGGTACTCTTTTAAGAAGTGAATATCAGGACTCAGATACTCAGAGAACATAATCATACATGGGGACACAGAAATGGCCACAAGGGGACACAAGATAGCCATCTGTATACCTAGGAGAGAGGCCTCAGAAGAAACCAACCCTACCACCACTATGATCTTGAAATTCTAGACTCTTTGTGAGAAAATAAATTCTTATTGTTTAAACTACCTCCTCTTAAGTTTTTTTTTAATTGAGTTCAACATAGAATAGGACAAACATACTGATGTATGTCTTAAGTAGGTGATTTTTACTTACTTAGCTCCTTTCTTGAAAATAAACTGTTAGGAAGTCCCTGATTCATATAATGATACATTGTTCTGCCAGATTCCTGGGACCCCAGTAGACCTCCAGGAGCTGAATCCGATGCAATCACACAAGAGTCTTTATTGCAAGCTGGAGCCTGGACTCACAACCATTCCCGACACAACGGTCCCAGGGAGTGAGTCCCGGTCCTTTGTTCAGTGAAATTTTATAGGTTTTGGGGGGCTACTCTATTCGTCACAACATCACACAGCAAATCATTCCATACCGAGGGAAAAATCAAACATCAACTCTAACATTGATTAGCACATTCATTGGCGGGAACAAGTTGGGTAGGGGTGATTGGTTAGTACAAGAGGGGGATTCCTTTGAACTGATTGGTTTAGGCCACGAGGGGTGTACATGCTAAACTGCATGGTTTCCCAACATGTTATCAACCACCATAAACTACTGGGGGGTCATCTGGCATTCCAGGTATTTTCCCTGTCTCATGCTGATTGGAGTTTGCTCGGGGGGTTGCCATGGGTCCTCATCTAGCCTGACTGAGTCAGGGACACCTGGCACCGCAGACCTCTCCTGTTATTTGTAGACAAACAACTCTGCAGGGTGGGTATGTGCTTAGGAGTGCTCTGTGGGTTTTTCCAAGGACAAGGGTCACGCCCCCTTCCTTAGGACAGGCCTTGAGGTAGAAGCTGCTGTTATTTATTTATTTTTAAAAATGGAGTCACATTAGTTTCTCAACATCAGTTATTAGTTTAAAAATGATTGGCATGTTATTTATTCCTTAGGCACGTATCTATTCTAACAAAGGTTTGCAATGAAAAAAAATAAATTGCCTCAAGGATTATGAAAATATAATGAAAAGAGCTTTGTGGCAGAGAAGTTTCTCAAGTGGTTGGTTTGCTGTGACAAACACTCATCCTATTTTTGGGATCCATTTTGTTATTGTGTTCATGTGCAGCCAGTACATTAATCTTTCTTTTTGTTTCTGTCATGGCCAACATAGCCACTAGCCAGCTGGCCGTGGTTATTGTTCCCTAAGAAATCTTCTATTCTTGACCTCAAATGACTGGTCTCTAGGTGAACTCAAAGATAAATGAGGTCCAGATTACAATGAGTAATTGTTCTTGCATCCAGTTAGGCTCCTCTGTGGTGGTTCTCACCCTCATGATCTGCTTTGCAGACTCAGCCTTCCTTTTCTCTGTGAACCACGGATCTAATGCTATTTTTCTGTGGGATGTTGACTGTCAAGGTGACTGTTCTCTCTCCTTCCGGAATGTAGTGGCCTATTCAAATGTTGGAAGAATTCTCCTACGCCTAGTTTACAGTAAGTCAAAATTGCCCAGTGAGGAGACTGTGTTAGGATCTCTGAATTATGGAGTGTGGCCTCTGAGTGATTATCTTGGTCACTAACAGAATAATAAACTGTTTTTTGCTTCTTGTCTTATATAATGGAGTTAGTGAACAGGATGTGCTAAAATGGTAGAGAATAGAAGTGGGAATGAAGCTGGGTATTGTGGCCCAGTGATGCAGGAGGCTGAGTAAGGTAAAATTTGAGTGTAGCCTCAGCAACTTAGTGAGATGCTGTCTCAAAAAATATAAAAATAAAAAAGGCTGGGGATGTAGCTCAATGTTAGAGTGCCCCTGATTTCAATCTGTAGTGCCCCGCAAAGGGAGAAATGAGATCTGATGAGAGCTCCCTTTTCCACATTTTCCTTCTCAAGTATTGTCTAGGAGTACCACCTATGGGTACCAGAAAGGCTGTGAGAGTTTGAGGGGCAGAGAGGGAAGGCTGGATTGGATTATAAATACTGGGGTTAAAAAAAACCCTCAAAACAAAAAAGAACACCTTGGAGGTGATTAAAGGAAAACAGGAATGGCAGGTGGGACCTCCAGACATTTACAAATGTAAAATATATCCTTGGAGAAAACTAAGTTAGCCAAGAATAAGAAAAACTCCCATGATTTGGCCAGAGAACACAGGGAAGGGGACATGAACATCTTGAGGCATCAGAGTTGTGGGTAAGCAGGCAGCTCCATGATGTCTAAACGTTGTCCTAAATCCTTTGCTCTCAGCGATGCCCCAAGCTTTAATCCCAGAGTGAACTCTGCATGGGGGCCCAGGGAGAAAGGCTGGGTACAAACGGAAGGGCAGCATGTCTGGCAAAATAGTTGAGCAGAGCAGAGCCATGGACCTGCCCTCAATGGTTGGAAGCAGGATGCTGGCGTTCAACAAAATTGATCTGTTCCTCAATTCCTTTTTATCATAGACTCAAAGCATATATCTAAAAGATTCGTGAAGCCTATGTTGTGATTTAGGTCTGAGGTGTCATCCAAAATCTCCTGTATTAGTTTAGGAATATTCATGGGTAAAATGATTACGTCGTGAGAGCTGTAACCTAATTAGACCATCCTACTTTGAGTGGACTAACTGCATGGTAATTGTAGGCAGGTGGGGGTGGCAAGAGGAGGTGGATCACTGGGGCATGCCCTTGAAGGGTATGGCTTCTCCCATGCCCTTCTACAATGGTTTGCTGCCTCATTATGGGCCCAGAAGAATGGAACCAGCCCACCATGGAGTGAACATCTGAAATAGTAAGCCTCTAATAAACTTTTCCTCTTCTAAGTTGTTCCCTTTGGGTACTTTTGTCACAGCAGTGAAAAACTGACGAACACACCATGTTTTTGCTGTAAGCTGATGACAGACTGGACAAGTACTACTTACTTTAGGTGCACTTCAAATATATATTTTTTTAATATTGAAAATAAAAGCATTTAGTATCTCTTAAAGGGCAATTCAAAGAGTTTTACCCTAATATAAAGACTCTCCCCACTTGAAGTTACTGCTGGTTGGTCTTGATCCTTTGACTAGAGAATCATGTGATAATTATTTAAAACTCATTCTATACTGAATCCATTTGCCTTTAATTATCTTAATAAGACTGGCATATTTTTATATGAAAAATTAATTTTCACCATATTTGAGAACTGGTATAAAAATCAAACAACGAAACCTTACTGTGTGACCCATAAAAATTGGGAATTTCTGCCTAACATAGATCCTAGAGATTCAGTTCAATTTCTGTTTAAGGGCTTGATATGTATTTAAATGCATTTGCCTATCATGTGCAAGGCCCTGGGTTTGATCCCCATCCCTGCAAAAATAAATGAGTAAGTAAGTAAGTAAATTAATAAATAAACAATACAAACAACATAGAACATCACTAGAACATTCCTATTATTAAGAACTAGTTATTTATCAATGAGCATTCATTTGTTGTTTAATAAGTACAAGAGAAAGCCTCTAGTCTGAAAAGGGTGATAAAAATGATATTTGGGTGAAGTGTTAGAGAATCTTAAACAAGCCAGCCTCATTCTGATGTCTATAGCTGTGGCTTTTTTCCTGAAAAGGATTAAAAGTTTAATTTTAATTCAAGGTTTAAGTTGTTTGTAATTAGATTTAGTCAAAATAAAACTTATTTTGAAAATATTTTTCAGATTTCTACTTATAATTTCACTCCTCAAAGCTCTTTTAATTAGTTTTTAAAGTAATTTAATACTTTATAGAGTTGAAGTTTCCATAATATAAAGTTAAAGCTACGGGGAAATGATGTGTTAACCACAAATATAAGTTTCCCTCATTAATCAAGGGAGTCAGCTTCCTGTTACTTTTGAAATCTTCCTATTTCTTCTTGTATTCAGGAAAATATAAGCACTAATTGACCAATCAACAATTAATTCATCTTTTCCTCTGTTAGCATATCTTTTTCTATTTGAGTATAATTTCCTTGGTAGAGCAGAAAAAGGAATGAATCTGGAGTTAAGAAATACGACTTATGAACAAATGAACTCTGGAAACATATTTTGAATATAGGCATAAAAGTTTTTATTGGTACAACCTATTTTATTTATTTACTTATTGTTGATGGGAAAACTTTCCCCTAACCAGGGAGTTTGAATATGGAATAGGAATTAGACGATTTTAAGAAATTGTTGATTTTTGTCAGATGTGACTAGTTTGTGTTTATGGAAGAAATTGTATTTATATTTTAGAGATGCATCCTGAAGGATTTGTGATGAAATGTTGGGGTGCCTGGAATTTGCTTTAAAATACTTTTGCAAAGGATAATAAAATTAGATGATTCATTTTTAAAATTTCTTCTTTTGGGTATATCTGAAATTTTTCATAATAAAATGTTAAACAAAAGCAAAACCAGAGAATAGGTATTCTCTGCCCCCTGCTCTGTAGCTTTGGGTATGTCACCTAATTTTTCCGATTCTCAGTTTTCTGACTTTAAAAAATAAGATCAACAACCAAAACAAACAAAACCCGGCAAAACACAAAAACCCAGAACTGCCTGTGAAGATCAAATGGTCTAATTCATATGAAAGAACTTTGAAAAAAAGTAGAAATTGATTTCCTAGAATAAGGTACATATTATTATATAAACATAACCACCCATCTTTGGCCTATCCCCATGCTAATAAATTTTTTTTTTTTTAGGAAGCAAATTTAAAAATTGTGATAGATCTAAAGGAGATTGACTAAGAGGATGAACATCTGGATGTCATGTCCTCTGAGAAAGGCCAAAACGCTGGGGTTCTTTAGGGTATAGGAGGGAAGAAAGGCTTGGGGGATTTGAAATCTGCTAGTTTTTTTTTTTTTTTTAAAGTATTTGAAGAGTTTTGGAAATAGAATCAGTGTTGTTCTGGAAGACAAAAGTATCACCGGTTTATGGGAGATAGCGTGGAAGGTCTGGATTTGGAATTTGGAAGAGCTTACTGAGAATGTTCTCCAGATAGAATGGAAGTGTCTGTAAAATAAGACTTTTTCTGCTGGAGAAGTTTCTGTGGAAGCTCATGCCCAGCTGTGGAGCCTTGCAGAGGTGTTAGTTGTGAGTGGGAGGTAGATCCACTGGGCCTGAGAAACCCCCCAGCTGTCTGTGGTTTCATTGATCCCTGTGGCTCCATGTCTTTTTTACTTTGCATTTTATCCAGGACGATATTCTCTCTCCACATTCTCTTCTTCTCCCCCTGGTCTCCTAATTCCTTTCTTCTTGAATTTTTTGGTCAACTTCCCTGTTTTGGGGTACCTTAGTCGATTCAGTGGTATTTATTAGATTGCACTATCCCATTTTCTCTTTCTTCCCATTTTGTTAAATACACAGATAGAAGTGGTGTAAAATTAATTTATAATAATGGGGGGGTGCGTAGCTCAGTGGTATTGCTTGTCTAGCATTTGCAGGCCTTGGGTTCCATTCCTAGCACCAAACATACAATTTTTGAGCATTTTCTGCATGTCAGGCAATATTTTGGGGTACTGGAGATATAGTACTGAACAAAGTAAGGAAAAGATTTTTGCTCTTATGATGTTTATATTCCAGTGGAAGGTGACAGAAAACTGACTAGTAATAATATATTTGTTAGATAGTGTCTAAGAGAAAAATATTTGAGAGTAAAGGGAATGGGGTGCAGAGGAGAGGATGTGTCTCTGTTAAGTATGGTAGAGAAGAAAGCCTTTTGCTTTGATGATGTTTGATCTAGAGATCTGAGGAAAGTAAGAGAATAAACTGTGGATATCAGAGGAAAGAATATTCCATATGTAGGGACCAGTGAGGGCCTACATGAGTTTTTAGGTGGGATCTTTTTTTTTTTTTTTTTTTGTACCAGAGATTGAAAGCACTAGTTAACCACTGAACTATATGCCTAGGCTTTTTTTGTATTTTGTTAGAGACAGGGTCTGGCTGACTTGCTTAGGGCCTCACTAATTTGCTGAGGCTGGCTTTGAATTCACTATCCTCCTGCCTCAGCCTCCTGAGCTGCTGGGATTACAGGTGTGCTAGTTTTGCTTGTTGGTTAACACCAAGGGGGTCATTGTGGCAGGAGCAGGGTAAGCAAGGGGAACTATAGGAACTCAAGTCAGAGGTTTGTGTGTGGAGGGTGCAACTGGGACTCTGGAATATGCAGAGCCTTGTAAGTGTTTTGGCTTTACTCCTAAAGGGATGGGTGCCCCCGAAGGGCTTTTAGTGAATATGACATGATCCAATATGCGCTTTAAATAGGTTTTCTTTCACTCAGGATTTGCCACTTTTGGAGGTCAAAGTTTTAAAAACCATCTTCGAGTAAAGCTGTGAAGATGAATATGATACCATCTCTGGTTTGATTGAATAATTATTTCTTGAACATCTACTAGAGGGCAGGTGTAGTACTAATCCTGGGAGAAAGAAGTCTCAGTCAGGTCCTGGCCTTTGAGACCACTCCTCTCATGTCACGTCTTCTTGGTGCTGGGATTTTGTAAAGCACACAGTAAGCATAACAATGATAATCACAAATGTCTCTTGAGAGTCTTCCTCAGTCAGTACCAAGAAGAATATGAAAATACACAATACCTTTGCTTCAAGGAACTTAAAATCATTTTAAAGCAGAAGATAAGACATACAGAAATTAAAAAATTAAAATGACAAAATATTAGCAATAATGTAAAACAGAGGAACCCTCTTTCCTGAGACAGGTTAGTCTCAGAAAGACTGTCCCTAAATTAATCTGTCATAGTGGTGTGGCCTTAACACACTTTCTGTTTTGTGTATCTCTGAATTTATGCTAATTGAGAGTTTGTAAATGGAAGATCTTCAGTACTGTATGCACAAGATGGTGGGTTTGACACTAAAAGTGAAGAGCTTTTGTGATCTGAAAAGTAGAAATAATATTTACTGAGCACAATGTGCTAGGCACTCTTCTAAATATTTTCTTCTTCTTTTTTTAAACTCATTCTACTCTTGCAGATCTGTGAGGTACTGTTATTATCCCTATGGACGTTGATAACTTTACAAAGATGTTTACTTGGCGAGCAGAGGGGCCGGGATTCACATCAAAGCAGTCTGTAATCCAGAGAGATCATGTTCCAGAGCACCATACTAATAAAGTTTGTTTATAATCTAAAGACTTTTGCCCAACAGAACTTGGTTCTCAAGAGCTTACAGGAATCTGAGCATGGCTTTGAAGGATGGATAAAATAATGATAATGTGACAAAAATCTTACCTTTTATTACTTATCTTTTATTCTATGATGGAGCAACTTGGGAGTACTCAAGATAGACTTCATACAAAGGCATATTCTTGTCTCTTTCAATGTGGGAATTTTAGGTCTGATTAATTTGATTTCCTTGCCTGAAGAAGTTCTATTCATTACTCTTCCATACTCTGAAGAAATCCCTGTTCTTTAGTCCTAGAATACCCAAAAGTCATGTCGTAGGGTGCAGAGGCTGGTGCCTGCAATCTCAGCTCCTTGGGAGGCTGAGGCAGAAGTATCACAAGCTGAAGGCCAGCCTGGGTAACTTGGTGAGACCCTGTTTCAAAATGTGCTTGTCTTGCTAGAACTGCAAAATCAAACAAATCCAAAAAATAGCTCACTTAAGCCTCATGTCTATATAGCTTATAGAAATGAGAAAGTCCTTGGGAAAAGATGGGCTCTCCCACCTAATATGTGACCTTGGACAAGTTACTGCATTTCTTTGTAATATGATTCACTCAGGTATAAATGAGAATAATAATAGTATCTACTTCATGGTGTTTTATTATTATGAATTAATATATTAAAGGACTTGGAAATTTTTTTGAGAGGGGGTGGTATTGCTAAGGATTGAACTCAGGGACACTCAACCACTGAGCCACATTCCTAGTCCTATTTTTTTTTTTTTTTTTTTTGTATTTTATTTAGAGACAGGGTCTCACTGAGTTGCTTAGTGCCTCACTGTTGCTGAGGCTGGCTTTGAACTCTCCATCCTCCTGTCTCAGCCTCCTGGGCTTTGGAGATTATAGGTGTGTGCCAACCTCTCTGGCAGGACTTGGAACATTTTATGACACAAAGTAAATACTAAGTTAAAAATAAATTTACAAGTACTATTTACTGTATTCACAATTTCAAAAATCAGGCATTGTCATTTAGGCAAAATATCTTGTAAGAATCATAGAACTAGCTGGTGTGGTTGAGAATACCTGTAATCTCAATGACTCAGGAGGATACCAAGTTTGAGGCCCATCTGAGCAACTTAGTGAGACCCTGTCTCAAAATACAAAATTAAGAAAAAAGGGCTTGGGGTTGTAGTGCAGAGGTAGAGCATCCCTAGGTTCAATCCCCAGTTCAAAAGGAAAAAAAAATCACATAACCAAATGTGCCTAAAACAGAACCCTCAGTCTTTAAATCACTTCTTTTAATACCCTCTTAGGTGAGTAAAGATATATTGCCTTTCATGGTTTTTATTGAGAAGCTAAGATTCAAGGTGCTTAAGTGAGATTCTCCTGACCACTCATCTGAAGGTCAGTTAAAGGTGAATTCAAACTTGGACTTCAGCACATAACTTTAGACTGTGTCTCTGGATTTTTTTCTATCACTCTGGAGTGTCTTTATAGTTCTTCTCACTCATGAAGTGGTAACTGTGGTATGGTTGCCATCTTGACCCAACTTGTCTGTATCTGAGAAGGTGGGGTGTTCCAGCAAACTTGAACCTTCCTATTTTACCTTCTACAATTTTTTGTTATACTTCCAAATGGTATATTTTAAGCAATATTTTGGTCACTTAAAAATTAAGCTCAAAAAATAAGGCCAAAGCAAACACAAAAAATACAATCTCATGAAAACAAGTTACTTTTTATTCTGATCAATGAAATGATGCCACCTAGTGGATTTCGTGTAGATAGCAAGGATGAGAAAGAAAAGCCAAGGAAGAATGAAGGTACCCATAGAAAAAGCTAGAATAAACAGAGAATGAAGAAAAAAGTGATATTAAGGCATGGGTCTGCTTACCACTTCAGACTCTGGTACATCCCATCAGTGGAATATTACATTGGAGGGTGATCTCCACTAAGGCAGGGATTTTTGTTTAATACTGTATGCCTAGAACTTACAACGATGCCTTCTATAAATAGTGAGAATCAGTGAATATTTATTGAATGAATGAATTGTTAAAGTTGACTTCCTATTGTTAAAATTAAAAATATTATTCATATTTTTCCCTTTGCTGGAGAATCTTCCACAGTTCATATATGAAAACAGGGCTGTCAGGTTTTTTGTTTATTATTTTTTTATTTTGTACTTCATAGTTTTGGACTCTTGCTCTTACTATAAAATTAGTGTACTAATATTTTGTGAAAATTAAAACAATTCTTTTAAAAATCTACAATTGTTTATGAAAACATTTTTATGGCCATCTGGTTAAATTTGCTTGCCTTCTAGAACTGGGAGAGCTAACTGGCATATTAATAAAGAGAAATTCAGAAGAAACTACAAATTTCAAAAAGAATAAGAGAATGATCCATTCATTAAAGTTAACATTTTATTTAAAAATTGGATATTCATTAAAAGATGTCTCAAAATTCAAAAAGTACAAAAAAAGCATGTCTGTCTTCTAGCTACCCAGTTCCTTTCTCAGAGAGTTATCACCAGTGTTATCTTTCCACTTGTCCTTCCCAAGACATTTCCAGGTGTTTGCTTTTCTGTAAAACTAAACCTACTATTATAAAGAAAAAAATGTACAAATCTTTCCTATTATTATAAAGAATGAAATTTGATAGAAAACATGGTTATCTCACCAATCATCATATGCTTTTAATTATTAATAAAAATGGCTGTCTTTTCCAAATGAAATTCCTTTTGATATTCCCTTGATTATGTTTTAGTGGCAGTTCTTATTTGAACTCTGTCAATTTCTTAAGTTAGTTTTATAGTAGATTTTTATTTGCACATAAATTATTCACACAGATTCCTACTAAGTTGGTTGACAATTTTATGAGGTTGTAAACTTCTATCAAGTCATCTCATGTTTATTGGGCCTTAACAATTTGCTACAATCATAACAGCAGACAAGACAAGTACAATTACAGGTATTTTACTTTCTTAGAAAATGTATATTTGGAAGTCTAATACTCTTATGATGTAAGTATATAATACATTTTTTTTTTTTTTTTTTTTTTATATCAAGGATTGAACCCAGAGTATTTTTGTTGTCGTCGTCGTTTTTTGGTGGTTCCAGGGATTAGCCACAGAGCCACATCCCCAGCCCTTTTTAAATTTTATTTCGAGACGGGGTCTCACTGAGTTGCTTAGGGACTTGCTAAGTTGCTGAGGCTGGGCTTGAATTCATGATCCTCCTGCCTCAGTCTTCCAACTTGCTGGGATTAAAGGCGTGTGCCACTGCACCTAGCTAAAATTTGTGTGTTCTTTTCCTCCTTTTTTTTTTTTTTTTAAACAAAACAAAACAAAAATTGAAAACAAAAACATTTATTTGATTTTAGGTCAGTTCTTGCCTAATTTCTTTGTTTTGTGATTAAGAAAATGGTACAAAGAAATAAGATGCATATTAATTTGACAAGTCATTCTTAAATACTTGTTTGAATCTTAAACTGTGGTATGAATTGTAGAAATCACCCAATTATTTAGAACATTTGTGGGGCAGAGTCTACCTAGGGACACACAAATAAAAGAAGTAGTGACATTTGAATATTTGGTTCCATCAGAAATACACAGGGAAGATCTAATTACTTAAAAAACATCACTGACACCAGATCGCTTTCAGTATTTGGTTTTAATGAGAAGTGACATTATTAGCATTTTTAAGACTCTCACAAATGCCAGAGGCATTGTATAGAAAATTAGAATACCCATCAATAATGGCAAAACTTCATTTCCTATCAAGGCCTCTCAGTCATAACTGAAATCCTTGCTCAGTATTTACATTTCAAATAAAATAAGTCAAAATGAAGGACCCTACTGCAAATCTTTGAAGATTTTTTTTTTTTTTTTTTGGCATTGAACAACAACATTTTAAGTTCAGACAGCTTGAAGCATATTGATTTGTCCCTGAGGCATGGCTTCTGTCTTGGAGAAAGCAGAGCCAAACAGGGATTCTCCTGTCGAAGAGTATGATTTATTAATGTGTGGAGCACAGCTGCTAATGGGTTTCCATTAAGAACTTAAGATCAACGGGAGAAAGGAACAGGAACGATCAAGCCCCCCAAGTTTTGTTTTGGCATGTTTAAAAAAAAATTATTACTTATTTATGGACCTTTATTTATTTATTTGTTTATATGTGGTGCTGAGAATTGAACCCAGTGCCTCACACATGCTAGGCAAGTGCTCTACCACTGAGCCAGGAGCCCAACCCTTGTTTTGACATGTTTTTAAAGATTGGGAAAATGTACTGAAAAATTGGCATACTGAAAAATAATTTGGCTGACTCTGGCATGCAAATTATTAAATGCACCTTTAAGGTATTTATATTTCTTGTTTATTGTATACTAAAATCATTTGGTGGGATAGTTAATAATATCAGAAAATGTTTGTGTTACTATGTTGAGTAAAAAAGCATATTAAAAAAGAACATGTGACCAGGCATGGTGGTACATGCCTGTGATCCAGTAGCTGGACAGCCTGCTGCAGCAGGAGGATTGCAAGTTCAAAGGCAGCCTCAACAATTTAGTGAGGCCCTAAGCAACTTAGTGAGGCCCTGTCTTAAAATAAAAAAAATGGAAAGGTCTGGGGATTTAGCTCAGTGATCCGCAGTTTTCATTCTTAGTACACAGAAAGAGAGGGAGAGGATGAAGGAGGGAGAGAGAGAACATGAACTGCAAGGATCTAATTTGATTAAAAAGAAGAGCATATATATGAAAAGGGAAAAAATTTCAAGCTCTACATAAAAATTTTGATAGATTTTTTCCCCCATGCCTCAGTTTCTGCATTTTATGAATGAGGATAATGACAGAACCTACTTTGTAGGCATAAATGGTGGCAGTTATTATTATTGCCTTTATTGTTATATGTAGTTTTTTCACAGTATTTCTTTTGCTTCTTTTATTTTCTTAATTTATTAAAATCAACATTAATTAATTTTGTGATAGAATTATTTAAAAAAAATATTATCTGCTTAGGTTCTCTAGTTCTCAAACTCTGTATCCAGACATTAGAGAGATAGGTAGAATGCTGTTATTCCCCTTTGCAGCTTGTGCTGATGTCAAAATTACCTGTTTACTTGGGGATTATCTTCTGCAGTAAGTTCAGCTGATTGATTTTTGTTTCCTTTGTGCCTGATGCTTTTCCTGTCCCATGTCAGTGTCAGTAAGTATTTGGTGGAGGAAACCTAAATATATATTCAAAGCAATAATGAGTTGCATAGTACTTTGTGGGTGAATTTTATGTGAGTTTTATATCACATACTGATGTTACCCCACATTGTAGATGAGAAAACTGAGCAGATGTACAATGAGCAAATTTTGGGGTCAGGATCCAAACCCAGGTAATTTTACTAAAGTGTACTCTTCTCATGCAAAAAATGAGGGAAAATGATCAAAGTAATACTATAATTGGGATCACACCAATAATGTAGGATCTTTTTTGAAATAGTTATTGGATTAAAAAGTGAAAATGACCGGAATGCGAGAGAATGTGTGGCACGTCGAGTTTCACAGACGGGTTTGTATGTGCACATTTAAATGCCCTCCTTATAAATCCCAGGTAATTTTTATGTTATCAAGTTTAATCTTATATTTATTTTATCTCTTGCATTCCCTCTTCTTCATAAAATAAAATAAAAATGATTTTCCATCAATTTCTTACATGATACCTTTTTTGGGGGGAGGAAAGCTTTTAAACAAGCAGGAATTTAAAGTATTAGCAACACGACAAATAGCTGAATTAAGTAGTTTTACCTGCCCAATATATAACTGGTGTCCCTTGATAGCCGTCAATTGTTTACTTCAACCTCTGCATGTGAAAGCTCTGGTTAACAAGGTCTTGCTTTCACTCCCACTCCATTTTTGCAGCCTTTATTCCTTCTCCTTTTTTCTCCAGAGTTTTGTGAACAGGAGCATGGAAGAGTCCATGTCTCTAATTCTGATAATATATATATATATATATTATATTATATTTTTTCCCTTGTAACTGGGGATTGAACCCAGGGGTGCTCAACCACTGAGCTACATTCCCAGCCTTTTTATTTTATTTTGTAACAAGGTCTGGCTAAGTTGCCCAGGCTAGCCTTGAACTTGCCATCCTCCTGTCTGAGCCTCCTGAGTCTCTGGGATTACAGGTGTGTGTCAGTCACTGTGCCCTGCCTTTGAGAACAGATTTAAGCAATGAGATGGGGCTTTAACAGATGGCTAATTCTTCTAATCCTACAGCATAGATGCTCATGTCCTATATTTAAGACTTGAAAGGAAAATGTATTCTCTGCAAGAACTCTCACAATGAACTGAAAATTATCCCCTTTCCTTTCTTCCTCCCTCCTTTCCTTCTTTTCTTCCTTCCTTTGTTCTTTTTCCCTTCTACTTGAAAATGTAGGCAGCCTCAATTTACCATTTAATCTAACGATTGAATATGTGCTAGAAAAAAATAGAGGTGTTAAGAGAACCAGATTCACGTTATTCTTCTCCTTTCTGTTCATTGTCCCTGGGGTTGTTGTAAGGTTGTGGGGGAAACCCTTGACTAGAAGAATCTGGATTCTAGTCCTGGATCTGATTTCTGTATAATTGTGCCTCCTCATCTTTAAACCAGCGGCTTCAGGCATATAAGTGCCCTCTCAGCTCTGAGCTCTTCTAGTTTCATTGTACATCATAGGTGTGTGTATGTGTGTACATAAGATGACAATGTCAGAATCCATGAAGTTTCACAAAAATAATCGTAAAATGGAGCCTATATTTTTTTCTGTTGTCCTTTTCCCCTCATTTTGCCATAAACATTTGTGGGGGAATGGATAAGGGTGGTGGAAAGACCATATTATTGTGAGAGAATATAATTTAATTTATCTTCTGGCACACTTGGGTAACAATTTTTAATTAAGGATTCGGAGTTGGTATTCCGTAACAAGCTTTATTGTTCCAAACCTAATTTATATGTCAGATGTAATTTAGATGACTTCAGACTATTTATATGAAATGAGGATGGGTTTTGACAGCTTTTGATTAGAGAAGCCTGAGGGCTATTTTCCATAATTTTCTGCCCTATTCAACTAATATTTGTATCTAGCAAAAACCAGAACACATGTTGAAGGGTTATCTACATAGACATCTGCTGTTAATCTTCTTCCTCTTCCGTGGTGGACAAGTCTTCTGCTTGTTCTAGAAGGGCCTGGCCTGGCATGCATCTCCTTATTATGGCTTTTTCGT
The DNA here is from genome assembly GCF_048772815.1 of Callospermophilus lateralis. NCBI lineage: Eukaryota > Metazoa > Chordata > Mammalia > Rodentia > Sciuridae > Callospermophilus > Callospermophilus lateralis. The sequence continues at coordinate 81,792,490 of NC_135312.1, read as the reverse complement.
AATTGTTAAGAAATAATATATCACATTAGCTGCTTTGTACTGTTTCTCATCTATTTGTTCACTCACAGAATACTGCAGAAGTATTTTCATTTCTAGTTAATAAACTGGGGAAGTGATTTTTGCAGTCAAACATAGTATTTTCTTTAGCCTAGGTAAATCAAACTATCCATTCACTAAGAAATTTTAAAAATGCAAACATTTTACTTCTTTGTCGTAAGAATAATGGGAAATTACTATTAATAATGAAGACTTTTAATGAATGTTACATAAGGGGTATTCTTTCTTTCTTTTTTTGGCAGGGGAGGGTACTGGGAATTGAACTTAGGGGCACTCAACCACTGAACCATTTCCCCAGCCCAATTTTGTTTTATTTAGAGACAGGATCTCACTGAGTTGCTTAACGCCTTGCTATTGCTGAGGCTGGCTTTGAACTATCCATCCTCCTGCCTCAGCCTCCCAAGCTGCTGGGATTATAGGTGTGCACCACTGTGCCGGGTTTAGAAGGGGTATTCTTAACTTTAAGAGTCTAGGAGTTTATAAATGCAACTTTTGTCTTTTATGTCCATCTCCTCCCCCACTGATTGGGACCTCTTAATGGGTAGATCCTTGAATAGAATAGTTGCTTGAACATGGAATTGGGAATGTTCTCAAGCTTATGTTTTAGAATAGGAAAAGAAAGAAAGAAAAAGATTAGCTTGTTTGTAGTGAAGAGAGCTGAGGCAAGGGGTTGGCACAGTCATCACTGGCCTGGGGAGGAGACACCTACCTTTTAGGAAAACAATATCTAGTACTTGTAGCTCTCCCTCTCAGGGCTGACTGAACTTTAGGAAAAGGAATCTCATTGAGAAAGGAACGGTCAGTCAAGAGTGTGATAATTAAGGATCGATACTAGTTATTCCACAATATTTATGCATCTGTGTATCAGTTAGAATGGACTAGGTTATTTTGCAGGAACAAATGACTCTAGAACTCAATGGATTGAAACCACAAAGATTTGTCATTTATCTCTACTACATGTGCATCTTGGGTTGGTGGGGGCTTTGCTTTACAGTGTTCTCATTTGGGGTACAACATAGCAGAACTCCCACCATCTAGAACATTGCCACCCATCATGACAGTGAGAAGGAACATGGCGAAATGTGTTCTGAGTATGAAAATTCCCCGGGAATGATTATTAATGCTTCTTTTACTCACACTTCATTGACCAAAGCAAGTGCAGAAAAAAGTAGTCCCACATTGTACCCAGGAGGGGGAGAACCAAAAATATTGGTAAATTGTACCACTCATAGCCAAAAAGAGTTAGTGATATTTCTGATTACTATCTAGCATCAAAATTTTAAAAGTAATAAATTAGTTAAGAAAGAAAGGGCATAGTAATCAATCACAAAAAATCATTTGATCAATTGCTAGATGACTGTGTGAGGACTACAATTTCTGATACTACTTAGCATTCCTTTCTATGAAGTGTACCTAGGAACCGATCCATGAGTATCAGTTTGAGGAGACCAGAAATTAGAAACTAAAGTTTTGTTTTCTGAAGGTACCTATTAATTACACATTATCATTGCAAAGGAAAAATTAATTTTCATTGTAAGTGGGTGAAGCAATTCATATTGAATTGATACATACAAGAACCCTTATTCCCCAAGAATTCAGCTTTGATTCCATTTGGAGAAATATAATCCTATAATCCTTATGGTAAATGATGGTTGTATTATAATGCCCATTTACAGATGAGGAACTGAGGTTTAGTCACCTTTCTCAGGTTGCAACAATCCATGGTTGTTTGACCTTGAAGTGCATACTCTCATTCATGTTCTTTGCCACCTTGAAGCAAGACTAAGCTTGGTGCAACATCTGACACCAAGTGGGTCAGGAGACAGTGATTGGGAGAGAGTTAATGCAGCTGGTTGGCTGGAGGGAGCTACAGTTGGTATCATTCTGTAGTCATCTCAACCAGAACAAGAAAGTATTTTAAATTAGCAATTTTATCGACTTTAGTTACAAACATCCAGTTATTATTTTTCCTGGGATTTGCAAAGGGTTTTGCTGAGGCTAAGAGCCAGGAATATCCCAGAAGACAACACCAGAGCCCTTCCGGGAAAGGAGCCCTTTCTGGGCAGGGCCCGCCTCCCTCTGTCTGGATGTGATGGGCAAAGGGTGGGTCGGCTTTTATGAGCCAGAGCTCATATGAACAGGAGAGCAATAGCCTGCTGCCTGCCAGAGTCCGAACAGGGGTGTAATGGCAGGGGCTGTGAGAATTCTTGTAAATTGGATTAAGACACAGACAACTAATGGACCTTAAAAGGAATGTTGAAATCAAATCAGCAAATGAAGAAGATGGCACTTAGAAATCGAAGGCAAACATGGTGATATTCTCTAATTTATAAATAAACAAGGTCTGTTCAGCAGTTTGAGAATAAGAGCAAATCGACTAATTTTAGAATTCATAACTAAAAATCTCAGTTTCCTTAAAATTGACTCCTAAATGCTGCTCTGTTCTTTGTCACAGAACACAGATTGTGTTGTTGAATTCACAGCAGCCTTGGGAGGTAGGTATCATTATTCCCTTTTTAGCTAGATCAATTGAAACCTACAGAGATTACATAGAAAATTTCCCTGCACTATTAAACTGGAAAGGAGTGGTAGTCTTCTTCAAACATCCACTTTTTTAATTTTAATTTTTTATTTTATTCTTTCTTTTTACATCCACTTTGTTTTGAAACACACTCGCTCAGGAGACTGTGTTCAGTGGATCAATTCTTTTCAGATTGAAGAATAACAGCTTTCCTCAAAGTCACCTCTCAAACACCCTTTCCAGACAACCTTTCCCATTAACACTGGTACAAACTCAATGCAGAAACAACAAAATGGTAAATTCCCTGGCCTGATTCTCTCTTATGAATGGAACTGCCTGCTTATTAAGTCCACATTATCTTCACAGAATATTTTATGCTCCTTGGGGGTAGGGACCATAACTAAACAGTTATTTAACCCCCATTATTCTTAACACGATGCCTTTCAATTAAGGGCTGATTTTATGAAGTGTAGTTATTTTATGGCTAGACATTTTATGTAGCTCATTAAGAGATGACATATGTCCAAAATTCTAATGAAAATTTTTGCTTCGTGAGCTTGCCATCACATAAGATGCTTACAGTTTGTTATGACTTATGGCCACAAAATGACTGGAATCTAAAATCATTTAATAATATTTTCATAACCTTGAAATGTGGAAAGGAGAAGCCTAAAGGCATCTGGAGCGAAGCTGCATAGAGGTTTTAATTTTATTGTTTCCAGACAGCAAGAAAGTATATATTTAACATAGATGTTATCCTGATGGAGTCCAAAATATTAATTTATAAATGAAAATAATCAGGTGTAATTTATAGAAACTAGCCAGAGCAATTGTGGGCATGTGATATAAGCTTGCCAAGCCAAGATGGTCAGGTAGAATTGGTTCACATCCAGGCTCTCTCACTGCTAGACATCCTACCTTCAGCAATTTGCACAATCACCTTGAAACTTACTCTAAAAATGTCATGACATGGAATTTGTAATTCTTTCCTTGTAAGGGTCTCCTGAGGATCGATGTGTGTAAGACATCTAGACCTCCAATTGCAGGCATGCACTAACCAGTGGTCATTGTTAATTCTGTTGTGGAAGCTTAACCATTTTCATAAGTAACAAATCTAATGTAGAAGACATCTTTTTGCATTTCTGGAGAATGCATCATGGCAAATAGGAAAATTTTAAGATATGCATTATTCTTATGGCAGGATTTAATTATTTGATTCCACTAAATTCTCCCAGTTGCTCAGCCCTCTTTGACTCTTGCCTTTGAATTATATGCATTTGCCAATAGATTCACATAGGCAGACCTTTATCACTTTTTTTCTTCACATTTTTTTTGGCCCTAATAAGAAATCAGAATTGAGGAAGTCAGGAAATGGAGATGGAGAAGTACTCATGTACTCATGGGTTATGTGTAGTTGGTCACAGAGGATCAAGTCTATGTCACCTGGCATGGATAATGGCATTAGCAATCTACAGATCTGCTTAAGGGGCTGGCAACTGCCTTTTCCTATTAACAAACAAATACAAAAAAAAAAAAATCATATGTCCATTGAGTAAACCATGTACATATGAAATCTCATCTATGTCAACTTTCAACCTGTGGTTCATTTGCAAATATGGACATAAAGTTTTAATGGGAATCTGGGCAGAGTGATGCACACCTGTATTCCCAGTGACTTGAAGGGCTGAGGTAGGAGGATCACAAGTTCAATGCCAGCCTCAGCTTAGTGAGGCTGTAAGCAACTTAGATCCTGTCTCAAAATAAAAAAGAAAACAGACTGGGGATGTAACCAAGGGGTGCTTTACCTGGGTTACCAGCGGGTTCTACCTCTCATACCAAAAATAAATAAGTAATAAAATAAAATACAAGATAAAATTTAAAAAAATTATTGGGACTGTATTCAATTTGTGTTTGAGCAGTGAAAAGAAATAGTTTTTCATAATTAAAGCTATTTGGGCCCTAATGAAGGGAGAGACAAACAGATCAATGAGCCAGAATAGAATCCAGAAAGAAATCAAATTGTATGACAAGTGGGTAACTGCCTTGAGTCAGTGAAATGGTTGCACACAGAAACAGCCTTATTTTCTCCCACCTTTTATTCAAATAAGTCTGCCATCTTTTTTTTCCTAGCCTTGGAAATCATCTCAAGTCTTCCTATAGCTTTCTGGTCACTTCCATGTGATCAAGTGGTCTCATTTTCAGACATATATGTTAAACCTTTATTCTCATCTCTAATTTAAAGGCATTGCCTCCTTTCAGCTAGATCTGACCTATGCTGACTCTAGCATCAATGGGGCAAAGAGGAGTGTGGCCTATTTTTCATACATCCCTCCCATACTCTCCTAGGTTTGAAAGAAAGAGGATAGTGGTTAGAAAAGCGAAGGCAACAGCATTGTTACTTGTTGTTTGTGGTATTTTACTGGCTATCCAATATCCTCTTCATTTCAGGTATTGGGATGTTCTTTTGTGAGGCCACTGAAATTTTTGAAGATATTCAAATATATAAATACACGACTGATTGCTTAACAATGTTTGTTTTGATAGGGAAAATCATTAGCAAATGAAATATTCATTAATAAATATGAAATTGATATTTTGTAAAACATTCAAAGCCCAAATGTTACTTAGTCATGAAAAGTGATCCTATATGTATGTATTTGTTGACATAAAAAGGCATTTGTGACACCCAAGGAGTAAAAATTAAATTAAAAAAAATGTGTATAGTGTTGGTATGTTAAAAAGTCTACAACTTGACCATAATTAACTTCCAACCCCCCCTACTGGAGATTGAACTCAGGGGCACTTTACCATTGAACTACATCCTCAGACCTTTTTAATTTTTATTTTTTATTTAGAGACAGGGCCTCATTAAGTTGCAGAGGCTGGCCTCAAATTTGCTGTCTTTCTTTCTCAGCCTCACGAGTTGTTGGGATTACAGACTTTACCACTGTGCTCAGCATCATAGTTAACTCTTGAGTCATTTTATGGATCAATTCAACTTATATGGCGCTGTTCATATTCTGAACATTTTATACTGAGCATTGTTTATTTTTATAAGGAAATAGTATAAAAACCTTTTTAAAGAGTCAGAATTTTCTTTTAAAAATTATTTAGTAAATCAAATTAAAAGAAAACAGATGAAGAAGTTATTTTGTAAATTCTTTTTCCTTCTAGTTTTTTTAAAAATTCTTTACTGCCACCTAGTGGTACAGCATTTGTTTACTTTTTTACTATTTGAGATTATGGCTATTTCCCCTAAGGCTTAAAAAAAAAAAAAAAAAAAAAAATTAACAGGGGAATGCTAGTAAATGTTTAATGACCAGTTTTCCAAAAGCAATGTTTATATATGTTTATAAATTTATAATAAATTTTACCTAAATAAAGGATGCACACAATTTATTAAAAAAAAATGTATACAGCTGCCATGTCAGTTGGCCCTTTAATTTCAGCTGTTCTGGAGGCTGAGGCAGGGGGTTCTTAAATTCAGAGCCAATCCTGGTAATTTATCAAGAGCCTGTTTCAAAATAAAATAAAAAGGGCTGAGGGTGTACAGTTTAGTGGTAGAGCACTTGCCTGGTATGTGTTAAATCCTCAGTATCACACAAACTCACACATAAGTTGTGAATAGCTTATTTATCGGAATAAAATGCTTTCATTGATTTTTGATGAATTCTTGTATCTGTAGCCAAGCTATGATTGCAATTCAATCATGATTTGACACATGAATTTATATCCCAATCAGCTACACTAAACCTTTGCCTCTTGTTGTTAAATCTGGTATGTATCGACTCTTTGACTATTTCTCCCCCTTGTAGAAATTATATCTATTAAACCAAAATCTCTCAGCTTTAACACTATTTAAGCCTCTGTGTGTGTGTGTGTGTGTGTGTGTGTGTGTGTGTGTGTATGTGTGTACATGTATGTGTATGGTGTGTGTGGATCCCCACCCCATGCCTCAGGCATGCTAGGCAAACACTTTACAAATGAGATGCAGCCCCAGCTCTGTAAATTTCTATTATGCAAATATTCTCACCATAGTTGATTTCAGCTTTTGAATGTGGAAACACAGAAGGTGGGCTTAGGAACAGATGTACAGAAGTGCTCCATTATGTGGTATTTTTACTCTTACAGATACGATAGATAATGAACTCAAAAGCATGGATCCTAGTAAAATATAGCCAATAGTAAAACAAACAGGAAATGAGGAGTTTGAAATGTTATTTATTTTTAATACTGTTTATTTAATTATAGATATATAACTTAAGTGATTATTAATGACTGGCTTGCAAAAATTCTTGAAAATTTTAACACTTGGCTTTCCCAAGCTTGTGTGAGCATGCTCCACACACCACTGAATATGGCTGTTATCTTTGCTCTCAGAGTTGTCTTCATTGTTCTGGGAAAACTGCACAACCATGAAAGAGAACCATTCTTTGAGTTTCTACTTTGTGTCTTAGCAGCACATTATGGCAAGTTTTATTGTTATCTACCATTACTGCATGTTAAAGATGAGATTACTTTTCCATGATGTATGTTTTAAGCGTTTGAACATTTTATTTGTTTTAAAAGGAAAAAGTGGAAAGGATATATGTAATGTTCTAAATTATTGAGCAAAATTATTGCCGTCTAAGTATTTGAACTAAAATATCTCTTGGAGATGTTTTTATAATAGAATCCTTATACTTTTAAATGTGCTTTCTCATATTATCTCATTGGTCCCTCCTAACAAACCTATGGGACAGTATTGTTTTTCTCATTTTACAGATTAGGAAATGGTTGATAGAGAGGTAGCTTGACCAAGCTCCAAGGAGATTAGGAGAGCTATGTTATTAATGATGATAACAAGAGCTGGTACTGGTGCTGCATACCTATAATCCCAGCTATTTAGGAGAATTGAGACCACAGGTTCATAAGTTCCAGGGCAGCCTGGGTGAAAACAGTGACTCTAACGTGGACGGGGGTGTGGGGTGGGGAGATAGATAATAGCAACAGCTTCTCTACAGAAAATGTCAACTGAAAGCTGGGATATGCCAAGCACTATTCTATCTATATTGTGGGCATTATCTCATTTAATCCCATCAACAGCCCTATAAATCTCCATTTTTCAAGCAAGGAAACCAAACCAGAGAGGCAAAACAATTTACTCAAAATGACAGAGGACTTGGGGGACCTGGGGTTCAGTGTCAGGTGTGTCTGACCCTACAACCTCGCTCCAAGAGGTACTCTGATCTTCTCCCTCCCCCGCTCCTTTTTTTTTTTTTGGTACCCGAGATTGTACCTAGGAGTGCTTAACCACTGAGCCACATCCCCAGTCCTTTTTTTTTTGTATTTTATTTAGAGACAGGGTCTCTCTGAGTTGCTTAGGGATCTCGCTAAATTGCTGAGGCTGGCTTTGAACTCGAGATCCTTCTGCCTCAGCCTCCTGAGCTGCTGCCATTATAATCGTGTGCCACTACACCTGGCTGCCTCCCATTCTTAATGACATTTTATGTTCTTCCCATTATCCCCTGTACACACGGATGAAGAACTAGAAAATGCAGTGCAATAGTTTATCTATTCCCTAGGGAGCATAATTTATACATTGGTTATTGCAAAAACTCTTCCAGGAATATATCATTAAATAAAAAATTTCTTCTTAAATGAGATTTTTTTTGTTTTGTTTTTAAATCTTTATTTTTTTAGTTGAAGGTAGACACACAATATCTTTTATTTCATTTTTATGTGGTGCTGAGGATCGAATCTAGTGCCTCATGCATGTTAAGTGAGCACTCTACCACTGAGCCACAACCCCAGCCCTTGTTTTGTTTTTTAACTTCTTAAAATTTTTACTTTAAAAATCTACAGGGCTTTTTTAAAGTGTTTTTCTTTTAAATATATATGTATATACATGTATACACATGTATATACATATATATATATAAAAGTTATGATGAGTGTGTTTTTAAAATTTGGTCTCATTTTGTGGTAGAAATAATTCTGAATGATACTAATCATAAACTATGATGAGTGTCTTTTTAAAATTTGGTCTCGTTTTGTGGTAGAAATAATACTGAGTGATACTAATTATACCATTTCTAAAACATCAGTACAGATTGTTGTTCTGCTTCTCACTTTGGCCATACTCTTTTTTCCTTGCTCTGACACGTTCCGCCTGCCCTGCTCACCTCTGACTTTGAGAGTCGTTACATTTGACATTTAATTTGAGGCAGTGAGGTATCATAACATTTTGTGGGGGAATTCACAATAACTGGTTTTCTTTTCTTTTAAGCATATATATTTCAAGTGCATAACACTGTTTCGGTAAACATAGAGACGATTATTGTAGTCAAACAAATGAACGCATTCAGAACCTTTGAGATCATATATTCCAAATTCTTATTTCTCATGCAGATATGAAAGCCATTGTAGTGAGGAAGACTAGAATCTTGATCTTTTAATTCTCAGATCAATTTTCTAACCACAAAACATTTTATTGTTGACAAATTATTTTTAATGAAAGTGAATTTATGTATCCAATTCCTCTTGAATGCATAAGAAATTATCAGTTTACTCCAGGAAATGCATAAAGCCTGATTCAATGGGACTCTAACAGCGCCATAATGTTAAGAACAAATATGCTGTATGTGGTACTATGCCAGGCATAAGAAAAGTCTACCAATATTTATGCACTGGTCTTTTGTAATTGGTTAGATTTGGGGGAGGAGGTAAGTGAAGGACTAATATGTTTACTTATGTCTATGCCATTGTGTTTTCCAAATAAGATTTCTTATAGAAAGTGTGTTCATTCATTCATTCATTTACTTAGCGGTGCTTTTCAATCACTTAATATGTAATTACTACACTTTTTGCAGAGAAATAATAATAAAAACACATAAAAGAGTTTAAAATAATTCCTTTTCTTCTCTAGCCCCTCAAAAGAATCATCACATTTTTTTAAATATTGGGCATCCATAGGATTCATTGGGGATGAACCACAAGTCAATTCCCTCTTGGATCCTGATGCAGAAATTGAATGAAGTGGGTAAAGACACTAATTGCCCTGGGTATTAATTAAATTGAGCAGTCAAGGATAGGAAGGTAGGCACTGCCTATACTATTGTGTAATATTTATTGTTTAAATTGGCCTCTTAAATCATTGTTTTCTATGAATTATATGCAATATTACCCTTGCCTTAAAGATTTAATATGTATTATATGTGGTAAAATTTTTTGAGTTAACTCTACCTGAATAAAATGTATATATTAATGTGGAGACAAGTGTTTAGCTTTACTCAGTGATAATGGTTATTTCATGGGGTGGGGAGATTGAAAGTACAGAGTAGAATCCTAACCTAATCTTCACTGAAATAGTTTTTCTGGGAAAGAAAGTTTCACTATAAGGTTAGTGACACAACGTTACCCACCCTCTCAATTTTCCTCACCTGGATAAGAGGATGCTCCTTAGAGATTCTAAAAGTTATTTTGAGTCTCTAATGCTTTAATCAATGTTTGCATAATTGAATTGATGTAAAGATATAAAAGCAAAGGTTTGGGAATCTTGTGAAGATATGGGACATAAACTCATGTGGATAGGTAGAGATTTAGCAGTTTATCTTACTTGAGGTAGTCTCTGCCTATAGTATAATTGCCCCTTATGACCAGAATTCCTACCTCAGGGGTGTGGATATGTAATAATATATGTGCATGAGAGTTTTCATGTTTATAATAGTAGCATATATAGTCTTGCTGCAAACACTTGCAGTAAGAATAAAGAGTTGAGGTTAAAAAAAAATCTGGGAAGTAAACTCTCAGAAAATTGGAAGAGTTGTCAAATTTAGCTCAGGATACATGTTGGGCTCATGACAAAAATTTGTCAGTCTGATTGGATGTAAACTCCTTTCTTTGAAATCTGTCTTGGAACTGTCCACAATGACAAAAGCTCCTGCAATCAGGAGGTCAAGGTTGAGCCTAACTTAATGTAAAGCAGCTGAAATAATCTGACACCAGGAAAATGAAGCACATAGGAAATCCCTGAGAGCCTGTGGTGACATTAGTAATAATAATACTTTATTTAATAATAATAATAAATACTTTATTTAAAATAACCAAGATGGAGACAAAGTCTTTGGAAATCCAGACAAAACAACAGAGATAAATAGCATCCCTAAGAGGCTCACTTCCAAGAACACCTTCATGACATCAATGTCAGTAATACCAGGAGGCTACAGATAAAATTTCATTACAAAAATGTGGATTCTGAAAGTCAACAAGCACAGTAAAACTGTGCACTGCTACTTTCATTGTAGGTACCAAAAAACTGAATTGAGGTGTGACTGTTTAGGTATGTGAAGGAACAGCTCTTTCTCTCTCTCTCTCTCTCTCTCTCTCTCTCTCTCTCTCTCTCTCTTTCTTTCACCAAGGATTGAACTCAGGGGCATTCAACCACTGAGCCACATCCTCAGCTCCTTTTTGTATTTTATTTAGAGACAGGGTCTCACTGAGTTGCTTAGTGCCTCGCTGTTGCTAAGATTGGTTTTGAACTTGAGATCTTCTTGCCTCAGCCTCCCAAGCCACTGGGATTATAGGCATGTGCCACCATGCCTAGCATCATCTATTTTTTTTTTCTATCTCAAAAACACGGCCAAACAGAACTTTTCTTTACTTCAAAATTACCAAAACTAAACTACAAACATAAAACTTTTGAATACTATAAGACAGAAAAAGGAAAAGCATACTTTTTAGTAGTTCCTCACTTCTTTTTTTCTTCCCCAATTTTTAAACTTGTGCTTTATGGTTATATATAATGGTGGTATTTGTTGTTACATATTCAGACATGCACACAATATAACAATTTAATTTGGCCAATATCACTCCCCAGGACTTACCCACTTCCTCTCCTCTTCTCTCTCCCTGGTCCCTTTCCTCTATTCCACCAAGCTCCCTTTGAATTTTGTGAGATTTCCCTACCTCCACCTTTCTTTTCCTTTTTCCTCTCTAGCTTCCAAGTATGAGAGAAAACATATGAACCTTGATCTTCTGAGTTTGGTTTATTTCACTTAGTATAATGGTTTCAAGTTCCACCCATTTTCCTGCAAATGATACAATTTCACTTTTATGAACACCCGAATAAAACTTCACTGTGTACATATTCCACATTTTCTTTATCCATTCATCTGTTGATGGACACCTGGACTGGTTCCATAGTTTGGCTATTGTGAAGTGTGCTGCTATAAAATGGGTATTTGCGTGTCACTATATAGATGACTTTAATTCTTTATTATCCAGAGGCATTTTACCCAGGATCATATGGTGGTTCCATGCCTATTCTTGAAATTCCTCATTTATTTAATGGGTTCTGAATATTTCATTTATTTATATATTCATTTTTGAGGTACAGGGTGTTTTCCATCCTCAATCATTTTTATTTTTATTTTGAGACAGGATTTTGCTAAGATGCCCAGGTTGGCTTAGAACTTGTGATCTTCCTTCCTCAGCCTCCCCAGTAGTTAGGATGATGGGCCTGTTCTATCACACCTGTGTGATTCACCTTTTTTTGAGCAATCTCAAGCTGTACAGTTCTCTGAAAGCAATATGAGAATATTTTCAGACTTAACCTTTTATCTTTCAAAGCCAAATATATTTCCAAATATACGTTGATTTTTCTTGTTTGGCTTTTTTTTTTTTTTGGTACCTGATGTTGATCCCAGGGGTGCTTAATCACTCAGCCACATCCTCAGCCCTTTTTGTATTTTATTTAGAGACAGGGTCTCACTGAGTTGCTTAGGGCCTCCCTAAGTTGCTGAGGCTTGCTTTGAACTTGTGATCCTTCTCTCAGTCTCTGGGATTTCAGGCGTGTGCCACCACGCACATCTCTTGGTTGGCTCTTTTCATTTTTAATGATCTTAATGATGCTAATGCCATTTTCACTTTTATTGCTTATATCGTACAACACAAGAATACTCTTTTCTGGGAACTCAATCTATTGTTGTGTGTCTATTATTGCTTATCAACCTCTAATAGTCAAAATATCATAGAACCAAAGATAATTACAGTTCTTAGGTTGCTTGGTTTTGGATAAGATTGCTTAGATTTTAGTCATTCTTGAAATCACTGATGTAACTTTTAGTTTAAAATTTGATAACTAAAAATAATCCCCAGACCACATAGAACAGCTCTTGGTTTTGGTGGATGTTCAGAGAAGACCAGGCTGAATTTCTTTCCCAGTTCCATTATTCTTTCTCTCCATGAGACTTTTCAGTTTTGATGGTGCCTCTATAGAATGGGAATTATAAAGCATTTGTTAAATTCTTATGTATTTCTTCAGAAGAAAAATACAGTTTAAAAAAATCTTTGTGAGTGCAGAAGCTGAACTGTTTCTAATGTGTGATTATTTGCAAGAATCAATAATAATTCAAAATATCTGATATTATTTTGAAATAAAAGGTGGAAATTTAAGTGATACTAACATACAAATACAACTTTATTTTTTTGACCCTTTACAATCTTTACTGTATAATTTATGGTAACCAACTATTTATACTTGCTGATGTCTTATAACAACCTCCATGATTATATACAATCTCTTTGAATATATCACGTCAGTGGCTACATTGTATTTTACAAAACCATGTCCCTATTGTTGGATTCTTGTGTGTGTGTGTGTGTGTGTGTGTGTGTGTATGTGTGTGTGTGTGTGTGTGTGTGTGTGTGTATTTCTAGTACTGGGTATCAGACCTAGAGGTGCTCTACCACTGAGCCACATCTCCTTCTTTATTTTAAAATTTTAACTCAAGCTCTCACTGTGTTGCCCATGCTGACCTTGAACATGCAATTATTCTGCCTCACCATCCACAAATAGCTGGAATTACAGGGTCACAATACTGTGCCCAACGATTCTTGTGTTTTTTAAAATAAAGTATGACATTTTTAATTTACTATCCTTTTATCTCTAGCTGATATTTCAAATTACATTCCTTGTGGTTAGAATATTCCTGTTACAGCAATGTAGTGTTATATTTTACATATATTTAATGTATTTTATATTATAATGATTTTTACTGTTGATTGTACAAAACATCAAAAGAATTTCAATGACATTTTCATTATGAATACATCACCAGTGAAACTCCTCAACATTTACAACCACAAGAATGGTATCCCGATTAGAATAAGTTATACTCCATGTATGTATAATGTCAAAATACACTTTTACTGTCATGCATACCTAAAAATAACAAATAAAAAATTAATGACATTTTCAAGTTTAGAAAAATTCAAATTCAACATGCTTAAATTGGATACTCACCTTTCACATTAAGTATAAACCTTTAAAAATTCCAAATCTATAAATATTTCTAATTATAATAATAGAATGATCTGTATCAGTAAGCTTCAAAATACTTTAGGTAGAAACCTTGATAATATGCTTTCATTGTCTCATGATACTATGAATCCAGTACATCATCAATTTTTTTGTTAAATCGATACCTTCTGCTTCTTCCCAAAAGATCATATAGTTCATCAAAAAAATATGCTAAAATTTTGTTTTTGCTATTTTAGTATAACACTTTTATGTTTTTGCATTGTAAGAATAATCTAATTAATAGTAGAACATTTAGAAAATTATTTTTATTATTCATAGTAAGAGGGTTAATGTTTTGTTTTTATTTCTAGTCCTTTAATATAATACACAAACATGTACTTTTGAAAAAATGATCATATCAGAAAAATTTAAAATCTTTTAACTTATATAATAATTTCTTCATATTTCTAATTTAATAAAGAATTCTCTTATAGTGTTGATTTTTACAGAATTGAAGAAATCCACATTGGAATATCAGTCATAACCAAACCATATATATATGAGATTATGGATATATGAAAAGATATTCTATATAAACCTTTTGAAACTTATGAGGTTGTTTTATAAACATTAAAAAAGATTTCATCTGTGGCATTTGTCAATGCATAAATGCTGTAAAATCCTTATTAAATAAAGTGTTTCTCCTACCCTCTGCTTTTGGAGTGGCTAAAACCGATTTTCAGCCTGAACGAGCCTGTGGATAATGTAAGAAAGGTTGATGAGAGCCTTGAGGGTCCTGTGTCAGGGTAAATTGCTAAGTGTTTTGGCATAAGAGCTGATTTGGGTGTCCTTAAGATACCTTAAGGAAATGAGTGGTAAGAGAAAATATATTCTCTAAAGAGAATTTAGAAATGTTCTCAATTGAATCCTGATAAAATAAGTACTTTCCCCCCTTTTTCAGTACTGGGGATAAACTCAGGGGTTTATCTAACACTGAGCTACACCCTCAGACCTTTTTATTTTTTATTTTGAGACAAGGTCTCACTAAATTACCGTGGCTGGACTTGAACTTGGGACCCTGCTGCCTTGAAATCCCCAGTTGCTGGGATTACAGATATGCACCACCGTGCCCAACAGTAGTCATTCATTTTTTAAATGCTGAAATAGGACAATATTGCACTTAGTTCCAAGTAAGAAAGTAAATGTATTATATTTTCATCCACAAGAAAAGTGTGATTTGTGAGCTTTTGTGTATGGCCCTGGCTCCCTATTGTCAGGTAAAAAGACTGGATTAACCAAAATTCCTCCCTGGGGTTGGAAGCCAAAAATCAAGACTAGACTAATCCAAATATTTCCTTGCAGAGTGAGCAAAGTGCAGCTAAGAAAATTAGACAGCTTTCTTGGGCCACATAATTCTGTGCTGTACTGAAACTTGCATCTGCAGAGCCTGGTGCGGTAACCTTTTTCTTTGGCTGTCATTCAATAGAAAGATTCAGACTTCCCTTCCCTTTGTTTGCCACTCAAAATAGTGGACTACATGACAAAAGTCACCTGGTATTATCATGGCACATGCCTTTTGTTAATTCGAAAAAGGCTACTGACACGATGTATACTT
Source organism: Callospermophilus lateralis (assembly GCF_048772815.1). Classification (NCBI taxonomy): domain Eukaryota; kingdom Metazoa; phylum Chordata; class Mammalia; order Rodentia; family Sciuridae; genus Callospermophilus; species Callospermophilus lateralis. Next base: position 81,777,016 of record NC_135312.1, on the reverse strand, counting down.
TTATAAAGGTTTGTAAAAACAAAAATTATCATAGGTGTAAAAAAATTCATAGTGAGTAAAAGATATTAAAGGATGGACTGTCTTCTTTTTAAAAAAATGTGTCAAATCTGTATATTTCTGATGATAAAATTTTTTAACATCAATGTCAATTTTTATTTTAGTTAGAACCTTTATTTTTAGCTCTTTAATCACACTCAGACAGATCTAAAATGCAAAATCCTTGGAGTGGGTGGCAGAAACAGAGAGATAGCAGCTAGCTTATTTTAATATTTAATCATTTCCCCTCTCAGCTTGAAGTGAATAGACAAAGAGGCTTGGGGGTACATCAAGGAAGGTTGTGGAATCCATTGTTCCTCACAGAGAAAAATCTCCTAGTGTACCCAGTTCTTGTATCATATAGACATCTTTCCTTGGTAGCAGACAGTAGATTACTTCTGCTAGAAGGTAAAATTAGAAGATGATTTTTTTAAATTGTAAATGTAATTTTTTAAAAAAATATTTATTTTTTTGTTTTAGGTGGACACATATCTTTATTTATGTGTATGTGGTGCTGAAGATAGAACCCGGACACCTGAGCCACATCCCCAGCCCCAGAAAATGATTTTTATAATGTTTAATTTTTAATGACATACTTTTTTTTTTTTTAAATTTCAGGGATATTTACCCAATCATTATTTAGATTAGTGTCATTATTTTTTTTATTTTTGCAGTACTGTAGATTAGTATAAATCTTGAACTGAGATCTACATTACTAAACAGGGTTCAAAGAGATAGTGATATGGCTGGATCGTATTCAGATGCACTGATCCACGCAGCCACAGATGTTATGTTCAGATGTTGGGGCAATCTGGCTGGGACTTCTGTCACCTCACTGCAGAGAAGCCTGGTCTGCTTCCCATGTCATCTCTCCTATACTACACTCTTGGCTGCTTCTGCTGGGTGTGCTAAAGTAAAGAGTCAGTCTTTTAGTTGAAGAAATGCTCATGAAACCCTGGGCCAGATTTTCCTTTGCACTTGTCTCTGGTAAATTTTTCCTGCCACCAAAATTAAGAACAGAAGGGTGGGAATATGAACAAATCTTACAATGATAAATTCCCTATAGAATTATCACTTTTCATTTTTTTTTCTTTCTCTTTGCTCTTTCCACATGTGACTGCTGTTGCCTATAGCAACCACCATTATAACATGGAATTTTTTTACTACAATGTGAGAGAATCCCAAATTAGAAATTATATGTCTTCTCTGTGCAGGGGCACAATCCTTCATTATTTAATTAGCTTAGTAGAAGGTTAAAGC